>NC_135350.1:40190872-40502009 GCF_023851605.1 Tamandua tetradactyla | reverse complement strand
AGTAATTACTCTTAATTTTGACATTTCATTTGTAATATATTGTTAGTTTAATTTAGATTTTTACATTATATCCAAAAGGAGATTAGCCTGTAGAATTCCACTTTGTGTACACTTTATCAGGTTTTGGTATCACAACCATTTATTTTAAAACCAGCCTTTTAGTTCACACAAAACAGAGGGATTACTAGGGTAAAGCCTTGAGGGTAACCACCTGAAATGACCTTCATGGACCTTGATGGAAAAAAAAATGTTCACAGCATTGTGGTTTGTTTACTTTTGAGAACATTTACAGTATATATTTTTATACCTTTCCTGTGAGAAGAATTCACAAGCTTTACTAGGCATTAGGATATTGCTTTTCTTTCCAATAAATCTTTGAACTATCAGTGGCAGAGGCTGATGTTCCAGAAGGTTTTTGTTCTCCCAATGCTGCCCACTCTCTCTTTACCTCACCTTATGATACAAGAATCAGAACATAAAAACAACAACAACAGAAACACCTTTTCTCAGAAAATGAGGTTAGGCTTCGCTCATTCATTCTATCTCCAGTCCAACTAGACTGGCCGTCTCGCAGTTATTTACTTTTACCACTTTTATTCTTGTTGAGGACTTTTCTGTTTTATGTCCACCTCTGTTCATTGGTTTTATGTTGTTTCGCTCAATTGCCTTTCTTTATCTATGCTTTATTCATCCTACTACTCACCCTTTAAAAGCCCGGTTTAAATCCCCCCTCCTCCATAATCCAATCCATTACAAAGCACAGGCTTTCTCTTATCTGCTATTGTACTCCAAATAGACTGTAGATCCTAGCTATAATTGTTCTCTGTTTCAAGAATGTTAGTTTTCTTTCTTAAACTCTAAACTTAGCTCCTTAAGGGCAGGGATCTTATCTTAAAATTCTGCTGTGCATTTTCCATTGTGTTTAAAGGACTGTGAGTAACCACACTCAGTGCATACTTGATACATACTTCATGGCATATTTGGTGGAAGACATCCACCACAGTTATTCATTTAGTAAATGAGATAATGAAAACTCAACTGCTGGCCAAAGGTAAATCATTACTATTAATTCTCTCATTCATCAGACATGTACTACAGCCTCCGGGGCTAAGGGAGCCTAGGACTGCAGCTTTAACTCTCCAGGGGGAACCAGACTAGTTAGCCTCAGATCTCTTCATTTTTGAGCCAGACATGAAGTTCAGATTTACCCAGAGTTCAAACACCAGGGGTTCAAGACTAAATTTACCCTAAGACTCCCTTCTCAGAGTGAACGAATTAACCTATACTTCTGAAAATAAACCCAAATTTTTGAAAATCAAGTCACAAAGTTCAATTTGTTCATGAATTTACCAAGTCTCCCTGTAAATTGCTGAATTGCAAATATTTAAGCTTACAGGAGGGAAACTGCTGCTGTGATATACCTTTGCCAAATTGTACTGTGTAGCCTTAATTGGGAAAACTGAAGTTCTTTATTGATTATATTAAACATTTTGAGTGAATTTTACAACTTGAGGTTTATTCTGACTTGGTGTCATAGGGAAGACAATAATTTATATACTTTAAAAAAATGAGAATTTGAGTTTTCCCGAGGGTGTATATGGGATGGAGGAAATGCTGCCACCACACCTTTGAAGATCACTTTGCAAATGTGGGAAAACTCACCGAACTGTTTTCGTTGACCCGCCATTTCTAAGCTGCTGTATTGCTGCAGGGAGCTGGCACAGCCTTCCTCCATCTTTCTCCCCTTCTCAGTTTCAAAGCCCAAATTCGCCCGGTGAGAATATGAAAACAAGACTGGGAAACAGAGAAGGAAAGGAGGGAGAGGATAATTCTGTAGGGGAAGAGCAAGCAGTTATGCATTTTTTCACTTTCCCGCACTCTCCGGGGACATCAAGTTCTGTTCCTGAGGTTGGAAGAGTAGGGACCATCAGTTGCATTTTGAAAGTGGCCTAAAACCAGGACTCGACACTGCGGGGGCCAGGAACTTTGCCGCTCTGCCATCAACCTAAGCGTCAGGCTATTCTGAGGAACGTCAAAAGCCAGGCCCAACGCACCGGTTGTCTTGGGAACCGGGGCGCAGGTCTCCCGGGCGACCTCGATCCCAGGAAGGGGGAGGGGCTGGAAGTCAGTTTGGCCAATGAGGCCGAGGGAGGCGCAGGGTCGGAGATCCGCCATCCTCCCAGAGCCCGGGAAGATTTGAGTGACAGGAATAGGGGCGGGGTCGGCGCGAGCGCCGCGAGGTGGAGCCGGAGTTGTGCTGCGGAGCAGCTTGAGCCGCCGCGCCGCGGCGAGGGCTATACACCATGGTCACCGCCCCTACAGACTGCAGTGTTCGCGAGCAACGCTCCCTGGCTCTTCCGTCAGCTTCAGCTGCTTCGACGGCGCTCAGAGCCGGCTGCAGGAGCTGAGGCTCATCGCCCGAAAGCCTTTTGACGAAACGCCGGGAGGGGCGCAGAGGACTGTAAGGCGGACCTGGTGAGCGTGCGCTCGCGGGTCAGCGGAGTCGGCCGGGGGAGTTCGCGGCTGCAGGGGCGCTTCCGAGGCTTGGAGGAGGAGGAGGGGGAGATGCTGCTCCTCTTCTGTCCCTCCCCAGGCTCCTTCTTCAGCTCCTACAGCCCACGCCCGCAGCCGTTTGGGGGAGAAGAAGTTGTGGCTCTGTGCGCCCCCGGCGGCTGCCGGCAGCCCGCCCCGACGCCGCGTCCGCGCACCGGTAGCCCAGCGCTCCTGTAGCAGGACCCTGTCGCGGGAGGAACCGGTAAGGAGAGAGCCGCCCTGGGCCCTGGACGGGATGTTCCGAGGTGCAAAACAAAGTTTACACTTCTCTCGGTCTTCTCCTTCTCTTCTCTGCTTTTGTCCTAGCCCCTGAAATCAACTCTGTTGGTCCTGGTGGAAGCAACTTTTCTTTGGTTTTGGTGTGTGTGTCGAAGGGGTTTTTTATGTTAAGAGTTGGGAAGGGGTGACCGGAGTGGGTAAGGATGGGATGGGGTTTCATTGTGAGTTGGATAGTTTCATCTCCTCTGCGGAAGAAAACCGGATATTTGGGAATGAAACCCCAGCGGGGTGAAAGACTGGGGCAATAGGGAATGTTGACACTACCCCACCATACTTGTACTGCTCTGCCCTGTGCGTGTTAAGGGAAGGGCTCCCGGAATCTGTTTCTAATTTCTGTAAATGATTGTGGAGATGGTGTGGTTAGAGGCCGCCCAGAAGAATGTGTCTGTGTAAGGGCTCAGAGAAGAGGGGGGTGGGGTGGTGGGGAAGGAGGCAGAGGGAGAGACACTGCATGATGCAAGCTGTTTTATTGCTTTTTCCCCCCCGAACTTGAGTTAAAACTGCCCTCCCCCACCCCCATTTGCTCACTACATGAGACTGTAAATTCAGAAAGCTGGAACACTAAAGTTAAGCCGAAGTCGAGAAAGTTCTCACGAAGTTTAATCTCCTTCTGTTGTGAATATATTGCAAAAAGGAGAAAGGGGGGATGGGGATAAATATTATTACTAAGACTTGCAGCAAATACAGTTTTCATTGACGTTATCCGTATGTGATCGACACCTCCACACGCTTCCAACTAATCTCTTCGACAGCCCTGTGTCATTTTCATTTAATTGCATCTTTGAAACAACAAACGCGGTGATTTCATAGGGAGCTGCCTGGAGCTGAGTTTACCGCTCAGAAAATGGGGCAATCGGGTTTGTTTTCAAGGCGGGTACCTAAACAAAATGTAGGACACCTGATCTGTGAGATGAAGGACGCTGGTAACTAATTAACACGATTTTAAAATTTATATAGAGAGAGTTTACTAAAGGGTGGGAAAAAAAGGTCACAATATTGTGAAATAAGCAGTGACTTAAAGAGTTAGTAGTTTTCCCAGTTCTTGAGGACAGCATTGGCAGGGTTGTTGTGAAAACTCACTGTTATGTACGTTGGTTGTTTGTGATGGGGCTGTGATAAAATTTGTTTCTTATTTTAATATCACCAGGAACATTTTTTAGTAAGTTCATGCACATATTCAGTAAATTCATGCAGTGGCACATTAACTACTTTACCCTCCAATCCTAAATTTATTGGAGGTTTTTTCTTCATAATAACAGTGTGTTCTAACTTTGATGTTGTAAAGTCTTTGTAGGAGTATGTGGGGGGAGGGTGGGATGGATGCTGGAATTAAAAATAGAAAAATATCTCAAGTTAGTTATTCAGAAAGTGAAGACTTGTAATAATGTTTTTCACTTTTACAATTGGACAGTTAAGACTTCGTTTGACTGTTATATATATCTTGAATTTATTTGTCTCACCAAAATTTTTACTTCCATGGAAAAGCCTAATTTTTTTTGGTAGCATGATTACCAGCATTCCTCCAAAATTTTGTAACAAAATTTTTCATGTAACAAGTAAGTAGGCACACAACACTCAAACAAACTATTAAAAAACAGTGTCAACTTAATAGATAGATTTTGACCCTTCTAATAGGGGTCAAAAGTTGGAAAAACTTCCATTACCTTTTTCTGGAGAGACACCTCAAAAATGCAGGAAGTGAATATGAGAACTCGCTGATTATTTGTTTTAGGGTAGATGATAGGCATCTGTCTTTTATCAGTGGAACTTATTTATTCTTTCTTAAGAAAAACAGGTCAAATCCTGTTTTTATTCCACCTTTACTAGTGAAAGGACTGGATGGAGGAGCGCTATAGCTTCACCTGTATCAATTGAGTGTATATATTTTCCAGCTCATCTTGTTACCCAGTCCCAAATGTACTGAAAGGAAAAAAAAGGAGTACTGGAGAAAAGCTTCTGCTGCTGCGTCTTCTTACTCTTCTGATGGAGTGTATAATTTTAAAATAAAATGCAAAGAATATTTTGTGGTGTAATTAAATTACGATTACTATCATTTGAGATTGAGTGAGAAATAAAACCGTGCTCTGTGCCAGTGCATTAAGGGTTACTCCCGGCAGCATATTTTGGAATATGTTTTGGGAGAAGTCTGTGCCGTTAATTAGAATAGTAAGTTGAAGGTATTCTCCTGTTGGGCCTCAGATGTAACCATGTGTTCACTCTACCTTTTTTGTGACTCATTTGAATTAATGTCGCTTTACAAGTTAGAGGCCTGAGAAAAAGAGAAAAGATCATGCGTCTCAGGATGCGACGTTTGTGCTCATGGGAAGGATAAGGATCTGTTGCTCTGAAGTTGTCATTATTCGTCTGAGAACCTTGGTCTCTTAGCTTCAGTGGGTTGAACAACGCAGGAACTGGATTTTAAAAAGAACCTTTTAATGTGTAAATTGATATAAGACTTTTAATGGTCGAAATTAAAGTTATAAGTTCTATACTTACTGTAACTATATCACATCCAAATCCTGGTGTGTACACTGTTGTGGAAAGAGGAGTTCCAATAATCCTTTGAGTCTGGGAGAAAAATGAAAACGTTGTCAAGATCCCTGTATTATTCCTATTTACTGCTAGGCACTGTGAATAAACATCTTACTTAATCCTGTCTATCACTATTCCCATGAATGTGTGGATGTGGCTAATAGTGAGGCAGTAGGAGTGCAGTGGTTTAACTCCTTAGGGTAAAAAGGCAGTGTCTCCTAAGTGGCTTAGTACAGAGGCTGGAGTATATTTGAAGCATAAACTAACATGTTCTTCCTGGGGTTTACTATCAAATGCTTAAAAAAGTATAGGAAGACATACTGTTTTGAGCACCTGTTTGTGTGTTGCCTTATCCATGACCACTGCTGAATCCTAGTTTTGTATTTTTGTTTTGTTTCTGGCATGAAACATTACTGAATGAAATTGCCTCAAAATGAATCCTTCTGTTTTAGTATAAAGAACATGGGCTTTATTCTCTGATAAATCTGTCCAGAGTCTAGAGAATATTTTTTTTAAGTTTACTTTCCTCATATATAGCCAATTTAATAATATTGACCTCCCAAAGTATTTTGAGGATGAAATTAAATAGTATATGCAAAAGTGGAAATTACAAATTGACTATCAATGTTTAGTTAGCTTCCTTCTTTTCTAATTTCTTTTACATAGTTAAACTACATTCAAAAACAACAGAAACTTATGACCATACACCCAAATCATTGGTGACTGTGTAGAATGTGTAATTCATATTTAGCTCTCAAGCATGTTGACTGGAGTCAGTATGGGGGAGTCAAAAGGTCCTCTTTGCCTGGCAAAGATATCTTTGGTTTGCAAATTATAACTATACTTAAAATTTCTCCTATCTTATTTTTTTAATGGTTAAATGATTGCAGCTCTGTACATTAGACTCACCTGGGTAGCTTTTAAAACTCTGTGTCCAGTCCTTAAGCTAGACCATTTAAACCAGAATCTTTGGGGGTTCAGATCCATGCATTTATATTTTTAAAAGCTTTTTAAGAAATTACAACAGTGACCAACTTTCTAGTTTCTGTTAGAAGGTGAGTTTAGAACCAATATTCTAGTTTCTGTTAGAAGGTGAGTTTATAACATTTGGTTCTCACAAATGCAGTTAAATTTTTCTATTGTATTGTAGTCCTTTCCTTTTTTATAAATGACAAGAATTTTTTTTTTTAAAGACTGTCTCAGAAACTTACCTGAAGGACTTTTTACTATTTGAATCAGAATTTAAGGTACAAATATTTACTTCTTGTCCCCTAAAACTACACTATCCAATGTAATAGCCACTGGTCACATGTAGCAGTTTAAATTTTAACTAATTAAAGTTAGATACAATTAAAAATTAAGTTTCTCAGTCCCATTAGCCACATTTTAAGTTCTCAATAGCCACTGGCAGCTAGTGGCTACTGTATTATTAGACAGCTCAGATATAGAACATTTACTTCACTGCAGAAAGTTCTCTACTGCCTAGAGGTTTTGAAATGTGTAAATCAGCTTCTCATCATCTGAATTTTTTTACCCTCTAAGTCATGACTTTTCCTTTTCTTCTGATTTGTAATTTAAAATATACATAGTGTTATTTTTTGCAGTTTTTTTTACTTTTTTTATTAAAAAATTAACAAACAAAACATTAAGATATCATTCCATTCTACATATAAATCAGTAATTCTTAATATCACATAGTTGCATATTCGTCATTTCTTAGAACATTTGCATCGATTTAGAAAAAGAAAAAGACAACATTTACAGTTTTTTTTTAAGTGAGAGGAAAATACCACATTTTTGGTGCTTATGTTGCCTCTTTCCCTTCAAAGTTAACTGAGAAGAGGAACTAAGGTACTAGACTAGTGTCCTTGTGTTTATTATTTATATCAGTATGCCCTGAATCTAACCAATGCCTTAATTGGCCTTGTGTGCTATGAAAGTTTCAGGTCTGGAAATCTAATGTACCAAAGCACTAGAAATAAAGTCATCATTTCAACTCAAGTCTTGGGATTTGTTTAGAGGTTTTCCTTTCTGTTGAAGGTCATTTTCCCCTTACAGATGGAGAACCTTAGTTTTCAAATGACATAATTGAGTTTTTCAACAGGAAACTGTCTTAAGAGTTTTAACAAGAACATACAGGTGCAGGAGAGACATTTTCCCTCTCACAGGAAAAAAAGCATCCCCTTCAATAAAAAAGTGGTTCTTAAACATGTTTCATATGGTTCAAAGCTGACATTATGGCATAAATTTTAATGGTGTTTTCCACTTGTTAACTCTAATGCCCAGCTTGGAAGTACCGTGTAGTTCATCCCACCTGCACCTCCTCCAGTGCAGCTAAAAAAGATGTTCTTCTATCTGAGTTTTGTTTGTTGGTTTAATGTTTACTAAGTAGACATGAGAACAGAAATCTCTTTGTTTTTTCTCCTTATTGGTGAATGGTACATTTATTTTTATATAAACACAAGCTATTTTTACTTACTCAGATCAAGCAATGCAGAACATTGGGTATTATTTTGTTGAAAGAATGTCTGATGAGATGTTTTACATATTATATCGTTTTTTGTATTCTTATGCTTTTCTACTTAGTTGTAATGTAGTCCCAGGAATGAAAATGAAACAGTCTTGTTGAATGACCTAAATTAAGGTTGGCACTTGAGAATGTGGAAAAGATTTTTGAATTTTTTTTTTGAAGGAAAATATAGCCTACTGAGAATTTTCTTTTAAATAAGGAAACCCATTTAAGAAATTTTGTTTCTCTTAGCTCTGTTTAAGTATTTTGTTTTTTTTCTTGAAAGTGACATAATTTTAAAAATGAATATTTAAACTATTAGAGAAATTAATTATTTAAGTCTTAGTGGAGTCAGATATCTCTTTTGGAAATTGTAATGTAATTCACTTCAATTTTTGAAGTGAAAACATTCAGAATTTGGGAGCAGTCATTTCCATGTTATTTTGAATGATAGATTCATTCCTACTTCATTGTCTTTCATAGTCACAAACAGCGAAAGTAAACTTAAATTAGAAGGCCCAGAATGATCATTTTATTAACATTACCTTCAAAAGAGCCATTAACTGCTTAGGAAGGAAATAAAAATAGAGAATAGTATTTGGTGGCAAAAAAAAAGTAGATGAGAGTTGGATGATCTAGATTTCATAAGGCCAGGAAAAAATTTCTTTTTGAGATTAGTTAGTGAAAGAAGAGATCTTATGAGATGAAGAGATTTAAAATGCCATTAATAATGGGAAAAATCTTTTTTTTCCTTTTTTTAAATTAATTTTTAAATTAAAAAATATATAACAACAAACGCAAACATTCTTAACTTATGATCGTTCCATTCTATATATATAATCAGTAATTCACAATATCATCACATAGTTGCATATTCATCATCATGATCATTTCTTAGAACATTTGCATTAATTCAGAAAAAGAAATAAAAAGAAAACAGGAAAAAATTCATACATGCCATACCCTTATCCCTCCCTTTCATTGGTTACTAGCATTTCAATATACTAAATTTATTTTAACATTTGTTCCCCCTATTATTTATTTTTGTTCCATTTGTTTTACTTGTCTGTTGATAAGGTAGATAAAAGGAGCATCAGACACAGGGTTTTCACAATCACACAGTCACATTGTGAAAACTATATTGTTATACAGTCATCTTCAAGAAACCTGGCTACTGGAATACAGCTCTACATTTTGGGCAGTTCCCTCCAGCTTCTCCATTACATCTTGACCAACAAGGTGATATCTATTTAGTGCGTAAGAATAACCTCCAGGATAACTTCTGGACTCTGTTTGGAATCTCTCAGCCATTGACACTTTATTTTGCCTCATTTCTCTCTTCTGCCTTTTTTTCGAGAAGAATTTCTCTATCCCTTGATGCTAAGTCTCAGCTCATTCTAGGATTTCTGTCCCACGTTGCCAGGAAGGTCCAACCCCTGGGAGTCTTGTCCCACGTAGACAGGGGGAGGGCAGTAAGTTTGCTTGTTGTGTTGGCTGGAGAGAGAGGCCACATCTGAGCGACAGAAGAGGTTCTCTTGGAGGTGAGTCTTAGGCCTAATTTTAAGTAGGCTTGACCTATCCTTTGTGGGGTTAAGTTTCATATGAACAGACCCCAAGATTGGGGGCTCAGCCTATTGCTTTGGTTGTCCCCACTGCTTGTGAGAATATCAAGAATTCAACTTGGGGGGGTTGAATTTTCCCCCTTTCTCACCATTCTCCCAAGGGAACTTTGCAAATACTTTTTTATTCACTGTTAAAAAATCACTCTGGGACTTATCAGGGCATCACTCTGGACAAATGAACAAAATCTCATGCCCTACTCAAGGTTCCATGTACTTATGGTGTTCAATTAAGCTGTATACATAAGTTATATTAGGAAATACACTAGTCAAAATATCAATTTTGTAACAAACATTTTTTGCTTTGGTCTTACACGTAAGTTAAAATTTTAAAATATTAATTACCATCTATTTTCAACACCCTGCAGTAATGACAATCCTTTGTTCTTCCTCATGCAAAAACATTTTTAAATTTGTACATTTAGTCACTATCATACACTCTAGGCATTCCTAGATTATACGATCTCAGTTTTTATCATCTTTCTTTCTGATTTCATCTGTGCCCCCAGCCCTCCTCCCTCTATCATTCTCTCGTTCAGCTTCATTCATTCTCTTAAAAGAAAAACAACCTTTTATAAGGTTCTGTCTAGATGAGAAGGCTGAGTACTCCATGGAGTTGTTAGCTTTAGTTAGGAGGCAGCTACATAGATGTGTGCCTGTTGTTGAATAGAAATGAAAATAAGGTTATATAAAATAGCTTACACTTTTCTTATTCCCCCAAAGTACTATTGTGGCAGACAAGATAACCCTGCTTTCAAGTGTGGTTTGGGTAGTGGTGAAGAATTAGAAGTCTGAGGAGAGAAGCTTGGAATAATCGCTGTGGGGGAAATTAGTGGGAGGTTAATAAGGGATTTGCAGGCTTTATCAGTTTGAAGTTGGATAATATGGTCCAGCCACTTGTATAGAAAATGAAGAGTATGTTATAGAGATGATTGCAGTCTGTGATGGTCAAGTAAAATATAGGGCCCGGAATAATAAGGAAACCACCTAGGCTGGGATTAGGTGAAACAGAAAGTTATTTTATTCAGCATTTCCTGAGTTTGCTCAATAAGCTAGCTACTAATTGAACCAACAGATATTTATCATTTGTTGCTATCTGCCACTTTGTTAGAACAAGCTGACAAAGGATCTTGATTCCAAATAAAGTGTTTTTTTCTTTTTCAATTGGAGATGTTACATTGATTTAACTGCTTAGTTGATTTAAACTGAGATCGAGGATTGTATTTAAAGTAAGTGAACTAAAGTATAAATTTAGAAAAGCTGTTTAAATCCAAATCTTGACTGTGGTTTAATATTCTGCTATGATTACTTTGCCATTCATGTGACTTTGCTGTCAGCCTTTCTGCTTATTTATTAATTATGATAATTACTATGAGGATCCAAATTTAAAATTAATTGGGAATGTTTTTTGCATATTGCTTTGACTACAAAAGAATTTTCCATTCTCTTCTTAGAAGTTGGCATTATATTTGGCAACTGCCTAAAAAGTTTTTGAAATGAACCCCATCTTTCCATCACAATTTCAAAAAAATATTTTAATTGGTATAGTGTCAAGTGTGATGTAAGAAATACAATTTTAAGAAATATATTTAGTATTTTACCTACCCAGGACATGATTTTTAAAAAAATTCCTGACCTAATGTGTTATAAGACTCCTACCTATCAAAAGTACCAGTTAGTTGTCTAACCGTTAGTTGTTAAGTAATGTCAAAATTCAGTGTGGGCCTCTAAAAGTTGTATCTTAGCTGGCCAAATAAATCTGAATGATTAATTGTAATTGCATTGAATAATAAAGTGTACATAATGGATGGAGCCAGTGCATTTTCCTTTTACTGCTACTTTTTTTTTAATGTTCTTTATTGTTAAACATATATCCAAAAAAAAAAAAGCCAGTGATTTTCAAAATACACTTCAATAAGTAGATATAAAACAGATTTCAGAGTTTGTTATGGATACCATTCCACTATTGCAGATTTTTCCTTCTTGCTGCTCCAAAACACTGGAGGCTAGAAGAATTTGTGTGTGTGTGTGTGTGTGTGTGTGTGTGTGTGTGTGTGTGTGTGTAAAATGACATATATACTAAAAAAGCAATAAATTTCAAGACACATTGCAGCAATTAGTTGTAGAACAGATTTCAGAGTTTAGTATGGGCTACAGTTCCACAATTTTAGGTTTTTACTTCTAGTTGCTCTAAGGTACTGGAGACTAAAAGAAATATCAATATAATGATTCAGTAATCATACTCATTTGTTAAATCCTATGTTCTCTGTATAACTCCACCATCACCTTTGATCTTTATCTCACTCTTTAGGGGTATTTGGGCTAGGCCCATTCTAACTTTTTCATGTTGGAAGTGGCCGTTGATAATATGGGATAGTGGGATGGAACTAGTTGATATTCTGGAGAGGCTGGCCCCTTGGCGTTTGAGGACCCATCTGGTGTCTGCTACTTTTTATATTACAAAATATTTCTCAGAAAAAAAAATCTTAAAAAAAGCTACTCAATTTTTGTTTCCTCTAGTTCTCTTAAGTGACATTCTTTTAAATACATCTAACCTCTTAATCATGTGAAAAAGACTTAACTAAGAACTGTCTTATTTTCTCTCAGAAATAGTTACAACGCTGTATGCTACAAACAGCAAAATTCACATGACTGTGATTCCTTTAAAACTATTATTTAATATTTTTTTAAAATAATTTCAATCCTCTTTTATTACCCTAATGAGGGACATTACAAAGATTTTATATTTGCATATATATTTTTAATTATTTTTATTGATATATATTGTATATTCACATTGCATATATAGTTTAATAATGAACAATATTCTTTGTTTGAATATTGTTTAGATTGTTCTGAACAATATTTTAAAAGCTATCTATGATATAGTGGTTTATAAATATTCATCTATATCATCATCATCTGTAGATTAAGCCAATTATTTACACATATATTTATGATGTCTTTCAAACCACGTGATTAAACACTGAAAATGGTTGCAATGATAAGGTAGTATTTGAATATTTACTGTGTACAAGGTACTATTTTAAGAACTTGACGTATAGGATCTTGTTTATTCTTAAAACAACCCCATAAGGTAAATGCAACCATCCTTTTGTCTTCAGATAAGAAAACTGAGGTGTAGAGAGGTTTAATGACTTGCCATTAGTCACAGAGCTAGTTGGTAGTAGAGTTGGGATTTGTATCCAATTCTGTCTGATTCCAAAGCCTGTGATTTTTCTAATTTTTACTTTTTATTGAGAAATAGCCATTCAAGTATGGTTCAACCATATTATACCAATCAGTGGCTCACAGTATCATCATATAGTTGTGTATTCTTCACTGTGAGCATTTTTAGAACATTTGCGTCATTCTGGAAAAGAAAAAAAAAGAATTTATATGTCCCATACCCTTTATCCCTCCCTATCATTGCCCCACAGTATTTCAATCTACCCAATTTTTAACCTTTATCTCCTCCTATTATTTATTTAGTTTTTATCCTTATTCATTATTATTTTTTTTTACTCATCTGTCCATAGCCTGAATAAAAGGAGCATCAGACACAAGGTTTTCACAATCACACAGTCACATTGTGACAGCTATATAGTTATACAGTCTTCTTCACGAATCAAGGCTACTAGAACACAGTTCGGCAGCTTCATACTTCCCTTTAGCCACTCCAGTACACCATAAACTAAAAAGGGATAGCTATATAATGCATAAGAATAACCTCCAGGATAACCTCTCAACTGTATTTGAGATCTTTCAGCCACTGACACTTTATTTTGTCTCATTTCTTTCTTACCCCTTTTAGTCAAGAAGGCTTTGTCATTCCAGTGATACCAGGTCCCAGCTCATCCCCAGAAGTCAGGTCCCCATTGCCAAGGAGATTCACACCCCTGGGAGTCATGTCTCACGTAATGGAGAGTAAGGCCCATAATTTTAATTGTGACTTTTCCATGTGAATAGTATCTTTTGACATGAGCAATATCAAGGTGGGGGAAAAGTCCCTCAACTTTTATAGAAAAGTTGAAACAGAACTAGATAGTATATGTTAGACTCTAAATTTATTTGAACTGATGAGATTTTTTGTTGTTGATGAACTTTTAAACAGTTCTTGTAATGATATTCTATTTTCCTGCAGCTCTTTTTTCAAGGTCTCTTGAAAAGTGACATGCTTGTCACTTTCTCACAGCATCAAGTTCTTATAAACTTTTATATAAAGCATTTCCCAGAAAGATAACAAAATGCTCTTTTGAAAATCCTTTAAAAATGTTTCACAGAATTATTTGTAGTGGTATAAAATTGGAAACAACATAAACAGTTTATAGGAGAAGAAGGGTTTATTCTAAGTACCTATGGTAGAAATTTTTTTTTTTTTTTCAGTGTGAGAAATCTGAATTTTCCATAGCATCAATTCTTCTGTTTCTGGCTTTTTTTTTTTTTTTTTTTAACTTTTTTTTATTAATTAAAAAAATTAACAAACAAAACATTAAGATTTCATTCCATTCTACATATACAATCAGTAATTCTTTTTTTTTAACTTTATTGACAATAAGTAATTCTTAATATCATCACATAGTTGCATATTCATCATTTCTTAGTACATTTGCATCGATTTAGAAATAGAAATAAAAAGGCAACAGAAAAAGAAATAAAATGATAATAGAGAAAAAAAAGATTATACATTCCATACCCCTTACCCCTCGCTTTCATATACCGCTAGCATTTCAAACTGAATTTATTTTAACATTTGTTCCCCCTATTATTTATTTTTATTCCATATGTTCTACTCTTCTGTTGATATAGTAGATAACAGGAGCATCAGACACAAGGTTTTCACATTCACAGAGTCTCATTGTGAAAGCTATATCGTTGTTCAATCATCATCAAGAAACATGGCTACTGGAACACAGCTCTACATTTTCAGGCATTTCCCTCTGGTCTCTCCGCTACATCTTGAACAACAAGGTGATATCTACTTAATGCGTAAGAATAACCTCCAGGATAACCTCTCGACTCTGTTTGGAATCTCTCAGCTATTGACACTTGGTCTCATTTCACTCTTCCCCCTTTGGTCAAGAAGGTTCTCTCAATCCCTTGATGTTAATTCTCAGCTCATTCTAGGGTTTTCCTCAGTCCTTTGATGCTGAGTCTCAGCTCATTCCAGGATCTCTGTCCCACGTTGCCAGGAAGGTCCACACCCCTGGGAGTCATGTCCCATGCAGAGAGGGGGAGGGTGGTGAGACTGCTTGTCATGTTGGCTGGAGAGAGAGGCCACATCTGAGCAACAAAAGAGGCTCTCTTGGGTGTTCAGTTAAGCTGTCTACATAAGTTATATTAGGAAATGCACTAGTCAAAATGTAAATTTTGTAACTAATAAACATTTTTTGCTTTAGTCTCACACAGAAGGTGACATTTTAAAATATTAATTACCATCTATTTTCAGTACCCTGCAATAATGACATTCCTTTGTTCTTCCTCATGCAAAAACATTTTTAAAATTGTAGCTTGTACATTTCACTATTATTATACACTCTAGGCATTGCTAGATTATACCATCTCAATCTTTAACATCTATCTTTCTTTCTGATTTCATTTATGTCCCCAGCCTTCCTCCCTCTATCATTCTCACATGCAGCTTCATTCAGTGTTTTAACATAATTACATTACAGTTAGGTAGTATTATGCTGTCTATTTCTGAGTTTTTGTATCCAGTCCTATTGCACAGTCTGTATCCCTTCAGCTCCAATTACCCAATATCTTACCCTGTTTCTATCTCCTGATGGTCTCTGTTATGAACAAAATATTCCAAGTTTATTCACTAATGTCAGTTCATATCAGTGAGACCATACAGTATTTGTCCTTTAGTTTTTGGCTAGTCTCACTCAGCATAATGTTCTCAAGGTCCATCCATGTTGTTACATACTTCATAAGTTTATTCTGTCTTAATAATATTCCATTGTATGTATATACCACAGTTTGTTTAGCCACTCTTCTGTTGATGGACATTTTGGGTGTTTCCATCTCCTTGCAATTGTAAATAATGCTGCTATAAACATTGGTGTGCAAATGTCCGTTTGTGTCTTTGCCCTTAAGTCCTCTGAGTAGATACCTAGCAGTGGTATTGCTGGGTCGTATGGCAATTCTATATTCATCCTTTTGAGGAACCGCCAAACTGCCTTCCACAGTGGTTGCACCCTTTGACATTCCCACCAACAGTGAATAAGTGTGCCTCTTTCTCCACATCCTCTCCAGCACTTGTCATTTTCTGTTTTGTTGATAATGGCCATTCTGGTGGGTATGAGATGATATCTCATTGTGGTTTTGATTTGCATTTCTCTAATTGCCAGGGGCATTGAACATCTCTTCATGTGCCTTTTGGCCATTTGCCATACAGTAGAAATTTGTGGTGAAAAATTATGTTCATAAGTTGAGCTTTTCACAGCATGGAAATGTAATGTTAACTAGAAAAAAGATAAAATTTTATAATTAAAGCATGGTTATAGTCATAGTTTTTGTTTTGCTTTATTTAAAAAAAATTTTTTGTTGTTGTATGCTATAACATATACACAAAGCAATAGCTTTCAAAGCACTCTTCAGAGTAGTTACAGGACCAATCCCAGAGTTTGTCATGGGCTATCATGCCATCATCTCAGATTTTTCTTTCTGCCTGCTCCAGAATATTGGAGGCTAGAGGAATAAATATTTTTATCATCACCATCAACTTTTTTTTTCTTTTTTGTGAAAAATAACATATGCAAAAAAAGCAATGAATTTCAAAGCACAGCACAACAATTAGTTGTAGAACAGATTTCAGAGTTTGGTATGGGTTACAATTCTACAATTTTAGGTTCTTACTTCTAGCTGCTCTAAGATACTGGAGACTAAAAGAAATATCAATATAATGATTTAGAAATCATATTCGTTTGTTATACCCTACCTTCTCTGTATAATTTCATCATCACCTTTGATCTTTCTATTCCACTCATTAAGGGTATTTGCACTATGGCCATTCTAACTTTTTCATGTTGGAGGGGCTGTCAATAATATGGGTTAGGGAGATGGAACTAGCTGATGTTCTGGAGAGGCTGGGCCTTCTAGGTTTTAGGACTTATTTTGTCCAGGGACCCATCTGGAGGCTGTAGGTTTCTGGAAAGTTACCCTAGTATTTTGCTTTATTTTTAATGAAAGCCTTCTGTTGAGAAAAGACTATAAGGAAACATAAAAATGCCCCAAATAGTGAACTATAAGGGAAAACCAACCCTGTTTTAGGAATAGAAAGATGAAAAATTGTGAGAATTTTGAGATGTAGAATCTGTTTCGTTGAGTTAAGAAACAGGTTTGGTTAATTTGCCTGAAGTTTTTCACTAATTAATACAATGATCCAAATCATTGTATTAATTTAGGCAATGATAAATTAATTAAATTGGACAAACTAGAAGATAAACCTGAGGCTGGGTTACTGATATCTAGGAAATAATAATTACAGTACATACTTACAAAAATACCCTATTTAATGTAGTAAAAGTTTAATTCCTCAAAACAACCTTAAGGTAGGTACTATTATCTCCATTTTATAGGTAAGGAAACTGAAGCAGAATTAAATTAATTAATTTGCCCAGAGTAAGTAATACAGATGATAAGTAGGATAGCCAGCATTTGAATCTAAGCAATCTGTTCCCAAAACCTGTGCACTTAACCTCTACACACTGGATGCCTTAGTAGTGGAAATCACATGTACCTTTTAGTTCAGGGTTAGAAGTAATACTTTTACTAAAATGTGTCCATTAAGAATGGTCAGTGATTAACTCTCTATTCTGTTTTTAGTGCATTTAATAATTGTCTTTTGGCTTGTTTGACAACTTTATTTCCAGGGCCCTAAACTTGGTGACTGCTAACAAAGTTTGGTTTTTACTCCTTTGAATCAACCCTTTCTGTAGGCTTTGATTGCTTGTATGTGGTGGCATCAAAATTGTCTGATAGAAAAGCTACAGAAGTTTCTGAATTTTAGTTTTTCATTTAGTTTAAAAATTCACTTACCATATAATTGGTTGACATTTGCTCTTATTTGCAGAAATGGAATTTATACCGTAGAGGTCTTTGAGGCATAAAATTAAAATCACTATTTTTTAAAATTTATTTATTAATTAAAAAAATTAAGAACAAACAAAAACATTAACATATAATTCCGTTCTACATATATATTCAGTAATTCTCAATATCATCACGTAGTTGCATATTCATCATTTGTTAGAACATTTGCATCAATTCAGAAAAAGAAATAAAAAGACAACAGAAAAACAAATAAAACGATAATAGAGAGAAAAAAAAAGACAACAGAAAAAGAAATAAAACGATAACAGAAAAAAAAAGATTATACGTATCATACCCCTTACCCCTCGCTTTCATTTATCACTAGCATTTCAAACTAAATTTAACATTTGTTCCCCCTGTTACTTATTTTTATTCCATATGTTCTGCTCGTCTGTTGACATGGTAGGTAAAAGGAGCATCAGACACAAGGTTTTCACAATCACACTAAAATCACTATTAATTCTTTCCTTCAACTGTCATCTATATCCATTTTTTAATACTCAAGAGTTGTATATTATTCACATGCAAATAGTTTAGATGACCGTGAAGTTTTTCTTGAGTAAACAATTTTGTTGTCCCCAAAGGGGAGAAGTTGTGCAGTCTTTAACTATTATAGCCAATGAAGTTTATTTTATTATTATCTTATTTTTTAGAATAGGTAAAACAAATGTATTTTAGAAGGTTAAAAATTGAGCAAAGTTTGAGAACCACATCACTTTTCTAATTCTATGTCCAGGTCTCTGGGGAGCTTTTCTGTGTCCTACATTTTCAGTAGAGGGTCGAAAGTCATGAAGAAATGTTAGTGACATGCCAAATGGAATTTTTAGTTTAGTTTTCTCAATATGAAAGCTTTACATTTACCCTTTTAGTTGTTAAATTTTTTTTTAGTTTTGAGAAGAATTTGTGCAAATAAAGCCTTCCTTTTTATATGTTAAATAGCACAACTATTTAACTATTTTCTTTTTTCTAGTTTTATTTTTCTTTTTTGGGGCGTCAAATTACCTCATTAGTTAAACATTTCTCACACTTTCGACCTGTTAATTCCCATTCTTTTAGTAGCAGTTAAAATCTGTTAGCAAAAGCAAACTTGGATGCCTTAGCACTACTGCTGATTATTTTACTGTTTTGTTTGTTAAAATGAAAATTTCTTTTTAACTGAGGTTAACAGATATTAGATGCAGCTTAAGTTGGATCATTTTAAGGTTGGAAGGAAAAATTTTAGGTATATTTAAGTGCTCTCATTTTATTATTATTTCAACATTTTTTAGATTGTGAAATATAAACATATATGCAAAAAGCAATACATTTCCAAGTATATTTGTTTAATTTTTTAAATTGCGAAATATATATACTAGAAAACAGTGAATTTTCCAATACGTTTTAACAGGTAGTTATAGAACAGATTTTAAAATTTGGTATGGGTTACAGGTCTGCCATTTTTTGTTTTTCCTTCTAGCTGCTCCAAGACACTGGAGACCAAAAGAAATATCAATATAATGATTCAGCGGTCATGTTTATTTGTTAGATCCTAGCTTCTCTGTTATATTCCTCCTTCTCTTTAAATAACATATATACATAAAAGCAATAAATTTCAAAATACATCACAATAATTAGTTGTAGAACAGATTTCAGAGTTGGTTTTAGGTTTCAATTCCACATCAATACCTTATTTTATAGAACAGTATCTTATATAAAAGTGTATCAGAAGTTTCTGTAATTCATCCTTAAAAAATTTATTTTCAATCATTTTCCTTCTAATGTCTGCCATTCTTCCTTTATTCTGCCTTGATAGTCAGTCTCTCCTTTCTCCTCCCATGAGTATTCTTTTCATCTGTAAGGATTATAAAAGAAAATTTCTTCTAATAGACACTCCATGGAGGGAAAGCAACTTTGTGACATACTTAGCTGCACAAACTTCCAGACATTCTTCCTCATTGCATTAAAATTCCTTAGCCAAAATACTATTTCTTACAAATGTGCTTTTAAAACTGAAGAATGACTTCCTTTAAGGCAGTTAGTGAAAAGACCCACACAGAAACAATCTAGAGAGGCAATCTCTAAGCTATGGAAGATTTGACCCCAATCCATCAGGAGTTGAACTGAGATGCCATTTACAGTGGTTCAGTACGAGAAATAAACATAGTGAAACTTCCATTTCTGGCCAACATGGGATAACAGGGACTGGATTTATCCTCCCTCCTGCAACGTCTAGAAAGTGAACAAAATATATAAAACAGTAATTTTCAGGACTCTAAATTCTGGCAGTGAGAGAAAATGATCCCAGAAAGACAGGGCAAGGTAAGCCTTGCAATTAACCTAGCTTGCTATCTTGAGAGAGTTTCTGGCTCTGGTAAGAAACTGGTAAGACCGGGGAAACCAGGTAGAGACTGAAAGTCTCCCCAAATTCAGATGTAGCTGAGAGAATCTAGGGGATGAAGGCAGCTAGAGTTAATTGGATAGAATAACAGGGAGGAGAGAGCTACATGCAGAGAACCCAAGAAGTTACAAAGGGTTCCCCTCTGAGTATTCGCTCATATGTCAGCTAACTACTCAAGGCCCTGGGAACAAACTGACCAAAGGATTAGAGGGAACAATATTTCGGGTTCATACAGAACAGCGAAAGTAACTGTTCCCGCCAGCCAGAATGGACAACCTCAAGATTCATGGGACATTGGGTAGAGTATGCAGAAAGATTTTGTTTCAGTAATAAGGAATAATTAGTCCTAGATTGAGCATTACTCTGGGTCTCCCCAACAAATCTTTGAAGCAAGACCCCAAAAGAATCAAACCTCCAAATTTTTGAGTAATTTAACTTCATCTCCCAATAAAATGCAAGAATATTTTAGGAATACAGAGATATTCAGCACCCAACAAGATAAAATTCACAGCATTTAGAATCCAATTAAAAGTGTACAGTCTTGCAAAGAAGCAGGAAAATATGACCCATAATGATAATCAGTTGAAACTGACCCAGAACTGGACACAAAAGTTAGACTTAGCATACAAGGACATTGATAGAGTTTTTATAATTGTGTGCTCAAAAAGTTAAGTAAGTACAAATCAAACTTCAAAATTGTTAGTGAATTTGAAGGCAAATCAATATGATTTTTTTCACAAGGAAACACATAAAGAAAGGGGAATAAAAAATAAATAGAGCATCATTGAGCTGTGGATAACTTCAAGTGCCCTAATATGTGTGAAAGTGAAGGAATCCTTAAGGAGAGGAAAGTCACAATAGAAAAAATATTTGAAGAAATAATGGCTGAAAAACTTCTAAATTTGGTGAGAACTATAAACCCTTAGATCCAAGGAGCACAACAAATCCCAACCATAAGAAACAGGAAAAAAATTACCACAAGGTACATCATATTCAAACAACTCAAAACCTGTGATGAAGAGAACATTTAAAAAACAGCCAAAGGAAAACGACATGTTACAGAGAAACAGAAAATATGATAGTCTATTTTTTTTCCCAGAAACAATGTAAACGAGAAGACCACACGCATTTTTAAAGAGCTGAAAGAAACTGTCAACTTAGAATTCTATACTCAGTGAATTTTTTTTTTTGGCATGGGCAGGCTCCAGGAATCGAACCCAGGTGTCAGGCATGGCAGGTGAGAATTCTGCCACTGCCCCTGAGCCACTGTTGGACCCCCTATACTCAGTGAAATTTTGTATCTTTCAGGAATGAAGGTGAAGTAAAGACTTTTCCGAGATACAATATAACCGAAAGAAGAAATCACTAGCAGACCTGTGCTGCAAAAAATGTTAAAGGATATCAAACGGACCTACATGGATGAAGGAAACTGAAAATGTTAATTATATGAGTAAATTCCTAAGATAGTCTCCTTATTTGTTTAGTCTTTAAGAGATGATTGATAAAATATTGAGCAAAGTAGATTAATAAGCCCATTTTACAAGAATTCTCAGAATGCAATGATGAAATAATAATAGCTGACATTTTGACCACTTAGATTATTGGGAAGGAGTACTACCTATATATTTCATTTAGTCCATCTGACAACTCATTAGGCACTATTATCATTCCCCTATAGCAACCACTAAAGTAACAGAATTATAGCCAATTATCTAGCAAAGGAGACAAACTATAATCATGAAAAATATTCAGTTAATCCAAAAGAGGCATAAAAAGAAGCAAAATTAAAAAAGAACAGGTGAGACAAATGAAAAGCAGACAGCAAAATGGTAACTACTTAAATAATAACATTAAATGTAAATAGTCTAAGGACTCCAGTTAAATGACAGAGCTGGGGAGACTTGGGGAACAGGAATGGGATTCTTTGTGGAAAAAAAGGAAATGACCTCACATAGATTGTGGTCATGAAGGCATGGCTATGTGATTATATTGGGAACCATTGATTTTTTAAATTTAGGTTGGTTTTTGTGTGATGTGTGAATAAAACTTAAAAAATGAACAGAAAGAACAAGTGCTAGAGAAAATGTGGAGAAAGAGATGTAACTATTCGCTGTCTGTAGGGAAACCAATAGGTGCAGTGCTTGGAGGGCAGTGTGGTTAGGAAGCTAGGGATGGTGTTGCCATATGACCCTGCAGCCCCATTGCTCATTATATACCTGGAGGAACTGAGTGTGGGAACACAAATGTACGTTTGCACTCTGATGTTTATGGCAGTAGTGTTTTCAATTCCCAATGGATGGAAGTGACCTAAGGGTACAACAACTGAGAAATAGAAGGGGGAACAGTGGTGTATACATAGAACAGACTACTGAGCATCTGCAGGAAGAGATGAAGTTGTGTGGCATGCAACTAGGTGAATGAAACTTGAGGACAGACTGTTGAATGAATTAAGTCAGAATCAAAAAAGACAAATATTATGCTTCGCTCATGTGGACTAACTATAATATAAAAACTCAGTGAACTGAAGTTGAGAGCATGGGTTATCAGGTTGGGGCCTTATTGTAAAGGGTCCTAGATTGTAAGCTCTTAACAGCAGTTACATCTATTCTGGAATTTTAGCTGCTATTTCTAAATTCTGAGATGCTGTGCTCTTTGTGTATAACCTGCTTGTTCCCTCAAACTTTGGGTTTTGTCTGACACCTAAAACTCAGAGTTAGAACTCTGAAACTATGAAAGTCAGCATTACCCCAATACAGGAACTGTTTAAAAAGCTGAAAAACGGATCTGACTGCTACTAGAGATATGAATGAAGCTGATTTGGATAGGACTGGGGTAGATCAGAATACAGGGTAAAGGATGATATGGTCTGTATTTTAAAAATTCAGCTCTTGTCTGAGACCAAAAGGAGAGTTTTGGTGCCAAAGAGTTTATTTGGTGCCAAATTTGTATTTTGGGTAGCAAACTTTGCCTAATTTAACATGTATGGTCAGTTTACTTGAACACCATAAGTACATGGAATCCTGATAGGGTGTGCAATCTTGTTGGTTTGTCCAGGTTAGTATGATCTCCCAATCTATCCCAGAGTAATTTGGGCAATGAATAAAGAAATATTTTGCAAAGTCTGCTTGGGGGGCTGGGGATAAAGGAGAAAATATTCAACTTCCCCATTTGGAGAATTCCTGATATTCTTGCAAGCAGTGGGGACAAGCAAATTAGTAGGCCAAGCCCTCAATCTTGGGGTTCGCCCCTGTGAAGCTTATTTCTGTAAAGGATAGGCTAAGCCTTCTTGTAATTATGCCTAAGAGTCATCCCCAGAGAACCTCTTTTGTTGTTCTCATGTGGCCTCTCTCTCTAAGCCAACTTGACAGGCGAACTCACTGCCCCCTCCACGATATGGGACATGACTCCCAGTGGTGTAAACTTCCCTGGCAACCTGGGACAAAATTCCCAGGATTCTCCAGCACGCACATCATGGGATTGAGAAAGCCTTCTTGACCAAAAGGGGGAAGAGCGAAATGAGACAAAATAAAGTTTCGGTGGCTGAGAGATTTCAGAGTTGAGAGGTTATCTTGGAGGTTATTCTTATGCATTATATAGATATCCCTTTTTCAGTTTTTACTGGATTAGATAGCTAGAAGGAAATATCTGAAACTGTTGAGCTATTCCTAGAAGCTTTGATTCTTTTTTTTTTAAATTTTTTATTAATTAAAAAAAAATTACAAGAAAGAAACACAAGCATTCCTAACACATATACTCAGCAATTCACAATATCATCACATAGTTGCATATTCATCATCATGATCATTTCTCAGAACATTTGCATCAATTCAGAAAAAGAAATAAAAAGACAACAGAAAAATAAAACAAAAACAGAAAAAAATTTTACATACCATACTCCTTACCCCTCCCTTTCATTGATCCCTAGCATTTCAAACTAAATTTATTTTAACATTTGTTCCCCCTATTATTTATTTTTATTCCATATGTTCTACTCATCTGTTGACAAGGTACATAAAAGGAGCATCAGACACAAGGTTTTCACAATCACACAGTCACATTGTGAAAGCTATATCATTATTCGATCATCATCAAGAAACATGGCTACTGGAACACAACTCTACATTTTCAGGCAATTCCCTGATTCTTTTTTTAAAGTTAATTTATTTATTAATTTAAAAAATTAAGAACAAACAGAAACATTAACATATAATTCCATTCTACATATATATTCAGTAATTCTCAATATCATCACATAGTTGCATATTCATCATTTCTTAGCACATTTGCATCAATTCAGAAAAAGAAATAAACCCAGGGGTGTGCATCTCCCTGGCAACAGGGGAAATGACTCCTGGGGATGAGCTGGGACCTGGCATTGTGGAATTGAGAAAGCCTTCTTGACCAAAATGGGGAAGAGAGAAATGAGACAAAAGAGTTAATAGTGGCTGAGAGATTTCAGAGTTGAGAGGTTATCCTGGAGGTTATAGAGATATCCCTTTTTTAGTTTTTAATAAATTAGAATAACTAGAAGGAAATATTTGAAACTATTGAGCTGTGTTCCAGTAGCCTTGACTCTTGAAGACAATTGTATAACAATATACAATTATAGCTTTGACAGTGTGACTGTGTGATTGTGCAAACCTTGTGTCTGATTCTCCTTTTATCCAGAGTATGGATAGATGAGTAAAAAAAATAAAAATAAAAATAAATAAATAATAGTGGGGGAGGAGATAAGATTAAAAAAATGGGTAGATTGTAATACTAGTGGTCAATGAGAGGGAGGGATAAAAGGTGTAGGATGTATGGGTTTTTTCTATTTTTATTTCTTTTTCTGGAGTGATGCAAATGCTCTAAAAATGATCGTGGTGATGAATATACAACTATGTGATGATATTCTGAGCCACCGATTGTATACTTTGGGTGGACTGTATGGTGCATGAAGATGTCTCAATACAAATATATATATTTTAAATATTTTTATTGAGAAATCTTCGCATACTCACAGTCCATACATGGTACAGTCAGTGGCTCATACCATCACCACATAGCTGTGCACTAATCACCACGATCACTCCCAGAATACCTACATCACTCCAGAAAAAGAAAAAAGAAAAAGCCCATAAATCCCACACGACTTACCCCTCTCTCCCACTCACCACCAGTACTCCAGTTTACCCAATCTTCTACCCTTTATCCCCTCCTATTCTTCACCTATTAATTTTTTTAACTTTTTTTATTGTATGGTATAGCATATGTACAAAGCAAAGAAATAAAAAAGCAATAATTTTCAACACACTCTTCAACAGGTGATTACAGGACAGATCCCATAGTTTGTCATGGGCTACTATATGATCCTCTCATATTTTTCCTTCTCACTGCCCCAGAATATAGGAGGCTAGAGGGCTTAAAATACTTTTTTATCACCATAGTCGTCTTTTTCCTTCTTTTTTTGTGAAAAAATAACTATAAATTTCGATATAGCTATAAATTTCAAAGCACAACACCACAATTAGTTGTAGAACATATTTCAGACTTTGACATAGGTTACAGTTTCACAATGTTAGGTTTTTACTTCCAGCTGTCCTAAAATACTTGAGAGGTATGAATTTAATGATTCAGCATTCATATTCATTTGTTAAGTTCTATCTTCTACGTATAATTCTACCATCACCTTTGGTCTTTCCATACCTCTCTTTAGGGGTGTTTGGTCTATGACAATTCTAAATTTTTGATATTGAAAGGGTCTGTCACTAATATGGGATAGGGAGTTGAAACCATCTGATGTTCTGGAGAGGCTGGGCTAGGTTTCAGGACTTACCTGGACCAGGGGCCCATCTGGAGGTTGTAGGTTTCTGGAAAGTTAATCTAGTACCTGGAACCCTTGTGGAATGTTATATGTCACCCTAGGTGTTACTTTAGGTTTGGCTGGAATGGTCCTGGTTGGGGGTTGACAGGTTATGATAGATAGCAAGGTCTACCTGAAGCTTGCATAGAACAACCTCCAGAGTAGCCTCTCTACTCTATTTGAACTCTCTCTGCCATTGATAACTTTATTAATTGCACTTCTTTTCCCCCTTTTGGTCAGGATGGAATTATTGATCCCATGGTGCCAGGTCTGGATTCATCCCTGGGAGTCATCTCCCACATTGCCAGAGAGACTTTCACCCCTGAATGCCATGTCCCACTGTAGTAGTTAGATTCTAACTAGTAGTTAGATCCTAGTTCTCTTGCTGTGGACATGAACCAATGGTATGTGAACCTCATCTATTGCTCATTACATCTGCAGTCAGCTAAGAGGCGTGCCTGCTATAATGAATGATGTTTGATTTAATTGGCTGGTGCTTAAATGACAGAGCTCAGTGTAGCACAGCCCAAGCAGCTCAGCATATCTCATCTCAGCACTCACAGCTCAGCCCAGGCCTTTGGAGATCCAGAAAGAAATTACTCCAGGGAAAGTTGTTGAAACCCAGAAGCCTGGAGAGAAGGCCAGCAGAGATCACCCTGTGCCTTTCCATGTAAGAAAGAACCTCTGTTGAAAGTTCGCTGCCTTTCCTCTGAAGAACTAATAAAATAAGTCCCCTTTTATTAAAAGCCAAGCCATCTCTGGTGTGTTGCATTCTGTCAGCTAGCAAACTAGAACACCCACATAGCGGGGAGGGCAGTGATTTCACTTGCAGAGTTGGGATTAGAGCGAGTGAGGCCACATCTGAGCAACAACAGAGCTCCTCCAGAAGTAACTCTTAGGCATGCCTATAGGTAGTCTAAGCTTCTCCACTACCTACATAAGCTTCACAAGAGTAAGCTTCATGATTGAGGGCATGGCCTATTGACTTGGATATCCCTAAAGTTTGACACAGTTTCAGGGGATTCCCTGATGGTGAGGTTTAATAGTTTCATGTTCTTTCTCCCATCCCTCAGGGAACTTTGCCAATACTTTTTGATTATCTGCTTAATATACTCTAGGATGTTTCCAGGCATTACAATATTCTATACAGGATTAAAAGACCTCTTTCTTATTTGGAGCAATAATTTTTTTTTTAAAGAGAGATTTTAGAACAAAAAATCCTGAGCATGTTTCCTTTATAGTCTTGTTTTTCTTAAGAAAGAAATAAAAAATAAAAAAATTTCCAAAGGCTAATACCTTCAGATGACTGTATTTAATCTTCACATAATTTGATATTTTTAGAAAGCTTAGAAAGGTACTTATAAGGATTCTTTTCATTACAAATGATAAAATATCTAATTCTAAAGTGTGTAGTATAAGAAGTCTGCTGGTAGGATATTCTAAGGTTTGTTCAGTGGCTCAGCCATGCATGCCATAAGGTTACTGGATTTTTTCAGTTTGCTAGCTGCCAGAATACCAGGAACAAGATGACTTTTTAAAAGGGGAATTTTTTAAGTTGCAAGTTTACAGTTCTAAAGCCATGGAAATGTTCAATTTAGAGGAAGGCTATACAAATGTCTCATCTAAGGTATCCAGGAAAAAATACCTTGGTTCAAGAAGGCCAATGACCTTCAGAGTTTCTCACTGAATTGGAAAGGCATATGGCAAACATGATGCCAACTGTTAGCTTTCTTTTCAGGCTTCTTATTTCATGAAGCTCCCCCAGGAGCATCTTCCTTCTTCATCCCCAGAGGTCTCTGACAGCGTGGGCTCTTGTGGTTCTTGTGGCTCTCATGTGGCTCTGTCATAGCTTTGAAGCTGTCTCCAAAGTGCTTTCTCTTTTAAAGGATTCCAGTAAGCTAATCAAGACCCACCCGGAATAGGTGAAGGTCACATCTCCTTCTAATCAAGAGAAGAGATTTTTTTTCCCCCTTTATTAAAAAAGCCAGACACAACAACAACAAAAATGGATTAAGGCCCAACAGCTTGGCAAGCTCTAGCAGAAGAGGCTCCTGCCTCAGATGCCTCCAACCTGCCCCCGAGAGGAGGGGGCACTGACGCAGGCTTGGCCTCAACACCAGGTTTATGCACTGTATTCTCTCTCTTTTTGTTTTGGGGTTGGCTGGTTAGTTTGTTCTTTTTGGAAGCTCTGGGATGGGACCTGGAAAATCTTCCCTAGAGTATCCTCATGCAGGATTTGAGAAGCCCTCAGGTATCCAGGATGAACCTGCCTCTGGCATGGTCCTCTCAAAAATTAATCTAAGGTTCATACACATAATTGGGTGCACCACATCTTCTGCAGAGATAATCTAATCAATTTCCAACCTACGGTACTGTGTAGGGACTAAGAAACAGCTGCCACCACAAATGGATCAAGGTTAAAATATGGCTTTCCTAGGATACATTATCCTTTCAAACTGGCACATTAGCCCTGAGGTTACTGATCCTTCCTTTCTTCTTTCTTCCCTCCTTCCCTCCCTGCCTCCCTTTTGCTCTCTATCTTTCTTTCCTCTGTTCTTTGCTCTCTCCCTCCATCCCTCCCTTCCTTCGTTATGTTTCTGAATATTAGCTTGAATCCTTCAGGCTACTCTTGTAGTCATTGCAATATGACTGCCACAGTTCCAGGTTTCACCTGTACACCCCATTGTTTGGTATATCAGGATTCCCCAAGGCCATCCCCAGGTTCGGTGATTGACTAGGAAGATTCACAGGACTCAGCATAGAGTTGTACTCACGGCTAAGATTTATTCCAGCAGAGACATAAAAAAAAAGATGAGATAGGAGGGGAAAAAGGGCACATGGGGCAAAATTCAGAGGAAACCAGACACAAATATCCGAAGTCCTCTCCTCTTCCAGTGGAGTGAAACAGGATATACTTAATCCCCCCAGAAAGGAAATGTAATAACACATGTGAAATATTGTCTACCTGAGAAGCTCATTAAAGATTCAGTGTCCACAGTTTTCTTGGGGGCTAGTCATGTGGGCATCCCTGCCTTGCACATACCAAAATTCCAGACTCCCAGAAGGAAAGCAGGTGATCAACATAAAGCACATTGTTTACACAAACAGTTTAGCCATAGTAAGTCACTTTTATCAGTTCTGGGTATGGTGGAAATCCGACGAAATATAAGTTCTCTGATGTCAGCCAAGGGCAAACTTGCAAGCAGGCCTTTCTAAGGATGGCAATCTCAGGCCTGCTGCATTAGCTCTTCTGCACAGGTAGGCAAAGAATAAAGACATTTTATCTTTATGTATCTTTTCATTAAGAAGGAAAGTCTTTCCTGGTTTCTCTCTCAATAGATTCTATCTCATGTACTGTTAGCTAAGATGGGTTGTTCCCTATATTCTACCTGCATTGAGTTTGAAAAGTCAGGTACCTGGCTGATATCTCCATTATTCATTGTGGAAGGCAGAATTGCTAAAGGAGAGGATTGGGAGTGGGGAAATAATGTCTGTTAGAAAGTTAAATATTTTACTAATGCATAATTGCCAATCCTAGTATTTTTAAGGGGAAGGTACTGAGATATATGGCTATCTCTTAACAAAAAAAAAATTAATCTCATTTTTAAAATATTTTCATAATAAACAATGAACAGACATACAAGCATTCTTTTTTTTTTTTTTTTTTAAATATTTTTATTGTAAAACCTTAACACACGAACATGTATTCTTGACATGACAACGTTCCATAGGGAGGGCCACTGTGGCTCAGCAGGCAGAGTTCTCACCTGCCATACCAGAGACCTGGGTTCGTTTCTCAGTACCTGCCCATGTAAAAAAAAACATTCCATACATGGTGTACAATCGATGGCTCACAATATCATCACATAGTTGTATATTCATCACCATTCTCATTTTTTGAATATTTGCGTCACTCCAACAAAAGAAATAAAAAGAAAAAAGAAAAAGCTCATATACACCATACCCCTCACCCTTCCCTCTCATTGACCACTAGTGTTTCCATCTACTTAATTTATTTTACCCTTTGTCCCCCCATTAATTATTTATTTATTTTTATCCATATTTTTTACTCATCTCTCTATACCCTGGATATAAGGAGCATCAGACACAAGGTTCCACAATCACACAGTCGCACTGTAAATGTTACGTCTTTATACAATTGTCTTCAATAAACTAGGCTACTGGAACACAGCTCAATAGTTTCAGGTACTTCCCTTCAGCCACTCCAAAACACCATAAACTAAAAAGGGATATCTATATAGTACGTAAGAATAACCTCCAGGATAACCTCTCAACTCTGTTTGAAATCTCTCAGCCACTGAAGTTTTATTTTGTCTCTTTTCTCTCTTCCCTCTTTTGGTCAAAAAGACTTTCTCAATCTTTTGATGCCAGGTCCTGGCTCATCCCAGGTTTTTTGTCCCGTGTTGCCAGGGAGATTTATACTCCTGCAAGTCATGTCCCACATAGGGGGAGGGCAGTGAGTTCACATGCTGAGTTGGGTTAGAGAGAGAGGCCACATCTGAGAAACAAAAGAGGTTCTCTGGGGGTGACTCTTAGGCCTATTTTTAGTAGGCTTAGCCTATCCTTTACAGGAATAAGTTTCTCAGGGGCAAACCCCAAGATTGAGGGCTCAGCCTATTGATTTGTTTGTCCCCACTACTTGTGAGAATATCAGAAATTCTCCAAATGGGAAAGTTGAATTTTCCCCCTTTCTCCCCATTTCCCCAAGGAGACTTTACATATACTTCTTTATTCACTTTTCAAATCACCAAACAAGCATTCTTGGCATACAAACATTCTTGACATGGTTACAGTCAGTGGCTCTGTCATCACATGGTTGTGTATTCATCACCATGATCATTTTTCTGAACATTTGCATCTCTCCAGCAAAAGAAAGAAAAAAAGAAAAAACTCACACATGCCATATGAAAACTACCTTATTTTAAGCCTCAAAAGGATCTGACAACAATTGTAACTGCTGCAGTAACTCAGTGTAATTCGGCTTTACCTGAAGTTAGGCCAGACTGCACAGGATAAGGGCAATCATCCACAAGACTGCCCTTCAGGCCCAGACTGCCCACACTTTATTCCCAGCTGGCTATAAATTTGGGGATTCCCCCTCACCTTGGGTTAGATAGTTTGCTAGAACAATTCACAGAATTCGTTGAAAGACCTATACTCATGATTATAGTTTTATTATAGTAAAGGATACAAATAAGAAGCCAAAATAAAAGGTACATAGGGCAAAGTCTGGGAGAGTCTTAAACCCAAACATCCATGTCCTCTTCATGTGGTTTCAGAACCTCCCTGGCACAGGAATGTATCATGGAAGCTCCCCAGAGCTTCAAATGTTGTAAATTTATATGGGGTCTTGTTACATAGACGTCATTGTTGGGATCAATGCCCAAGTGACTAAACTCCCTCTGCAGCCCCCTCCAAAGTCAGGGAGGTGGGCTGATGTGAGGTGGCTCAAAGCTGTAACCCCTTAATCATATCCTTGGGCTCTCTCTTGTGCCAGCCTCCACCCTAGATGGCGGATGGGGTTGGCCTGCCCCTGTAAACTACCAGGGAAATTCCAAAGATTCCAAAGGTTACTTCCCAGGAACTGGGGAAAAGTATTAGCCAATTTTTTCATTATACTGCCAGGGTGCTGCTATTTTAGTTTGTGTGTTCAAGGAAAGCCTTTGTGTGAAGTGATTATCAAAATGCTGAATAAAATAAGGTAGGTTAACCATGTGTTTATTTGAGACAGGAGAGTTCCAGAGAAATACATGGGCTTGAATGTCACTGTGGCTGAAGTTGAGTGAGGATGGAAGGGGAGAGAGTTAGAACTTGAGGTAGAGAGTAGCCTTGGAAAAATCATTCAGGCAACTGTAAGCCTGAGTAGGGATGGGAGATTTTATTATAAAAGTGATGGAAAGCTATGGAGTAACATGATTGGATCTATCTTAAAAATACAAGTGAGGAATCACTGGCTGGTCTATTAGAGATAGACTGTAAAAGGTTAAGAGAAGAAATGAAGACCCATTATAAGGCCATTCATGTTTTTTGGATATTCACTGTCCAGTGTGGTAGTTGCTAAGTCATGTGTGGCTATTTAAATTAAAATTAAAAATTAAAAAAAAAAAAGAAAAATACTGTTTCTAGTTGGCACTTAGCCACATTTCAAAGGCTCAGTAGCCACTTGTGGCTAATGAATACTGTTTTGACAGTACAGATATAGGACATATTCATCATCATACAAGTTTAAGAGATTGAGTTTAGTGTATTAGGGAAGATAGGAGTCAGGCAACTCAAATTTTTGGCTGGAGCAAAAGGCTTTAGTTCCATTTCTAAATGGGAAACAGTGGAGGAGAGATTTAGTAGTTGAAATCAAGAATTTGTTGTTGGAATGAAGGTGCACCCCTCACTACATCACATCATATACAAAAATCAACTCATAATGAATCAAAAACATAAATATAGGAACCAGAACCATAAAACTCGTAGAAGAAAACACAGGGAAGCAAATTCAGGACCTGTTTTAGGCGATGGATTCTTAGACTTTATACCCAAAGCACAAGGAACAAAAGAAAAAATAAATAGGCTCATATAAAAATTAAAAATGTTGTGCTTCTACTTTTAAATTGTGCTGTTTGTCTTTTTTGTTGTTGAGTTGTAGGATTTCTTTATATATTCTGGATATTAAACATCAGATAAGTGGTTTGCAAATTTTTCTCCAATTGTGTAGGCTATCATTTTACTTTCATAATAAAGTTTTTGCACACTGATAATTCAAAGTGGTATTATTCACAACTGCCAAAAGATGGAAGCCATGCAAGGGTTGATCAGCTGATGAATGGATAAACAAAATGTGGTATATACATAAAATGGAATGTTATTTAGCCATAAAAAGGAAAGAATTTCTGCTATGTGTGACAACATGGGTACACCTTGAAGACATGTTGAGTGAGATAAGCCAGACACATAAGGACAAATATTGTATGATCTCATTGATAAACAATAATTAGAAAAAGTAAGTTCATAGAGTCAGAAACTAAAATATACATTACCAGGGCCTGGGGTGGGGTAGGAAATAGGGAGGTAATGCTTAAATTGTGTAGAGTTTCTATTTGGGTTGATGGAAAGTTTTGATAATGGATGGTAGTGATGGTAGTACTATTATGAAGGCAATGAACTGTATTGAAATATATGTCTGAATGTAATTAAAAGGGAAAATGTTAGGATGTATATAAGATAACAATAAAACATATTAAAAATCTAGGTTGTACAGATTTATCAACTCTATTTCCTCTTTGCTTAAATGATAGGAAAATAATAAAAGTGCTATGAACTCACAATGAAAAAGTGAGCAGATGAGAGACCAATTGTTTTAGAAATTTAAAAAAAAAAAAAACCCCAAATCTAAAAAAGCATAAGGATCAGCAGTACCTGAGGAAGCAAAGCGAAAGAAAATGCTGAAAATTTGCAGAATGAGAGACAAAAGAGCGGCCACATTTTGTCCTACTGAACCCTAAAAAGGCATAGGAGTTAGAAATATCAGGTATGAAAGAGAGCAGGAGTGAGATATGCTACTGGAAATGATAATGTAAATTGAAATTCTTTTTTTTTAAATTTATTTATTAAACATAACAACAAACAAGCACAAACATTCTTCCCATATCATCATTCCATTCTTTTTTCTTTTTGGGTGCATGGTCCGGGAATCGAACCCAGGTCTCCTGCATGAAGGCGGGCATTCTAAGCACTAAACTACCCGTGCACCCTCCATTCTTGATATATAATCAGTAACTCTCAATATCATCACATAGTTGTATATTCATCATCATGATCATTTCTTAGAACATTTGCATCAGTTCAGAAAAAGAAATAAGAAAACAAAAAATTCATACATACCATATCCCTTATCCCTCCCTTTCATTGAACATTAGCATTTCAATCTACTAAATTTATTTTAACATTTGTTCCCCCTATTATTTATTTATTTTTAATCCATATGTTTTTTTAGAAGGAAAAATTCTTTTTTTTTAAATTTTTATTAATAAAACCAATCAACATACTGAACATTGTTTTTTCATCACATAGTTGTATATTCATCATCATGATCATTTCTTAGAACATTTGCATCAATTCAGAAAAAGAAAAAGAAAACAGAAAAAAAAATTCATATTTATCATAGCCCTTACCACTCACTCCTTTTCATTGATAACTAGCATTTCAGTCTGCTAAATCTAGTTTAACATTCGTTCCCCCATCATTTATTTATTTTTAATCCATATGTTTTACTCATCTGTCCGTAAGGTGGGTACAAGAAGCATCAGATAAGGCTTTCACAATCACACAGTCACATTGTGAAATCTGTATCATTATACAATCATCTTCAAGAAACATGGCTACTGGAGCACAGTTCTACATTTTCAGGCAGTTCCCTCAGCCTCTCCATTACACCTTAACTATAAAGGTGATATCTGTATGATGCGTAAGAATAACCTCCAGTATAACCTCTCAACTCTGTTTGGAACCTCTCAGCCATTGACACTTTATTTTGTCTCATTTCTGTCTTCCCCCTTTTGGTCGAGAAGTTTTTCTCAATCCCTTGATGCTGAGTCCCAGCTCATTCTAGGGTTTCTGTCCCACGTTGCCAGGAAGGTCCACACCCCTGGGAGTCGTGTCCCACATAGAGAGGGGAGGGGCCCACATGTGTTGGCGAGAGGCCACATCTGAGCAACAAAAGAAGTTCTCTTGGGGGTGACTTTTAGGCCTAATTTTAAGTAGGCTTAGCCTATCCTTTGCAGATTTAAGTTTCATATAAACAAACCCCAAGATTGAGGTAGGCCTGATTTTAAGTAGGCTTAGCCTATCCTTTGTGCGTTTAAGTTTGATATGAACAAACCCCAAGATTGAGGTGAAATTCTTAATATGTTTTTATTAATGCTGCAGTTTTTATTTTTTCAAGTTCAATTAAGTTGTTAGTATTTAATAAGGAATATTTTAGTATCTATCAGTAAAGTTTCAGAGTATTTACTATAAATCAATTTTTTTTTATAAAGCTTGTATTTTCCAAAGCAGTAAAGATACAAGAAACATGCTCTGACCGTGTACTTCCATGTATGTTGAATCCATATTTATTTTTAATTTCAGGGGAAAACTCAGAGATATTTGTCTCGTGGCATAATTAGAAAGTGATAGGGGAAATTACATTGGGCTTTTAAATATGAGTTTCTTTTGAGGTCTTTTATTTCTTACTCCTTGTACCTGATATACAATTAAATCCACCACTCTTTTTCATTCTCTGTGTAATTCCCAGAGTTGAAACTGGCTAGCCTTAAATTAGACCCATTAAAAAGGAGAGGGAGTTAATGCATTGTTAAGGAAAAGCATCTTGAAAAAAGTACAATTTTTTTCTTAAGTAGGAAAACATAAAATGTATATGAACAAACATTTTACTGTGAAATTTGAATATTAACTTTAATTGCGGTATAGTGTATGTTTTATTAAATCAACAGTGTTAGCTATTTAGAAATGAGGCTCTTACATACAGGTCTGCATCATGAAATCTGAAAAAGAAGTTCTAAAATGTTTTTCTGCTCTAGTCCCCTACACAAATAACCTATGTGCATTAATTAACCATCTTGCTAAGTCATCCACTTACCCTTGAGAATAGGATTTCATTAAGGTTGTATTTCCCATACTTTATTTGAGTACCACCATCATAATCTTTGTCACATCCAAGCACTACATAACATTTTTTTATAAATCTCATTTTATGCTTGAATTTATTTTATTTAAAAAGGAAATCTTAGATCAACGTTATTTCCTTAAATGGAAAATCAGTATAATGTTCCACAAGTAGAAGCTAAATGCACAAGTAACTGTTAATCTGATACGATGGAAACAAAATAATGTTATTACATGTGAGTAGAGGTGGCCTGCCCACAGCAAAGCTAGTCTGTCTCTATTTGTTAAAAACGGATGTTAGCAAGGAAGAAAACACAAAACAATTTATCACCAAACTGGGACTTTGCTCTTGAACAAATCTATTGAAAATGAATTAAAAAGGGATTAATTTGCTAACTGTAGGATTCAATTTTCTAACATCTAACTGTATAATGGTCTCCCTTATCACAGTGTGACTCTTAGGAAAGCTCTTCCTTAAGTCAAATGTAATTATCAGAGATGTTTAGAAAAACATTTAGAAGTATGGAAATGTGGTATAATGATAGTAGGTGAAATTCAGACACTTCTCCCTGGGCTCTTTCATTCCTTCTGAGTAGGAAACCTCAAAATATGGTAGGCTTTCATAATTGTCTCTCTTCATATCCATTTTTCTGCATTTTTAGCATGTTTGTTTACTAAAACAGCAAATAATGCTTCTTTTTTAAAAAAAAAAATTGTGGTAGTTATATGTTTACAGAAAATCATACAGAAAGTGCAGTTACCATGTTGTCCTCCTATGCCCCCCACAGTTTTCCCTATTAAAATTAACATTTTGTCCTAGTGTTGAAACTTTGTTACAATTGATGAAGCAATATTATAATTATACTGTTAACTACAGTTCACAGTGTATATTAAGTTTCACTTTCTGTGTTGCACAATTTTTATATTTAAAAAAATTCTGATAACATATATATAATGTAAAAGTTCTTATCCACTTTCAGATATACAGTTCAGTGGTGTTTATTATATTCACAATGTTGTGCCATCCACTACCCAAACTTTTCTATTAAACCAAACAGAAATACCATACCAATTTAGCATTAGCTCCCCATTCTCCACCTCCACTCAGCCCCTGGTAATCTGTATTCCAGTTTCTGATTCCATGAATATGCATTGTCTGATTATTTCATGTCAGTGAGATCATACAATATTTATCCTTTTGTGCCTGGCTTACTTTACTCAACATTATACCTTCAAGGTTCATGCATGCTGTAGCAAGCATCAGAACTTCATTCCTTTTTATGGCTGAATAATATTCCATTATATGTATATACCACATATTTTGTTTATCCTTTCATCTGTTGATGGACACTTACGTTATTTCTACCTTTTGGCAATTGTGATTAATACCACTATGAGCATCACCATGCGAATATTTGTTTGAGTTACTGCTTTCAGTTCTAGTAGGTATATACTGAGTAGTAGAATTGCTCAGTTATATAGTGATTCAATATTGATCTTTTTGGGGAACCACCAAACTGTTTTCTACAGTGGCTGCACCATATTATATTCACTAACAATATATGTTTTCCCATTTCTCCAATATTTTTATTTTCCTTTTTTTGAAAAGTAGCCCTTTTACCATATGTGAAGTAGTATCTCATTTGTTTTACATTTCTCTAAAGCTAATGATGTTGAGCATCATTTCATGGGCTTACTGGCCATTTGTATATCTTCTTTGGAGAAATATTTATTCTAATAGTCTGCCCATTTTTTAATTGGACTGTTTGTCTTTGTTTTTTTTTTTGTTTTTAAAGATAGGTGTATTAGTTTTCTGGGGCTGCTGTAACAAATCAACACAAACTGAGTGGCTTTAAGCAACAGAAATGTTTTTTTTTTTTCATAGTTCTGGAGGGTAGAAGTCCAAAATCAAGGTGTTGGCAGAGCCACATATACTCTGAGGGCTCTAGGGGAGAATCCTTCCTTCCCTGCCTCTTCCAGCTGATGGTTCCAGGCATTCCTTTGCTGATGGCTGCATTGCTCCAGTCTCTGCCTCTGTCCTCTCCTTCACTGTCTATGCTTCTGTGCTTCTTTCTCCTATAAAAACACTTGCCATTGGATTGAGGGTCCACCTAAAGAGACGAGGAACAATCCAGGATGATCTCGTCCCCAAATCCTTAACTTGTAATGAAGTTCAAAGACTGTTTTTCCAAATAGGATCGCAGTTACAGGTTCTGTGATGTGGACATATCTGTTTTGTGTTTTTGATAGTAGCCATTCTAGTAGGTGTGAAGTAATATCTCACTGTGGTTTTGATTTGCATTTCCCTAATAGCTAGTGATATTAAGCATAATTTTTACCTGATTTTTAGCCATTTGTAGGTACTGTTTGTAGAGATCTATTCAAGTATTTTGATCGTTTTTGAATTGGGTTGTTTGTCTTTTTATTGTTGAGATGTAGGATTCGTTATATATTCTTTATATATTTCCTTGCTGAGAGGTTTATGATAACTGATTCAGTCTCTTGTAGTTGGTCTTTTGAGACCTTTTATTTCTTCTTGAGTCAGTGTAGGTGTTCGCGTGTTTCTAGGAATTTGTCCATTTCATCTAGTTTCTCTAATTTGTTGCATACAGTTGTTCATAAGATCCTCTTATGATCCTTTTTTCTGTGTAGTCTGAATAATGTCCTGCATCTCATTTCTTTCATTTGTTTGTATCTTTTTTTTCTTTATCAGTCAACTAAGGATTTCTCAATTTTATCAATCTTTTCAAAGAACTAATTTTTGGTTTTCTTAATTCCCTCTATTGTTTTCTCTAAACTTCATTTGTTTCTGTTCTAATCTATGTTATTTTTTTTCCTTCTGCTTGCTTTGCAATTTGCTGTTCTTACAGTACCATCACACAGTTGTATATTTATCACTGTGTTCATTTTTAGAACATTTGCATCACTCTAGAAAAAGAAATAAAAAGAAAAAAACCATGCATTCCGTACCCTTGAACCTCCCTCTCGCTGACCACTAGTATTTCAATCTACTTTTTTTTCTCACCCCTTATCCCTCTCCTATTATTTACTTATTTTTTGTCCTTATCTTTTTATTCCTCTGTTCATACCCTGTATAAAAGGAGCAATAGCCACAAGGGTTTTTCACAACCACACAGTCACATTATAAAAGCTATATAGTTATACAGTCTTCTTCAAGAATCAAGCTACTGGAATATAGTTCAACAGTTTCAGGTACTTCCCTCTACCCACTCTATGACATCATAAGTTAAAAAGGGATATATGTATAATTCATAAGAATGACCTCCAGGATAACCTCTCAGCCCTGTTTGAAATCTCTCAGGTACTGAGGCTGTATTTGTCTCATTTCTCTCTTCCCTTCTGGTCAAGAGGGTTTTCTCAATCCTTTGATGCCAGGCCCTGTCTCATCCTGGGAGTTCTGTCCCATGTTGCCAGGGAGATTTACACCCCTGGAAGTCATGTCCCATGTAATGGGGAGGGCAGTGAGATTACCTGCTGAGTTGACTTAGCGAGAGACAGGTCACATTTGAGTAACAAGAATTGTCTGGGGCTGACTTTTAGGCATAACTGTAAGTGGGCTTAGCTTCTCCTTTGTAAGAATAAGTTTCATAGGAGCAAACCCCAAGAGCTAAGGCTCAGCCTATTGATTTGGTTTTCCCCACAACTTGTGAGAATATCAGACATTCTCCAGGTGGGGAAGTTTAATATTTCCTCCTTTTTCCCCAGTCCCCTAAAGGAACTTTGCAAATCCTTTTTTTTTACTCTAGGATGTACCAGAGCATCACACTTACCTCTACAAACCAACAAGATCTCACTCCCTAGTCAAGATTCCATGTGATTATGGTATTTGTATAAACTGACCATGCAAGTTAAATTAGATAATGTGCTACCAAAAATATAAATTTTGCACCAAATAAACATCTCTTTCCCTGGTCTCACACAAGAGTTGAAGTTGAAAACATAGACCATAACATCTTTTACCCTGTATTCTGATTTACCTTAGTCCTATCCAGATCAGCTTCATTCGTATCTCTAGTTGAAGTCTGATCACTTTTTCAACTTTTTAACAGTTGTTGTATGGGGTAATTCTGACTTTCAGAGCGTCAGAGCTCTAACTCTGAGTCTCAGGTGTCACACAAATACCTGAATTTCCAGGGCACGACCAAGTTATACACAAATACCCCAGCATCTCACATGCTGAGATAGAGCAATTACAACCCATAAGTTTTGATATTTTGTGTTCTTGTTTTCATTCATTTGAAGATGTTTACTGATTTCCCTTGTGATTTCTTCTTCAACCCCTTCTTTAAATAATTGTTTAAGAGTGTGATTCTTATATGAATTGAGCAGTAGACTTGTATATTGAGAATATAATAGATTGTTGGGTTTTTTTTCATTTTTAAATGGTTTTATTCACACATCATACTACAGTTGGGTTTTATATTAACCCTTTTATTTACCCTTACTGATGGTCCTCTTTTCTTCACAGTACTCTGTCACTCTCTCCTATTTTTTATTTTTCCTTTCAACCTACAGAATCCCCTTTCATAATTAGTGTAGGGTAGGTCATTTCTTGACAGTCTCTTCTAGTTCCTGTTTATTTGTGGCTATTTAAAACTCTCCCTCATTTTTCCCTTTTTTTTTGCGTGGGCAGGCTCCAGGAATCGAACCTGGGTCTCCAGCTCAGCAGGCAAGAGTTCTTGCCACTGAGTCACCATTGCACATCTTTCCCTCATTTTTAAAAAAATATTTTTATTGTAAACAACAAACAATCCTGAAAACATTCTTGACACACAAACATTCCATACATGGTGTACATTCAAAGGCTTACAATACCATCACATAGTTGTGTATTCATCATCATGATCACTTGCTTTTTTAACATTTGCGTCTCTCCAGCAAAAGAAAGAAAAAAGAAAAAACTCATACATGCCATACTCCTTACCCCTCCCTCTCATTGACCACTACTATTTCAATCTACTTAATTTATTTTAACCTTTGTTCCTCCTATTATTTATTTTTTTATCCATAGTTTTTACTCATCTGTCCATAAAGTAGATAAAAGGAGCATCAGAGAGAAGGTTTTCACAATCACTCAGTCACATTGCAAATGCTATATCATTATACAATCATCTTCAAGAAACATGGCTACTAGACCACAGCTCTACAGTTTCATGTACTTCCCTCTAGCCACTCTAATACACCATAAACTAAAAAGGGGATATCTGTTTAATGCATAAGAATAATCTCCAGGATGACCTAGACTCTGTTTGAAATCTCCCAGCCACTGACACTTTATTTTGTCTCATTCCTCTCGTCCCCCTTTGGGTCAAGGTTTTCTTAATCCCTTGATGCCAAGTCCCAGCTCATTCTAGGACTTCTGTCCCACATTGCCAGAGAGGTTTATACCCCTGGAACTCATGTCCCATGTAGAGGAAGGAGGGCAGTGAGTTCGCTTGCTTTGTCGTCTTAGAGAGAGAGAGGCCACATCTGAGCAACAAAAGAGGTTCTCTGGGAGTGACTCTTAGGTCTAAATTTAAATAGGCTTAGCCTGTCCTTTGTAGGGATAAGTTTCATAGGGACAAACCCCAAGATTGTGGATTTGGCCTATTGATTTGGTTGTCTCTACTGCTTGTGAGAATATCCAGGAATTCTCCAAATGGGAAAGTTTGAATTTTTTTCCCTTTCTCACCATTCCCCCAAAGATCTTTGCAAATACTTCTTTACTGACTATTCAAATCATCTGGGATTTACCGGGACATCACATTAACCTGGAGAAACCAACAAAGTCTCGTGCCTTATTAAAATTTCCATATACTTATGGTGTCCAATTAATCCAATCATACAAGTTAAATTAGGAAATGCAGTAGTCAAAATATAGATTTTGCACCAAGTAAACATTTCTCCCTTTAGTCTCATGCAGAAGTTGAAGTTTTAAAATATGAAGGACCATCTGTTTTCAACGCCCTACAATACTGACATTCCTTTGTTCTTACTCATGCAAAAACATTTTTTAATTTGTACATTTAGTCACTATCATTGTACACTCTAGGCATTCCTAAATTGTATCATCTCAGTCTTTATCATCAGCCTTTCCTTCTGGTTTCATATGTGCCCCCAGCCCTTCTCCTTCTATCACGCTCACATTCAACTTCATTCAGTGTACTTACATTATTGTGCTACAAGCAGGTAGTATTGTGCTATTCGTTTCTGAATTTTTGTAATCAGTCCTGTTGCACAATCTATATCCCGTCAGCACCAATTACCCAATCTCTACCCTATTTCTATCTCCTGATAACCTGTGTTCTTAACTGAATTCTCATGAATTGTCCGTGCTATTCATTTCTGAATTTTTATAATCAGTCCTATTGCACAGTCTGTATCCTTTCAGCACCAGTTACCCAATCTCTACCCTATTTATGTCTCCTGATAACTTGTGTTCTTGACTGAATTGTCCAAGTTCACTCTTTAATGTTAGTTCATATCTCCCTCACTTTTGAAGGACAGTTTTGCTGGATAAAGGAATTTTGGGTGGCAGGGTTTATCTTTCAGCACATTAAATATATCATACCACTGCCTTCTCACCTCCATGGTTTCTGATTAGAAATTGGTATTTAGTTTTACTGAGGATATGTTGCATGTGAGGATATCATTGCATGTGATGAATCTGTTGCTCCTTTCCGAATACTCTCCTTATGTTTGGCATTCGGTATTCTGATTAGTATGTATCTTGGAATAGGCTTTTAGGACTTTTTTTTTAATTTTAAAAAATTTTTTTATCGACATCTTCACAAACACACAATCCATACATGGTATACAATCAATGGCTAAATATCATGACATAGTTGTGTATTCTTCACCATAATCTTTTTATTTTTTTAATTAATTAAAAATATATATATAACAACAAACAAACAAAAACATTCTTAACATATGATCATTCCGTTCTACATATGTAACCAGTAATTCACAACATTAGAATTTATTTTGAGTGGAGTATGTTGTACTTCTTGGATATACATATTTATGTCTTTCATAAAATTTTGAAATTTTCAGCAAGTATTTCTTCAAATTTTTTTTCTGTCCCCTTCCCTTCTTTTTTTCCTTCTAAGATACCCATGTGTGTGTGTTCGTGCATTCTGTGCTGCTGCTCAAATTCCTGAGACAACTCAATTCTGTTCTTTCCTATATTTCTTTTACTGACTGTATGATTTCGATTGTCCTGTCTTATAGTTCATTGATTCTTTCTTCTGCTTGTTCAGATCTGATGTTGTATGCCTTTTGTGTATTTTTAATGTCTTCAGTTAGGCCTTTCATCACAATGATTATGTTTCTTTTTATACTTACAAATTCTTTATGCTCTCACAATGTCTTCTTAATATTCTTTTGCTCTTTATCCATAATTTCTTTCATCTCCTTGAATTGATTTAGGAGATTTGTTTGAACATCTTTGATTAGTTGTTCCAATTTCTGATTCTTCTCTGACCTGTTAATTTATTCCCTTTACTGAGTCATATCTTCCTGTTTCTTGGTAAGGCCTATAATTTTTTGCTGATGTTTAGGCATCTGATTATCTTGATGAATTAACTCTGAAAATCTATTTCTCCCTCTTGTCTAGGATTTTATCATTGTTTTGCTTTATGTTAATGCTCTTTGGTCCAACTTATTCCAGACCTTTAGAATAGCCTGTGTTTACTGTTCAGATTTTCTTCTCTTCTTCATCTGAGTCTTGCCCTGGATATGTGAGGCACTTTTTTTTTTTTTTAAGATTATGCTTTTTTTTTTAATGCAGTTCTCTCACCTTCAGGAGATAGCTTCCTTTCCTGTGTTCCTTACCCAGGAAACTTGATCCTTTCTATTTCTCCCCAGCTCCTATGATTTCTTTAGATTCCTTCCCTTACTCAATACCTCATGTTTCTTACACTTTTCCGTTCTGGGACCCATCCTATCTTAAGACACTTCAGTTTATTGCCCCCCAAACCACCACCACCACACTTTTGTGAGAATTTTCTGCCCCCAATTTCTTCCCCCTTAGGTTATCCCACCCTGGGGAGCAAGATGGGGTTCATCTAAAAAGGTGACTCATACAGAAAAGTCCTTTTTTTTTTTTTTTTTTACAAAATCTCATGTCCTACCTGAGATTCCAAGTACTTATGACATTCAATCGAACTATCTACATAAGTTATATTAGGAAATGCTCTAGTCAAAATATAAATTTTGTAACAAACATTTTTTGCTTTAGTCTCACACGTAAGATGATGTTTTAAAATATTAATTACCATCTATTTTCAGCACCCTGCAATAATGACATTCCTTTGTTCTTCCTCATGCAAAAACATTTTTAAAATTTGTACATTGTACATTTCACTATTATTATACACTCTAGGTATTCCTAGATTATACCATCTCAGTCTTTAACATCTATCTTTCTTTCTGATTTCATTTATGTCCCCAGCCCTCCTCCCTCTATCATTCTCACATGCAGCTTCATTCAGTATTTTAACATAATTACATTACAGTTAGGTAGTATTGTGTTGTATGGACAAATACTGTGTGGTCTCACTGATATAAACTGACATTAGTGAATAAACTTGGAATATGTCGTTGGTAACAGAGATCATCAGGAGATAGAAATAGGGTAAGATATTGGGTAATTGGAGCTGAAGGGATTCAGACTGTGCAACAGGACTGGATACAAAAACTCAGAAAAAGTCCATTTTTGATGAGGTGGTCCAACTGACTGAAACTGGATTGAGTGAGGGCACAACAGTTCTTGGCAGTAGTTCTATCATGGTTTTTCTCTCCTTGGGACCCTTTTGTATGCAGCAGTCCTCAGTTCAGTGGCTTGTGTTCTACTCTGGGGTTCTGTGGACTGAGGTCCTTGTCCATGAGTATGCATGGAGTTATAACTGGCTGCTGTGAGTTGCTCCAAAGTCTCTGTCTGTGGTGGGAGGCATCACAGCCGTGCTGGCTTTATGCACCTCCCAAGCTGTGTGGGACCAGTGAGGGAGAGGGAAACAGAAACCGACTTATCATCTGGGATGGAATTTTCCTTCCTTACATTTTTCTTTTTTCTTTGATTCAGCATTTCGGGTGCCCTCTGTGTCTTCCATCCTCCAGAGTTTTCAGGAAGTGGGAATTGACCTTTTATTCACTAAATTTCTGGGGAGGCTCTTTAGGGGATGTCTTATCTTCATGTTGTTGACATCCAGTATATAATCTAATATACTGTTGGATTTTTTAATCTGTGTCCATAAAAAGAATTGATCTTCAGTTTTCTTTTCTTGTGATGTCTTTATCAGGCTTAAATATCTGGGTAATGTTGACCTCATAGAACCCATTAGGAAAATGTTCCCTCTTGAATTATTTGGAAGTGTTTGATAATGGTTATTTTATTATTATAATTGTTATTTGGTAGAATTCACCAGTGAAATCAGCTAGTCCTGGACTTTTCTTTGTGGGAAGTTTTATTATCAATTCAATTTCTGTACTTGCTATAGGTTTGTTGATGTTTTCTATTTCCTCTAGAGACAATTTGGGTGATTGATGTATTTCTAGGAACTTTTCATTTCTTCTAGGCTATCTAGCTTGTTGGGGTACAATATTTGATATTATAATCCTTTTTTACTTTTGTAAGAACAGTAGTGAAATCACCACTTTCTTTGCTGATTTTGGTTATTTGTATCTTTTCTTTTTGTTCTTTGTCAGTCAAAAGTTTTCTCCATTCTATTGATTTATTTCAGAGAATCAACTTTTTGTTTTATTTTCTCAATTGTTTTCATTCTCTATTTCATTTCTCTCCATTCTGTATTTCCTTTCTTCTAATAACTTTGGATTTACTTTTTTTAATTTCTATTTCTTCAAAATGTAAAATTAGTTAATTAATTTGAAATCTTTCTTATTTTTAAATATAAACATATATACATATAAATTTCCTTCTGAGTTCTGCCTTCATTGCATCCCTTAAGTTTTGGAAGGCTGTCTTTGTTTTCATTTGTCTCTAAGTGTTTTTTAATTTCTCCTATTATTTCTTTTTTTTTTACCCATTAGTTGTTTTAAGGTGTGCTGTTTAATTTTCACTTGTAAATTTTCAAGTTTTCCTCTGTTATTTATTTCTAACTTCATTCCATTGTTCCAGAAAGGTTACTTTTTATTATTTCAATGCTATAAAAATTGTTTATACTTTTCTTTTGTCCTAACATAAGGTCTGTCCTAGAGAGGGATCCATGTGCCCTTGAAAAGATTGTGTATTCTGCCATCATTAGATAAAACATTTTCTTTATGTTGGTGGGCTGTCATTAGTTTATAGTCTTGTTCAGGTACTCTGCTTCCTTACTGATTTTCTGTTGATGTTCTACCCAGTGTGGAGGGTGGTGTATTGAAGCCTATAACTATTATTTTAAAACTATTTCTTCCTTTAGTCTTGTCATAACATATATGTTTGTTTCATAAATGTTGACACTCTGCTGTTAGCTACATATATGTTTATAATTGTTAAATCTTACTGTTGAATTGACCCTATATGATGTCCTTTGTTTCTTGTAACAGTTTTGCCTTTAAGTCTCTTTTGTCCCTGCTTTCTTTTGTTTACTATTTCTGTGAAATAATTTTTTTCCCATTCTTTCAGTTTCAACCTACTTGAGTCTATAGATCTAATATGGGTCTCTTGTAAACAGCATATAGTTGGTTCATGTTTCTTCATCATTCTCCCTATCACTGCCTTTTAACTGGAGAGTTTAATCTGTTTACATTTAGAGAAACTCTAAGGGAAGATTTACTTCTGTCATTTTGCTAATTGTTTTTTGTTTATCACACCTTTTATGTCCGTCCTTTTCCCCATCACTCCCTTTTGGTTTTAATGATCTTTTATAATGAGTCATTTTGAGTACTTATTCTTCCTTTTGTATAAGTTATTTAGATACTTTCTTTATGGTTACTATAGGGATTATATTTAGCATACTAAATCTATTACAATTTAGTTTGTATTAATTCCAATTTCACTTCGATAGCTTACACATACACCGTGCCTGAATCCCTCCAGGCCTCTCTTTTATATAGTTCATATCACAGATTAATTACATCTTCATGATTTATGTATCCAGTAACAAAGAGTTATGCTTATTTTATACAGCATGACAAATGAAATTATATGGGCTTATCTATTTAGTCATATTGTTACCTATACTGGAGGGGGGAATTATTTTTTCATCCAGCATTGAGATACTTCATCCAGCATTGAGATACTCCTGCAATCTGGAGGCCTCCCTTTAGCATTTCCTATAAGGCTGGTCCAGTGATAACGAACTCCTTCAGTTTTTCTTTATCCAAAAATATCTTTATTTCTTCTCTCATTTTTGAAGAACAACTTTGCTGATTGTATCATTCTTAGGTAACAGTTTTTTCTTTCAGTATTTTAAATAAGTCCTTTCATTGCCTCCTGACCTCCATAGTTTCTATTGATAAATCAGGCTGTGTTCTTCATTGTTCATTTTTTTCCTTTCTTTTGTTCAATCTGGACATTTTCAATTTTTTTTTTCTTCGAGTTTGGTGATCCTTTCTCCTGCCTCCTCCAATGTGTTCTTGATTTCCTCTATTGAATTTTTCACTTCAGCTATTATACTTTCAAGTTCCAGAATTTCCATTTGGTTTTTCTTTATAATTTCTGTATCATTACTGAAATTCTCAATTTGTTCAAACTTTTTTATTTTCCTGATTCCCTTTAGTTCTTTGTCCATGTTTCCTTTAATTCATTGATTATATTTAAGAGGGTTGTTCTAAGATCTTGATTAGTCACTCCAGATACTGCACTTCCACTGGAATATTTCCATCAAAAAATTTTTTTTGTGTGTGACTGTGCCGTATGTTCTTCTCTTATTAACTTTCTGTCGAGAACTGAACTTCTGGACTATGTTGTGGTCACTATGGAAATCTAGTTCCCTTCCTCTCCAGTCCACCAGACAGAGAAGAAGGAAATAATAAAGGAATGAAAGAAAGAGACAGGGAGGGAAAAAGAAAGAAAAGAAGAAAGTATTAACAAACAGACTAAACACCTGTTCTGGTTTGAAAGCTGCTGGAGTGCGATATACCAGAAATAAATCTGTTTTTAAAAGGCGGAATTCATTAAGTTCAAGTTTCCAGATGTAAGGCCATGAAAATGTCCAAATTAAGGCACCAACAGAAGATTACCTTCACTCAAGAAAGACCAATGAAGTTCGGGGTTTCTTTCTCAGCTGGGAGGGCACGTGGTGACTTATGCTTTCTGTACCAGCTTCTTGTTTCATGAAGCTCCCCAGGGGTGTTTTCCTTCTTCATCTCCAGAGATCTCTGGTTGTATGGGCTCTGTTTGTTCTGGTGGCTCTCAAGCTTTTTCCAAAATGGTTCCCTCTTAAAGGGCTACAATAAGCAGTCCCACCTTGAATGGGTAGAGACACCTCTCCATGGAAATGATATAATCAAAATTTAGCACCCACAATTGGGTGGGTCACATCTCCATGGAAACAATCAAAAAGCTCCCACCCAGCAAAATCAAATGAAGATTAAAGGACTTGGCACAAACCATACCAAAAAGGCTCTTGTTATGTGCTGATGGGAAGACAGAAGCTACTACTTTTGAGGCTGAAACCTAGGCCAGCAACCCTGCTCATCCCTGATTGATATGCTCAAAAAAAAATATGAGAGAGAGAGAAGAAAAATAAGTAAATAAAAGACCAATTAAAAACAAAACAAAACAGGAAGAAAAAGAGAAAGGGATGCACTGGCTCTTTTTGTCCCTGTAGATGCTGCTATAAGGCCAGAAGATGCAATTTCTGAGAATAACCAAGACCAACATCTGTGCTGGGTACTCATGGATCTGGTACATCAAGTGTGCTGGTTTGAAAGGATGTATGTACCCTAGAAAAACCATGTTTTAATCCTAATACCATTTTGTAAAGGCAGCCATTTCTTCTAATCCCTATTCAGCACTGCATGTTGGAAGCTTTCATTAGATTATCTCCATGGAGATGTGATTCAATCAAGTGTGGGTATTAAACTGGATTAGGTGGAGACATGTCTCCACCCATTCTAGGTGGGTCTTAATTATTTTACTGGAATCCTATAAAGGAGGAAACATTTTGGAGAAAGTGGGAGATTTGGAGAGAGCAGAGAAGGACGACAGCATGCTGCAGAACCACAAAGCAAAGAGTCCACCAGCCAGCAACTTTTGGAGATGGGGAAGGAAAACACCTCCTGGGGAACTGGAGAGGAAGCTAGCAGATGATGCTGTGTTCACCATGTGCCCTTCCAGCTGAGAGAGAAACACTGAGCGTCATCGGCCTTCTTGAACCAAGATATCTATCCTGGATGCTTTAGATTGGACATTTCTGTAGACTTGCTTTAATTGGGACATTTCCATGGCCTAAAAACTGTTAACTTGTGACTTATTAAATTCCCCCTTTTAAAAAGCCATTCCATGTCTGGTATATTGCATTCCGGCATCAAGAAACATAAGAAAGAAGAAACCCAATTGTAGAAAAAGTGCATTGGATCTTTTAGTCCTGGTAGATACTAGTGTAAGAGCAGAGACCTCTGCTGCGGAGAGCTGAAACCAAGACCAGAGTCTATGCTGTGCTCTCAGGTCTTGGCTAGATCAGGAAATGCCCATTGCCCACACAGAGCAGGGGAAAATCCCAGTAGCTGTTTATGTCCAGGTGGATGCTGGTTTGAGGCTGGAAGCACTGTTGTCCAGAGAACCAAAACTAAGGCCGCCTTCCATACTGGTCCCTCAAGAATCCCCAGACTGACCTTGACCCTCACCCCCAACTTTTAGAGTAGGAGTCTTCTCTTCCAGTCCTGGCCCCAGGTGGCTACTCCCAGATTTTTTCTCTGCAGTTGTACTGGGACTAAGCAATAGGGACTGGTTACTTGTGCTTTTTTTTTTTTTTTTTTTTTTAATTTTCTTTGTATAATATAGCATATATACAAAGCAAAGAAAGAAAAAAGCAATAGTTTTCAAAGCACAGTTGCAGGACAGATCCCAGAGTTTGTCATGGGGTATGATACCATCATCTCAGGTTTTTCCTTCCAGCTGCTCCAGAACATAGGAGGCTAGAAATAATAAATATTTTTTTTATCATCACAATTGACTTTTTTCTTTTTTGAGAAAAAAATAACATATATACAAAAAAAGCAATAAAGTTTCAAAGCATAGCATAACAGTTAGTTGTAGAACAGAGTTCAGAGTTTGGTATGGATTACAGTTCTACAATTTTAGGTTTTTATTTCTAGCTGCTCTAAGATTACTAGAGAGTAAAAGAAATATCAATATAATGATTCAGCAATCATATTTACTTGTTAAGCCCAACCTTCGCTGTATAACTCTACCATTACCTTTGATCTTTCTGTCCCACCTTTAGGGGTATTTGGGCTATGGCCATTATAACTTTTTCACATTAGAAGGGGCTGTCAGTAATATGGGGTAGGGAGATGGAACTAGCTGATGCTCTGGGGAGGCTGGGCCCTCTAGGTTTCAGGAAGGTTACTGGTTCTTGCTTTCACTAACAAAAGCTAAAGTCTTGATAGGTTCTCACTTCCCGTGACATTCTTATAGTTGTTCTAAATGTCCATTCTGATTCTAGGGTTGCCACTTAGTTAGTTCCAGCCTCTTTTTCCTGCTCTTTTATTTTTCTAGTAGGGAGAACAATTTGTAAAACTCCCTGCTCTGCATTTTGTGCCTGTGCTCTTCTATAAGTCTTGATTCCACCCTCCAAAGTATTCTCCCCTTTTCTTTTAAGGTAGCACATATTAGCTGCTGAGTAATTAGTTGGATCAACCTTATTCCCACCAGTAGAATTTTGGGGGGGGGGTCCAACAACCTCTTTTCATTTTAAATTCTCTCTGTACCTTTTAGTCCAAGCTGACAGTGTTTCTACTAAAACAACTTTCTCAAGAACTCTGTTGATTATGCATGGATTTCATAGGGATTCGCTTTGTTGGATAAAAGCTACAACCACAACGCTTTTCAAAATAATCCTTTATCTTTGGTTCCTGTGAAAATGGTTGAGGGATCATTCTTAAGCTTACTAGAGTTCTCAAGTTTGGTTGGGAAGATCTGTGAGGCACATCCTTTAAATCTTTTTTTTTTTTTTTTTACAAGATTTCAAATTTTTTATTAGGTAGAAAATGGTTAATAAAATTAACCATTTGAAAGTGAGCAATTCAGTGGCACTTAGTACAGTTACACTGTTGTAACTCTCTGTAGTTCTAAAACATTTTTATGACCCCATATATTATCTTTTAAGAAAACATTGTTATTGAGACATCTTCATGCACCATACAGTCCATCTCATCCTTAAAGTCTTGAAAGGGCCTCTAGTGTGACTGTATCCTCAGACCTTTTGAGCTTTCTATTTAAGCAAAAGGTTGTCTTTTTTCTTTCTATCATACTTTATGGCAGCCATTTTTTACTTTTAGCATCTTTTGCCATTTACAGAGGCTGGGAATTTACAAAATCATCTAGTCCCGGTTCCTTTTACTTCATCAACTTTTCCCTCAATTTATTTCTCTCCTGACATTTTACTGTAAACTGCAAGAGGAAACCAAGTAGTAGTAGCTTTAATATTTCACATGGAATTCTCCTTAGCAGTATATCTACATTTGTCACAAATTCTGCTCTCCAAACAACTGTAAGACAATGCTACTAGCTTTCTGCTATTACATAACAAGAATTATTCTTTCTTCAGTTTCCGATATGTTTCTTTTCTGCCTTTTGAGCCTTCACCAATAACACCTAAATTTCTAACAGTCTTCAAGGCAAGCTAGGTGTTCTCTCTCATGCTTCTCAGAATTCTTCCAGCTTCTGCCCACTCTCCAGTTCTAAAGCTACTCCACCATTTTCAGGTGTTTGTTATGGCTGTATCCCACTTTCATGTCCTAAAATCTGTATCAGTTTTCTATTGTTTTGTAACAGACCACTACAAATTTAGCCACTTAACACAATATAAATTCATTTTCTCACAGTTATTATAGGTCAGGGATCCAGGTACAGCATAATTGGTTTCTCTGTTCAGGATCCCTCAAGACTTGACATAAGGTATCAGCTGTGACGGAGATCTCATCTGAGGCATAGTGTCCTATGCCAGCCTCACCAATTGTTGGTACAATTCGGTTTCTTCTGGTTGTAGGATCATTTTCTTGTTGTCAGCTGTAGTTCACTGTCGACTCCCCAAGGTCACCCTCAGGTCTTTGCCACATGCCCTTTATTCATGAGCAGTTCACAACATGGAACACTAATTTGTTGGTTATAATGTAAAGGACAAACTCAGACTTTGGGGCAGTATTTTATGCTCTTACTTTTGTGGCAGCCTAGTCTGAGATATTTCCTCAGGAAAACCAGCAAGTGTTCTAAAGCAATGGTTTTAATGGTGGAAAGAGGAGAGATGCTGTACAAAGATGGAATTCTCAAAACCAAATTTTTACCATTACATTGTTTTCTGCTGGTAAATCCTAGTTTGTAAGCAGAGATAACAAATGTAAAATAAGGGATCCCCCTCCCCCCATTTTACTTTTCTTCTTAAACTATTACCAAGTTATAGGTTTCAGTGATGCAGGGAGAGTTTGAAGAATTCCAGCATTTTCACTTCTGGCTCTTTGAAGTAGGAAATAGGCATACTTGATTTCTGTTTAGATAAGCAGTAGACATAAACCAGAGGCCCAGATTAGGCTATTTAAATTTGTGTTTGTTTTAGTTTCTCTTCTCTCATAGCTAAAGGATAATGGAGAAGTTGACAAATACCAAGGATTGTTCCAACTTCAATAAAAATATTTATTTATTTTTGAATGTAGAAAAAAATGCATTTTTTCTTCATTGATGTAACATCTACTAAAAACTTTACTGAATTTCATCACTTTTTCTCCTTAAAAGTTCCTGATTCTTTCATAGTCTTTCTTAATTATATTATTCAATAATAATTTTTTCTACCACCTGATCTATACATACGCCTAATGGAGAAAAATAATAACATTTATTTTACTAGGGAGATGAGCTTATAGTCTTCAAGAGTTCTGAGGATGCTTTTTCTGTTGTTTTTACTATGTATACATCTTTCCTGCTGTTGGCAGTTCTGGAGCAAAAGTTTGAAAGTAGGAATAATTTCAAGTTACTTAAAGTACCTTCTACATATTACAGTTAGCATTTTAGTTTTAATACTTTAGAAAAGCAGAAATTGAAAGAAAAATGAGAGATTGTTATCTTGTTTGTTTGTTTGTTTTAGGAAGTGCATGGACTGGGAATTGAACCCAGGTCCCCTGCATGGCAGGCGAGAACTCTGCCACTGAGCCACTGTTGCCCACCATCGACCTAGAAAATTTTAATAGTCACTTTTTAGAGGCCCTTTGAGTGTGTAATCCCATTTTCAAACAATATATTTAAGGAATATGTTCCTTAAATACTTTTTTAGGAATATATTCCTTAAATATAAACTGCCTTTATACAATTAAAAGTCCATTTTTAAAGTATTTTAGTTTCCTGCTTGACTAAAAAACCTTCCCAAGAACTTAAATTGTCTAATGAATTGATTATAATTATGGAAAGGTTTAAGTCCTTTTATGTGTTCCAGTAGTATTTTATCTATTTATAATCTTAATCCATCTTAATTACATATTTAAACTGGAATCACAAAGTTAATTTATTTTAACTGATCTGATTTTCTTAAACATTGTAAACAGCTAAAACAACAAATATATTAATTCTTTAAAAAAAACCTGAGATATGGGTGTGGTTCTCTTAAACTCTATAACTTTGAGTCTTCTTGGATTAAAAAAAGATTAAGGAAATAATTATATCATCCTTTCAAACAATTGTTTTGGTTGCCTTCTCAGTTCACTGTGGTTTCTTAATGACTGTTAGTTGAGATGCTAAATGGATCTTGTCCAAAATTAGTGGCATACACAGAGCTTCACTTTAGGTCTGCTTTGTTCTTGAAATGAGGTGCTCTTATAGTTCTATTCCCTTAGACTCAAGTTAAAACATTTCTAATTCTTTAGTCTACTTGTAAACACTTGACTGGATTCATTTAATCTGTTTACTATTTCATTCTGTTCTGAATCACTTTTATGTACTTCCTATCTGTGAGTTCCACAAATTTTTCAGGATTAACGTGACATCTGCTGGAATTTCTCTGTGGCTTTGTTTGACTCTCTGGGCACGGTTTTAAGGCCAAGCCAATGATACCTATATAAACCAATAAACAATGATTCTGAATGTGTAATATAATTAATCCCTTAGTTTGAAATTTCCCCCAAATTGTCTAATTAGCATTTAGCCTGCAACTTTAAAGTAAATAATGAACAATATAGTTATGTTTGTTGTAAATCAGTACCTTCGTGATAGTAAAACAATTCTAGTCATTTATCTGTACCTAGTTACCTAGTACTGTGTCTAAGAGAACCAGTTGAAACAATAAACAATAAATGTTTTTTCCCTACAAATTAGCTGTAATTATATAAACAAATAGCAGTCATCTGTGTGGTGTAAGCTATAATGGCAGTTCAAAATACATCATAATTGATGTTTTTTTTCTTTTTTGTGAAAAATAAGATATATACAAAGCAATAAATTTCAAAGCACATCGCAACAATTAGTGGTAGAGCAGATTTTAGAGTTTGGTATGGGTTACAATTCCACAATTTTAGGTTTCTACTTCTAGCTGCTCTAAGATACTGGAGACTAAAAGAACTATCAGTATAATGGTTCAGCAATCATACTCATTTGTTACACCCTACCTTCTCTCTATGATACCACCTTCCCTTTTGATCTTTCGCCCACTCTTGAGGAATATATGGGCTACGGCCATTCTAACTTTTCCACATTGCAAGGGGCTGTCGATAATATGGGATAGGGGGATGGATCTAGTTGATGTTCTGGAGAGGCTGACCCCTCTGCATTTCAAGTTGTTTCTGTTCCAGGGACCTATCTGGAGGTTGTAGGTTTCTGGAAATTTACCCTAGGGCATGGAACCTTCGTAGAATCTTATCTATTGCCTAGGTGCTCTTTAGGATTGGCTGGAATGGTTTGGGTTGGGGTTTGGCAAATTGTGATAGGTAACAATGTTAGCAATGTTTAACTGAAGTTTGAAACAATAAACTTTTGAGAATTTTAATAATTAATTTTTTTCCTTCATGTCTGTCAGTTGACTTCATCTTTTATTCTCCACTTCTTTTTACTTGTTTGCATCGTTTTTTCCATTTCTGGATTTCCTTCATTTTCCTTTGTCTCTTTTTTCCTTTCAGCTAATGATACGGAGAGCTATAGTAAAGGTGAATAAATGTAACCGAGAGAGATGGTGATGGTAGACAGTCCATCACTTGACAATTTCTCTCTCTCTTCTGGTTTCTGTTGACTTTGGGCTTCTATATCTATGTTCAATTTCCTTTGTTTATGAGGACTTCAGCAATGTTGAATTAATCCTGCCCATATTGAATTAAAGCCTGCCCTCATTCATTTTGGCCACACCTTAACTAATAATATCATCATCAAATGTCCTATTTACAAATGGGTTCACACACAAGGAATGCAGATTAAAACTTTAACATGTCTTTTGTGGGGTACACAATTCAATCATCGGCAGGATGGTAGACAGTTTTTAAGGTTATAGTCTTTTGTTTTTTTGTTTTTAGAAAGTTGTTTTAATACTACGTTAAATCCTGAGTTTGAATACTCAGGATTAGACAGTTTTTAAAAACCTTAACTCTTTTCTAAAAAAGCAATAAATTATATTAGCTGGGCAAGATTGCTTTAAAAAGTCAAATGTTCCTTCCATGTTTTGAAATTCTAACAAATTTCAACCAGAAATATGTATAGAAGTTCTATACTGCAAATAAAAAATATAAATTAACCAAAGATTAATGAAATATAAACCAGATACAATTGAATCAAGCAATACAGATATCATTAGAATCGTTGTAGGTAGAAAATCAAGCACTGAAAAAATTGTGTGAGGAGTTACTTTTACTTTTTCATTTTCTTATTTAGAGGAAATAATATCTGTATATAAATAGGTATATGTATATATATATAAAAATAACACATGTAACATTGTAAGCATTGGTTGTACAATAGATACAGAAGTTGTAATCATCAGTGATGTATTTTGCCTGCCATATTTTTTAATAGAATATTACTGTGGTATCATGTATACAACATGAAGTTTCTCATTTTAACCTCCAAGTATACAATTCAGTGATATTAACTGCATTTACTATGTTGTGCTACAATCACCACCATCCACAACTAAAGCTTTTCCTTCCCCCTAAACAGAAAAACTACACCCCAAACAGAAACCACACACCTGTTCAGCTATAACTTCCCATTCCCCACACTACTCTTGCCCTTGCAACCTGTTTTCTACTTTCTGTCATTATGAATTTGCGTATTTTAGTTATTTCGTTTTAGTGAGATCATATAATATTTATCCTTTTGTGTCTGCTTATTTCAGGCAACATAATGTCTTTAATGTCCATACATTAAAGGTCCATGTTGTAGTATCAGAATTTCATTCCTTTTTATGACTAAGTAAGATCCCATTGAATGTATATACCACATTTTGTTTATCCATTAATAAAATTTGATGAACATTTGAGTTGCTTCATCCTTTGGGTAAACAATGTTATGAGTGTTCAAATTTCTGAGTCCCTGCCTTCAGTTCTTTGGGGTATATACCTAAAAGTGGAATTGCCAAGTCATATGGTAATTCTGTGTTTAACTTTTTGAGGAACCACCAAATTGTTTTTTTACAGTACTTCATTGTTTTACATTACTACCAACAATGTACAGGGGTTTCTATTTCTTTGCATCCTCTCCAACATTTGATATTTTTCCTTTTTAAAAAATAATAGTCATTCTAGTGGTTATGAAGTGATATTATCAATATACTATACCAATGTAATATTTATTCAGTGAGGGGACATTCTTCCCTTGCCTCTAGATAAAAACCCAGACCCATTAGTCTCTCCTTACACTTTGGTAATTACTACTGTGACTTAAATTGAAAACAATGTCTGTTGAGTAATTAAAAGTGCCTAGTCAATATTTTAATACTTTTCAGTCTTCATTCAAAGCTAAAATTCTTTCATCTTCAGCTAAAGGTTAGCTAGAAGTGAGATTCATTTTGCCCACTTTCTTTTTCATTTTTGTTAATAAAACCAATCAACATACAATATAAACATTCTTTTTTTCATCACATAGTTGGATATTCACCATCATGATCATTTCTTAGAACATTTGCATCAATTCAGAAAAAGAAATAAAAAGAAAACAGAAAAAAATTCATACATACCATATTCATATTCATACATATCCCTTACCCCTCGCTCTCATTGATCACTAGCATTTCAATCTACTAAATTTAACATTTGTTCCCCTATTATTTATTTAATATTAATCCATATGTTTTACTTATCTGTCCATAAGGTAGATAAAAGAAGCATCAGACACAGGGTTTTCACAGTCACACAGTCACATTGCAAAAGCTGTATCATTATACAATCATCTTCAGGAAACATGGATACTGGAACACAGCTCTACATTTTCAGGCAGTTCCCTCCAGCCTCTCTGTTACACCTTAACTAAAAAGGTGATATTTATTTAATGCGTAAGAATAACCTCCAGGATAACCTCTCCACTCTGTTTGGAATCTCTCAGCCGTTGACACTTTATTTTGTCTCATTTTTCTTTTCCCCCTTTCAGTTGAGGAGGTTTTCTCTATCCCTTGGTGCTGAGTCCCAGCGTATTCTAGGATTTCTGTCCCACATTGCCAGGAAACTCCACACCCCTGGGAGTCATGTCCCATGTAGAGAGGGGGAGGGCCGTGAGTTAGCTTGTCGTGTTGGCTGAGAGAGAGAGGCCACATCTCAGCAACAAAAGAGGTTCTCTTGGGGGTGACTCCTAGGCTTAATTTTAAGCAGGCTTGACTTATCCTTTGCGGGGTTAAGTTTCATATGAACAAGTTCCAAGACTGGGGACTCAGCCTATTACTTTGGTTGTCCCCACTGCTTTTGAGAATATCAAGAATTCTCCACTTGGGGAAGTTGAATTTTCTCCCTTTCTCACCATTCCCCCAAGGGGACTAAGCAAATACTTTTTTATTCACTGTTCAAATCCTTCTGGGATTTATCGAGGCATCACTCTGGGCAAACCTACAAAATCCCATGCCCTACTCAAGGTTCCATGTACTGATGGTGTTCAACTAAGCTGTCCACATAAGTTATGTTAGGAACTGCACTCGTCAAAATCTGAATTTTGTACCAAATAAGCATTTTTTGTTTTAGTCTCATACATAAGTTTAAGTTTTAAAATATTAATTACTATATTTACAACACCCTGCATTTTTGACATTCCTTTGTTCTTCCTCATGCAAAACATTTTTAAACTTGTACATTTACCTACTATCATTTTACACTCCAGGCATTCCTACATTATACCATCTCAATCTTTATCACATATCTTTCCTTCTGATTTCATTTGTGCCCCCAGACCTCCTCCCTCTATCATTCTCACATTCAGCTTTATTCAGTGTTCTAACATTATTGTATTACAGTTAGGTTGTATCATGCTATCCATTTCTGAATGTTTGCAATCAGTCCCATTGCACAATCTGTATCCCTTCAGTTCCAGTTACCTAACATCTACCCTATTTCTATCTCCTGATGACCTCTGTTTGTAACTGAAATTATCCAAGTTCATTCATTAATATTAGTTCATATCAGTGAGACCATACAGTATTTGTCCTTTTGTTTCTGACTAATCTCACTCATATAATGTGCTTAAGGTCCGTCCAGGTTGTTACATACTTCATAACTTTATTCTGTCTTACAGCTGCATAATATTCCATCATATGTATATACTATGTATGAGTGGCTTGTTTAGCCACTCGTCTGTTGATGGACGTTTGGGCTGTTTCCATCTCTTCACAATTGTAAATAATGCTGCTATAAACATTGGTGTGCAAATGTCCATTTGTGTCTTTGCCCTCATGTCCTGTGAGTAGATACCTGACCATAGTATTGCCAGGTCATATGGCAATTCTGTACTTAACTTCCTGAGGAAGTGCCAAACTGCCTTCCACAGTGGTTGTACCATTTGACTTTTCCACAAACAGTGAATAAGTGCTCCTCTTTCTCCACATCCTCTCCAGCACTTATTGTTTTCTGTTTTATTGATATTGGCCATTCTGGTGGGTGTGAGATGATATCTTATTGTGGTTTTAGTTTGCATTTCCCTAATAGCCAGGGAAGTTGAGCATCTTTTCATGTGCCTTTTGGCCATTTGCATTTCCTCTTCTGAGAAGTGTCTGTTCAAGTCTTTTGCCCATTTTGTAATTAAGTTGTCTGTCTTTTTGTTGTTGAGTTGAACAATCTCTTTATATATTCTGGATACTAGACCTTTATCTGCTATATTGTTTCCAAATATTGTTTCCCATTGTGTAGGCTGTCTTTTTACTTTCTGACGAAGTTTTTTGATGCACAAAAGTGTTTAATTTTGAGGAGTTCCCATTTCTTTCTTTCTACAATGCTCGTGCGTTGGGTGTAAAGTTTAGGAAACCTCCTCCTATTAAAAGATTTATGAGATATTTCCCTACATTTTCTTCTAACAGTTTTATGGTCTTAGATCTAATGCTTAGGTCTTTGATCCATTTTGAGTTAATTTTTGTATAGGGTGTGAGATATGAATCCTCCTTCATTCTTTTGCATGTGGATATCCAGTTCTCTAGGCACTATTTATTGAAGAGTGTTCTGTCCCAGGTGAGTTGCCTTGACTGCCTTATCAAAAATCAGCTGTCCATAGATGAGAGGGTCTCTATGTGAACACTCTGTTTGATTCCATTGGTCAGTATATCTATCTTTATGCCAGTACCATGCTGTTTTGACCACTGTAACTTCATAATATGCTTTAAAGTCAGGTAGCATGAAACTTCCAACTTCATTTTTCTTTCTGAGTATATTTTTAGCTATTTGGGGCACCGTGCCCTTCCGGATAAATTTGGTTGTTTTTCTATTTCTGAAGAACATGTTTTTGGGATTTTAATTGGTATTGCATTGAGTCTGTAAATCAATTTAGGTAAAACTGACATCTTAACTATATTTAGTCTTCCAATCCATGAACAAGGTATGCCCTTCTATTAATTTAGGTCTTCTGTGATTTCTTTTAACAATTTCTTATAGTTTTCTCTGTATAGGTCTTTTGTCTCTTTAGTTAAATTTACTCCTAAATATTCTATTCTTTTGGTTGCAATTGTAAATGGAACTTTTTTCATGATATCCCTTTCAGATTGTTTGTTACTAATGTACAGAAACACTACAGATTTTTGAGTGTTGATCCTGTAACCTGCCACTTTGCTGTACTCATTTATTAGCTCTAGTAGTTTTGCTGTTGATTTTTCAGGGTTTTTGACACATAGTATCATATCATCTGAAACAGTGAGAGTTTTACTTCTTCCTTCCCAATTTTGATGTGCCTTGCATTTTTTTTTTCTTGTCTAATTGCTCTGGCTAGAACTTCCAAAACTACATTGAATAACAATGGTGATAGTGGACATCCTTCTCTTGTTTCTGATCTTAAGGGGAAAAGTTTTCAGTTTTTCCCCATTCAGGATGATGTTGGCTATGGTTTTTTCATATATTCCCTTTATTATGTTGAGGAAGTTCCCTTCTATTCCTATCCTTTGAAGTGTTTTCAACAGTAAAGGATGTTGAATTTTGTCAGATGTCTTTTCTGCCTCAATCGAGATGATCATGTGGTTTTACTGCTTTGATTTGTTGATATGGTGTATTGCATTCATTGATTTTCTTATGTTGAACCATCCTTGCATACCTGGGATGAATCCTACTTGGTCATGGTGTATAATTCTTTCAATATGCTGTTGGATTCGATTTGGAAGAATTTTGTTGAGGATTTTTGCATCTGTATTCATAAAAGAGATTGGACTGTGCTTTCTTTGTAATATCTTTGCCTGGCTTTGGTATGAGGGTGATGTTGGCTTTGTAGAATGAGTTAGGTAGCTTTCCCTCCTTCCTCTTCAATTTTTTTGAAGAGTTTGAGCAGAATTGGTACTAATTCTTTCTGGAATGTTTGGTAGAATTCACATGTGAAGCCATCTGGTCCTGGACTTTTCTTTTTGGGGAGCTTCTTAATGACTGATTCAATTTCTTTAGTTGTGATTGGGTTTCTCGAGGTTGTCTATATCTTCTCGAGTCAATGTTGGTTGTTCATGCCTTTCTAGGAGGTTGTCTATTTTATCTACATTGTTGAGTTTATTAGCATAAAGTTGTTCATAGTATCCTCTCATTACTTTCTTTATTTCTGTGGGGATAGTGGTTATGTCTCCTCTTCCATTTCTGATCTTATTTAAAATAAATAAGATCCTCTCTCTTCTTCCTTTTGTCAGTCTTGCTAAGGGTCCATCAATATTATTGATTTTCTCATAGAACCAACTTGTGGTTTTGTTGATTACCTCAGTTGTCTTCAATTTCATTTATTTCTGTTCTAATCTTCATTATTTCCTTCCTTTTGCTTGCTTTGTGGTTAGTTTGCTGTTCTTTTCCTAGTTCTTCCCAGTAGACAGTTAATTCCTCAATTTTTGCCCTTTTTTCTTTTTTGATATAGGCATTTAGGGCAATAAATTTCCCTCTTAGCACTGCCTTTGCTGCATCCCATAAAAGTTGATGTGTCATGTTTTCATGTCCATTTACCTCAAGATATTTACTGATTTCTCTTGTAATTTCTTCCTAGACCCACTGGTTGTTTAAGAGTGTGTTGTTGAGCCTCCATATATTTGTGAATTTTCCAGCTCTCTGCCTATTATTGATTTCCAGCTTCATTCCTTTATGATCTGAGAAAGTGTATATGATTTCAATCTTTTTAAATTTACTGAGACTTACTTTGTGACCCAGCATATGATCTGTCCTTGAGAATGATCCATGAGCACTTGAGAAAAAGGTGTATCCTGCTGTTGTGGGGTGTAATGTTCTATATAAGTCTGTTAAGTCTATCTCATTTATTGTGTTATTCAAATTCTCTGTTTCTTTATTGATCATCTGTCCAAATGTTCTGTCCATTGATGAGAGTGGGGAATTGAAGTCTCCAACTATTATGGTATATGTGTCTATTTCTCTTTTCAGTGTTTTCAGTGTTTACGTCATGTATTTTGGAGCATTCTGGCTCGGTGCATAAATATTTATGATTGTTATGTCTTCTTGTTGAATTGTTCCTGTTATTAATACATAGTGCTGTTCTCTGTATCTTTTAACTGTTTTACATTTGAAGTCTAATTTGTTGGATATTAGTATAGCTACTCCTGCTCTTTTCTGATTGTTGTTTGCATGAAATATCTTTTCCCAACCTTTCACTTTCAACCTGTGTTTATCCTTGGGTCTAAGATGTGTTTCCTGTAGACAGCATATAGATGTGTCCTCTTTTTAAATCCATTTTGTGAGTCTGTGTCTTTTGATTGGGGAGTTTAATCTATTAACATTTAGTGTTATTGCTGTATGGGCAATACTTTCTTCTACCATTTTGCCTTTTGGATTTTATATGTCATATCTAAGTTTCCTTCTTTTTACCTTTACTCATAGTCTTCCTTTCTACACTCTTCTCCACACTTCTGTCTCCTGTCTTTTCATGTCTGCCTCTAGTGCTCCCTTTAGTATTTCTTGCAGAGCTGGTCTCTTGGTCACAAATTCTCCGTGTGATTTTTTACTGAAAATGTTTTCATTTCCCCCTCACTTTTTTTTTTTATAGTCCTCGTTTCTTCTTTTTTTTTATTGTGCATAAAATGGATGCTTGTTTGGTACATATATAATGTAGCCACATATCATGCAATTATACAACAGTTTATACAAATATGTTCTGACCAGACAAAGAGGCATAAGAATATAGCTGTGAATTAAGGGATGTCTTCATCCCAGGCTCCTTGGGTGATATGAAGACAAGGGTGAAGCAAATTCTTAAGGTCCAGGTTCACCAAAAGGGTTTGTCCACTGCTGGTCCCAGATGGGTGAATCTGGCCCACAACCATCCTGAGAAGGGACTTCACTTGTAAGGTCCAAATCAGAAGGATCCTGGAGAGGACGGATTAGTTCTATGGGCTCAGGTCCTCCTAAATTGAGCCTGCGCTTCTCTTCAGTCACAGATTCCAGATGTAGTTTTAAGCAGATCCAGCGACCAATATGTGTGATTATTTGGGGGATTAATCCTCATTTCTTTAGCTGGTCACATGGTCTTGCTTCATATTTCTCACTACCGTCTTCCACTACCCATTCCATGTTCCCTTTACTCTCAGCAAGCACTTCAGCTGCCCATGGTTCTTTGTCTGGTGGGATGATCCAACTCTTCATTCCTGAAGTTTCTAGGGCATTTGTAGTCCTGCCTGGATTGGGTTGTTGCACTTTTCCTTTGACTTTATTCTCAGGGCATGTGTTCTAGTTTGCTAGCTGCCAGAATGTAATATACCAGAAAAGGAATAGCTTTTAAAAAGAGAAATTTATTAAGTTGCAAGTTTACAGTTCTAATACCGTGAAAATGTGCAAGTTAAAGCAAGTCTATAAAAATGTCCAAATTAAGGCAGCAACAAGAGGTTACCTTCACTCAGGAAAGATCAATGAAGTTCAAGGTTTCTCTCAACTTGAAAGGCACATGGCGAACTTGGTGATGTCTGCTAGCTTTCTTTCCTGGCTTCTTGTTTCATGAAGCTCTCCCGGGGGCATTTTCCTTCTTCATCTCCAAAGGTCTCTGGTTGCATGGGCTCTGGGACACCCACCTTTTGTCTTGGTTCAAGAAGGCCGATGAAGTTCAGGGTTTCCCTCTCAAGTGAGAAGGCACATGGCGAACACAGTCAGGGCTTCTCTCTCAGCTGGAAGGGCACATGGGAAATATGGCGTCATCTGCTAGCTTTCTCTCCTGGCTTCCTATTTCATGAAGCTCCCCAGGAGGCGTTTTCCTTCTTCATTTCCAAAAGTCACTCTCCCCCTCACTTTTGAAGGACGGTTTTGCTGGATACAGAATTCTTGGTTGGCAGTTTTTCTCTTTTAGTAAGTTAAATATATCATCCCACTGTCTTCTCGTCTCCATGGTTTCTTCTGAGAAATCTACCCACAGTCTTATTGGGCTTCCCTTGTATGTGATGAATTGCTTTTCTCTTGCTACTTTCAAGATTCTCTCTTTCTCTTTGACATCTGGCATTCTGATTAGTAAGTGTCTTGGAGTACGTCTATTTGGATCTATTCTGTTTAGGGTATGCTGCACTTCTTGGATTTGTAGTTTAAAGTCTTTTATAAGAGTTAGAAATTTTCAGTGATAATTTCCTCCATTAGTTTTTCTCCTCCTTTTCCCTTCTCTTCTCCTTCTGGGACACCCACAACACATATATTTGTGCACTTCATATTGTCATTTAATTCCCTGAGTCCCTGCTAAAATTTTTCCATTCTTTTCCCTATATTTTCTTTTGCTTGTTGGATTTCAGATTTCCCATCCTCCAGTTCAACTAATCCTGTCTTCTGCCTTTTGAAATCTGACATTGTAGGGTTCCATTGTTTTTTTTTCATCTCTTCTGCTGTGCCTTTCATTCCCGTATATTCTGTGATTTGTTTTCTCAGACTTTCACTTTCTTCTTTTTGTTCATTTCTTGCCTTCTTTTTATCCTCCCTCAATTCACTGATCTGATTTTAAATGAGTTTTCCATGTCTGTTTGAACATTCTGAATTAATTGTTTCAGCTACTGTATCTCATTTGAATTGTTGGTTTGTTCCTTTGACTGGGCCATATCTTCAATTTTCCTAGCATGATTTGTTATTTTTTGCTGATGTCTAGAGATTTAATTGCCTCAATTAGTTTATTCTGAAGATTGTTTTCACTTTTTTTTTTTAACCTAGAATCTTCTTGCTGGATGACTTTGTTGTCTTTCTGTTCTTTGACATTCAGTTCAGCTTATTCTGGACCTCTAGCTTAGGTTTTGTTTAACAGATCAGAATTTTTCAGTTCTTGTTTTCTTGTTTCTTGCCCTGCCTGTATGTTGCCTTCCCCGCCCCCTTAGAAGGGTCTACTTGGGTATTATAAACCCCGGCCAGATTTTCCCAGACCAAACTGGCCTCCTCTCAGGAGGAAAGAGTCACCTACATCAGTTTTCCCCGAGGGTGAGATCCAGCAGATTGAAAGGCTCTCCTATGAAGCCCTTGGGTTCTCCATTTTTCCTATCCTGCTCAGTATGTGGCACTTGTCTGCCTGAAGGTCCCACCAGCATAAGGTGATGTGGTACCTTTAACTTCAGCAGACTCTTCCTGCTGGGGGCGTGGTGGAGACAGAGGAGAGGTTGTAGGCTGGTTTTAATTGCTTCACTTTTCCAGACCCTGAGGTCTGAACTCCTTGAGTGAGGGATTCCACCTGAGCTGGTCCCCACCACTCTCCTAGGGAAGACACAGGCTCCGGACAAACACTCAAACAAGCTTAATTCTGCCTATGCCTGGGGCAGTGGAGCCGGAGAAGCCTTGCGGCTATATCCAAAGAGCAGTCAAGCCATAGAAACACAGCCACCAAAATGAAAGAGAAAAATCCTTTTCAGAGCAGGACTCCCTTTCCTCAAGTTTGCCACTCAAGATCTTAAGTTGGTATGTTGCTCTGTGTATCTCCAGGTCCTATGTGTCCCCTCCTTTCTTTCAGGGCCCAGACCTTTTCAAATCCAACAAAAACCTGTTTTTTCTTTTCTTTTTCTGTCAGCCCTGCCCCTTCTGTGCCAGGGCAAAAACCAGTGGCTTCTGCTTTTACTGGAGGTTCAGCTGAGCTGCGGGTCTATTTTTAGTAGTCAGAATTTGTTAATTAATTCCATAATTGGAGTTTGGTTGCGCTCAGCCCCTGCTGCCAGTGAAGTCCCTTTCCTTTCCCCCTGGGAAGCAGCCTGTGGGGAAGGGGCACCGCCCACCGTGCCTTGGGGAACTCACGGTTCTGGATAGGCTCACAGCTGGTCCGGCTTGGCCAGACTGTTGTACGCTGTGTGTTCGGTCCCTGACGTGGCCCCAGCAGTTGTTCTGTACTGTTTCTGCCCATTTATTAGCTGCTCTGGAGAACAAACTAAATCCCACATCTTGCTAAGCTATCATCTTGTTTGCCCACTTTGAAGCTATTATATCTGACTCCATCATGATTTATACAGGTAGAAGGAAGAGAACTGTAGAGACAAAAAATTTCTTATCTGATTATTGTAAACTTTCTTCTTTCCTTCTAAGCTTGGTATGCGTTTAAGGCTGACCCTTGCTTTTTTTTTTTTTTGACTGCTGTAGGAGCTTACAATCTAGGCCCCTGTTTTCTTAGAAAATGCTTATATGACCCTTCCTTTTGAGTGTCCTTCTGTGGGTTCCTCAGAAAGTCTTCACTGAGAACTGAACTTAGCTGTCACAATCAAAAAATTTCCTTCTACTCAGCCAGTGCTTCCCTATCCTGGCCTTCTACAGTAATTTTTAACAGTTTTATTGAATTAGTTCGCATACATAAAATTCTCCCTTTCCAAGTATACTATTCCATGGTTTTTGGTATATACATAGAATTGTGCAGCCATCACTACTCTCTAAGTATTTAGGACATTGTTATCATCTGAGTGATGTTTTAGATAGCTCCAAACTGGCCCTCCCTGTGACCTTGTTTTGTACCTCTCTCCTCCCCCATTTGTAGACATATAGCTGGTTCTCAGTACAGCATGCTTCTCCCCTCCTCTGGCTCTTTGCTCCCTCTTACTACTGCCTCAGGTTGATAACTAACACCATTAAACTCCTAAAGTGTATATCAGACACCAGTTCTAAGTATGTGCTCTAGGGAACACAATCTAGAGCTGCAAGTACAGCATGAGAATCAACACATGAGAATCAACACAGCTCTATTCAAAAGAAATTCTCTTTGTATAATCTCTCTACTTTTTATACCTTGGATGTAGGCTTTAGAGCTATGTAACTGGTTCTCAGAGGTACTACTTTAGAAATTGGCTGCAGGGTAGTCTTTCTCACAGTTCACTTTGGTATCCGATTGCCAATAGTATCATTTAAAAAAAATTATTGATAAAACAAAACTACATACAAAACATGAACATTCCCAACATATGAAAATTCCATTCCCAACATATGAACATTACATTCTTGGTGTGCAATCAATGGCTCACAATATCATCACATACTTGTATATTCATCACCCTGACTGTTTCTTAGAACATTTGCATCACTTTAGAAAAAGAAATAAAAAGGAAAAAGAAGGAACTCACACATACCATACCCCTTATCCCTCCCTCTCATTGACCGCTAGTATTTCCATCTACCCAATTTATTTTAACATTTTTTCCCTATTTATTTATAAGGAATATTACAAATATTATATATTAAATATTATATAAATAAATATATAAATTTATATAATAATAAATTATTAGATAAATAAATTATTTAATTTTAATTCATTTTTTTTACTCATCTGTCTATACAGTGGATAAAAGGAACATCCGAGACAAGGTTTTCACAATCACACAGTCACTTGAGAAAGCTATGCCATTATACAATCATCTTCAAGATGCTAATAGTACCTTGATGCTTCCTTGAGACTTACAATTTAATATAATGTTTCATGTAGAAGATATTAACTCATATATCTCTTAGAAAGCAATAAAGCTTTATTTTTTTTTCCTTGACTATGTATGCTATCATGTAATTAACTACATTAGAACCTAGAGACTTTCTGGGTGAAGGAGGTCCGAATATATACATACTTCTACAAGCCAAATAAAAGCTATTCTGACTTTTTCAAAGCAATAGCTCATATATTTTAAGTACCATGTTGTGCATTTAAGTTAAAAAGACATCCCTCAGAGGTAGCCTTCAAGCATAAAATGCTATAGTAAACATTTCAAGGAGAAAATAAAAGGATGAGAAATGGCCTTCTCATTTGCAGCTGTGATTGCTTTTTTCAAACCGTGCTAAAAGTATTATGAGTTAAAAGAAAATATTAGCTTTTTCTTGTTAGTTGAGTAAATTAAGAAAATTTTATCTAAAACACGTTTTTTTAGGTTAATGTTAAAATTTAACAAATACCATAATTACCCAAAATAAGGATTCACTATTTTCAACTCCCCTTAGCTTCTTTTCTAGAGCCATCTGCTTCTGCCTATCAGTATATATTCATTACCCATTATGCTTCAGTTGATTTGGCCTGAGTAGAAATCATGGTGATCACTATAAAGAATAATTTTCTTTTCAAGAAAAGTCAATTCAAGAAAATTTATATAAGAGGAGTTTCACTAGCTGCATTTTCCCCTTCCAAAATGAAAATAAAGATATTGAGCTCCATAGGAAACAAAAAAACCTTAGCATTTATTAATGTATCGTCTTCCAATTGCATGCCACTGAAAAAATTGACCCTACAAAAATGACACCACTGTTCTGAACTTGTGCAGAGCCTTAGATCGCAAAGCCTTTCACAGATATGACATTTCATCATCATAGCCACCCCAAAAGAATTGGCATTATTTTTATTCTATTCTATTCAGGTGGGAAAAACTGAGGTTTAGAGGTGAAATTACTTTCTCAAGGGCAAATGTGAATTGGCAGCAAAACTGGGTCTAGAAATATAGTAAATAGTCTGTTCAGTACAAAATTTACAGTTTAAGCTTATATACTGGAGATATAGAAACCAACTAACAACTTGTTTGTATTCCATCTTATTCCCAACTTCTCACACCATGGCTATATCACCTCTGGGAATGGGCAGCTTGCAATCTGGATCTATAATCTGTCTGGCTGCTTTGGTTTAAACGTCTCAGTCTTCTCCCATGAAACAATCACTACCACTGATCTCCACTTCTGTTCCTGGGGTTGTGCCTGCTGGACAGGGCAAGCGGTTGTTTTGAGAGTTTTCCTGTTTAATTCCTTTATCAGTGTACAACTGTAGGATTATATTTAGACCAAAGGCCTTATGGATAATGATCAAAGGTGTGGTGGGGGAATGTGCTCTGCCTGATGCACACAACAGCCAATTTATAATATCAGGTTTTCAACAGAAGAAAGAATTTATTGCTAGTGGAAGCCAGAACAGATGACCTAAACTGGTCTCCCCTAGTCCAAGGACTTAAGCATTTTTATGGCTTCAAAGAAAGGAATGTGGTGCTGTTACAATTACAATAACAAGTATAAACAACTACAATTTACAAATTTACAAATGTAAAGGAGTGGAGCTAAGCCAGAACTAAGCTAGAATAACCATTACTGTAACAAGTATGAATAGTGTCGTCAGCAGTTAGTTCTGGGTTGATTCAGATTCCTTCATTCACATTAGGAGGTTGTCTTTGTGCTCATAAGACTCTAAAATTGTAAAACAATTTTATAATTGTTTTGTACAAGGGGTACAAGGGGAAGCCAGTCATGAGGTTTTGTATCATTCAGCAATTCAGTGGGTTTCAGTAATTTCAGGTATTTCTTTTTGGTTATTCTACAATATTCTAGAAAATAAGAAAAAGGCATTCATGATTCAGTCATAATTATTTGTTAAATCTTAATTTCTCAGTTACATTATGAGAAATTAGGCAGACTGGAAACTCTTAGACTCTTACCACTGGTACAGAGCTTTTAAGTTGTTGCAATTAAGTTTTTGATTATTTAGGTCAACTACTACTTTTGTTTCCTAGGTAATATGCACGTGTCACTAGCAGAGGCCCTGGAAGTTCGGGGTGGACCTTTACAGGAGGAAGAAATATGGGCTGTATTAAATCAAAGTGCTGAGAGTCTCCAAGAATTATTCAGAAAAGGTAAGCATTTTTGTTACTCTGAGAATCAGGTAGCTGAAAACAACTAAGGGGTCACAGATCAGAGTTTTGTTCTAGTAATACTGTGCCTTTGGCAGAGTATGGAAAAAGAATGCTTTCTCTTATCTTTCTTATGGCTGAAAAGCTCAAATTTTGGTCTCCATTCATTTGGACATACTCTATGTGCCAGATATTGTGCCATGCACTGATAACCAAAACCAAAAGTATTCCCTGCCTGTTTGGAGCTTACAGTCCAGTGTGGAAAATAGCTATTAATAAGATATTCATATAAACAAATTAAAAAAATACAACCATGACAGGAATGACAAAAGAAGGATTCAAGGACTGTATGAGAACCTGTAATAGGAGAATTTTATACCTGGTCATGGGGAAGAAAAGGAAGCCTTTCCTGCACAAGTCACCCTTGAGCTAAGATCTGAAAGAGGAGGAGAAATTAACTAGGTGAGAGGGAAGGAAAAGCATTCTTGGCAGGAAGAAATAGTATGTGCATCTCTGTATCTGCATTGGGATAGTGTGGCCTGAATCATTAGTGTGGTGCATTCTTGTGGAGGTGATCACTTGGTCCAAATGATTGTGTGGCGTAGTGGTACCAGAAGAGTCAGAATCACCCTTTGGTTGTCCCAAACCACATGATATCATGCTGAGAAGATCCACATGAAAAATGGTGTTTGCTATTCACACCACATGGCTAACACCTAATTAGAATAATAAATAAAGAAACCAAGCTTTATCTAAAAGAATAAATCTTTAAAATTGATTTGAATGAATTAATCAGATACAATGAACATCACAGAAATAGATGAAGGAAGTAGTAGTTCTCAAAGTGTGGTCCCTGGACCAGCACCAAAGCTTCACCTGAAAATGTGTTGGCAAATACTTGGCCACACTAAACCTGGGCGTGTGAAGCCCAGCACTTTGCATTTATGAAGCACTCAAGCTCATTCTGGTACATGCTTAAGTTTGAAAATCCTTAGAGGATAGAATTGCTAAAGACCAGGCACCATGACAGTCTTTTAGCAGGGTGTATTAGTCAGGCATCTCTAGAGAAACAGAACCAACAGGAAAGATCTGTAAATATGAGATTTAGAAAGGTGTCTCATGCAACTATGGTAATGGAATAGTCCGATATCTGTAGGGCAGGCTGTGAAGCTGATGGCTCCTATGAAAGGTCTGGATGAACTCCACAGGAGAGACTCCCTGGCTGCAGAAGCAGTGAAAGAGTCTCTCTTCTTCCTTAAAAGCTTTCGCTTTCATCTGGTTGGATTATCTTGTTGTAGGAGACACACCTTAGTTGATCACAGATGTAATCAGTCACCGATACAATCAACTGACTGATGACTTAATGCATCAACTTTCCGGTTTATCAACCAGCCATGAAATATCCTTGCAGCAACCAGACACTTGGGCATAATCACTTGGCCAAATTGACACCAAAACCTAACCACGACACAGGGTGTAAGAAGTGACCATTAATGGACTACAGGAGAGTCTAGCACATAGGGACACAGTGTTTGGGGACAAATGCTAAAGCTTTGTTGTTTTGTTATTTTTTCCAATCCAAGGACAGAACCTGAACAAAGCAATTTTAGGGCCCACCCAGTTTTGCTCTAACCTAGATGTTTGAAGATCTTTGATTATTATTAGGACTAATCTAATGAAAAGTTATTCTTTTTTTTTTTTTTTGCTCTTTTATTGTTATTCACATTAAAAAAATTTTTATTGACAGAACAAAACAACATACAAACATGAACATTCTTAACATATGAACATTTCATACTTGGTGTACAATCAGTAGCTCACAATATCATCCTATAGTTGTATATTGATCACCATCCATGATCATTTCTTTGTACATTTGCTTCACTCCAGAAAAAGAAATAAAAATAAAAAACTCAGACATACCATACCCTTTACACCTCCCTTTCATTGTCTGCTAGTATTTCTATCTACCCAATATATTTTAACCTTTGTCCCCTCTATTTTTTTCTATACCCCTTACCACTCCCTTTCACTGATCACTGTTATTTCAATCTACTCAATTTATTTTAATATTTGTTCCCCCTATTATTTATTTATTTTTAATCCATATGTTTTACTTGTCTGTCCATACCGTAGATAAAAGGAGCATCAGACACAGGTTTTCACAATCACACAGTCACATTGTGAAAACTCTGTCATTATACAGTCATCTTCAAGAAACATGCCTACTGGAACACAGCTCTACAGTTTCAGGCACTTCTGTCTAGCCTCTCTAATACACCTTAATCTAAAAAGGGGATATCTATATAATGTGTAAGAATAACCTCCAGGATAACCTCTTGACTCTGTTTAAAGTCTCTCAGCCACTGACACTCTATTTTATCTCATTTCTCTCGTCCCCCTTTTGGTCAAGAAGGTTTTCTCAATCCCTTGATGCTAGTCCCAGCTCGTTTTAGGATTCCTGTCCCATGTTGCCAGGGAGGTCTACTCTGGGAGTCATGCCCCACGTAGAGAGGGGGAGGGCAGTGAACTTGCTTGTCATGTTGGCTGAGAGAGAGATAGGCCACATCTGAGCAACAGAAGAGGTTCTCTGGGGGTGACTCTTAGGCCTCATTTTAAGTAGACTTAGCCTATCCTTTACAGGGATAAGTTTCATATGAATAACCCCAAGATTGAGGCTCGGCCTATTGATTTGGTTGAATAACCCCAGAAGTTACTCATTTTATCTCATAAATAGCTTACATAAAATCTGGCTATTTTAAATAAATATTGCTACTTTATTTGCTTCACTTTACTTTTTCATAGAATTGACTGTACTGTCCAAAAAGTAAAGGCAATCTAGAATGTAGAGTAGGTAGCCATGTTCCAGAGTGGTGCTGAAGAAAGAATATGTCGGTGGCCTATCTCAGACAGCAAAAGTCAATCAGTTAATATTTAAGAAATAACTACTGTGACAGTAGCTCAGTGGCAGAATTCTCGTCTGCCATGCTGGAGACTTGGGTTTGAATCCTGATGCATGCCCATGAAAAAAAAAAAAGAAAGAAATATCTATTGCTTGTAAGGCATTGTGTGGAAGAGCCAAATAAATGCTTTTGCCCTTGGGATTCATTCAGACCAGACAGATACTTGTGAAGTTTGCTACTTCAAGACAATGCATGCCAAATGAGTGATAGAGACATTAAGTACCACAGGTTGTGCAGAAGAGGGAGAGATGATACCTCTTTTTTATTATACTAATGGTCAGATCACTGCCCTGGCCATGACTCATATAGAATATAAAGCATCTTACATACTGTGAGTACTAAGGATTTTTCTTTCTGTCACACTTCATAATGTTAATAGAGATTGAATGTCTGAATATAAAATACTTGTCATTGAAAGGCAATTATTGGGCAGGCCACCATGGCTCAGTGGCAGAGTTCTCGCCTGCCATGCTGCCATGCCTGAGACCTGGGTTCGATTTCCGGTGCCTGCCCATGTAAAAAAAAAAAGAAATGCCATTATTGCACAACACTGGAATATTATGAATTTCAATAATAATAGAAATTCCAATTTCTATTATTAGAAATTCATTATAAAATGAATTGTAAGGCAGCTATGTCTTGACAGTTGTCCAATAGGAGCTGATTACCATAAGATCCCTAGTCCTTAAGCCTACTTAAAATTAGGCCTAAGAGTCACCTCCAGAGAATCTCTTTTGTTGCTCAGATATGGCCTCTCTGTCAGCTAACACAGCACACAAACTCATCGCCCTTCCCCTCTCTACATGGGACATGACTCCCGGGGGTGTGGACCTTCCTGGCAACGTGGGACAGAAATCCTAGAATGAGCTGGGACTCAGCATCAAGGGATTGAGAAAGCCTTCTTGTCCGAAAGGGGAAAGAGAAAAATGAGACAGTGTCAGTGGCTGAGAGATTTTAAACAGAGTCAAGAGGTTATCCTGGAGGTTATTCTGACACATTATATAGATATCCCCTGTGTAGATTAAGATGTATTAGGCTAAAGGGAAGTGCCTGAAATTGTAGAGCTGTGTTCCAGTAGCCATGTTTCTTGAAGGTGATTGTATAATGATATAGCTTTTGCAATATGACTGTGATTGTGAAAACCTTATGTCTGATGCTCCTTTGATCTACAGTATGGACAGATGAGTAAAACATATTGTATTAGTTAGGGTTCTCTAGAGAAGCAGAATCAACAGGAAATATCCATAAATATAAAATTTCTAAAAGTGGCTCACATAACCGTGGGAACGTAGGGTCCAAAATCCCTAGGGCAGACTATGAGCTGACAATTCCAATGGAGGGTCTGGATGAACTTCACAGGAGAGGCTCACTGGCCGAAACAAGAAGAGAGCCTGTCTCTTCTGAATCCCCCCTAAAAGGCTTCCAGTGATTGGATTAAGCATCACTCATTGCAGAAGACACTCCCCTTGGCTGATTACAAATGGAATCAGGTGTGGATGCAGCCACCATGAACATGATTTAATTCTATGAAATGTCCTCATAGCAGCAGACAGGCCAGCACTTGCCCAACCAGACAGACAGGTACCACCACCTGGCCAAGCTGACACACGAACCTGACCATGACACTTATGGATTAAAAATAAATAAATGAATAAATAATAGGGGAAACAAATGTTAAAATTAAAAAATATATATATTAGATAGATGGAAATACTGGTGGTCAATGAGAGGGAGGGGTAAGGGGTATGGTATGTATGAGTTTCTTCCTTTTTCTTTGTCTGGAGTGAAGCAGATATTCTAAAAAATGATCATGGTGATGAATATCCAACTATGTGATGATATTGTGAGCCGTGATTGTACACCATGTATGAAATGTTTGGATATTAAGAATGTATGTTCTTGGGTGGGCCACAGTGGCTTAGTGGCAACATTCTTGCCTGCCATGCTAGGGACTTGGGTTTGATCCGGTGCCTACCCATGCAAAAAAAGAATGTGTGTGCTTGTACGTTGCTGTATCAATAAAAATTAAAAAAAAAAAAATCCCTAGTCTTCACATAGTAATGTCAGTAACAGAGGTGGAAAATGAAACTGACTTCTTTGACAGTATGAATATTGTCAATTATTATGATTACCAATTAGAAATTTCTACATATTTGGAGGAAACATTTGCTTATTTGATTTAGTTTTTCTGAAATCTGTGTCTTCTCACTCCTTGTCTTTGGTAATACTTTGCCTCTTCTGCTGACCCTTAAAACAAACTGAAATAAAATAATTATTACTTAGCTTGTTTTTTTAAACTTTTTTATTGCAAAATATAATACATATACAAAAAAGCAATAAATTTCCAATGATATTTTAACAAGTTACATAGAAGAGATTTTAAAATTTGATATGGGTTTCAATTGAATGTTTTTTCATTTATTCTTCTAGCTACTCCAAGACACTGGAGACCAACAGAAATATCAGTATAATGATTTGGCAGTCATACTCACTTGTTAGATCCTATCTTCTCTGTTATAGTCCTCCTTTTTTAAAATGACATCTATACATAAAAATAATGCATTTCAAAGTACATCGCAACAATTAGTTGTAGAACAGATTTCAGAGTTTGGTATGGGTTACAGTTCCATAATTTTAGGTTTCTGTTTCTAGCTGCTCTAAGGTACTGGAGACTAAAAGAAGTATCAGTATAATGATTCAGCACTCATACTCATTTGTTAAACACTATCTTCTCTGTATAACTCCATCATCACCTTTGATATTTCTCCCACTCTTCAGGGGTATATGGGCTGTGCCCATTTAACTTTTCATTTTGGAAGGGACTGTCAATAATTTGGTATAGGGAGATAAAATTAGCTGATGCTCTGGAGAAGCTGGGACCTCTAGGTTTCAGGACTTATCTGTTCCAGAGACCCATCTGGAGGTTGTAGATTTCTGGAAAGTAACCCTAGTGCATGGAATCTTGGTAGAATTTTATATATTGCCCCTAGGTATTCTTTAGGATTGACAGGAATGGTTTTGGTTGGGGTTTGGCAAGATAGAACAGGTAGCAATTTCTATCAGAAGCATGCATAAAACTGACCTGCAGCCTCTCGACTCCATTTGAACTATCTCACCATTGATACTTATTTGTTTGTTACACTTCTTTTCCCCCTTTTGCTCAGGATGGCATTATTGATCCCACGGTGGCAGGGCCAGACTCATCCCTGGGGGTCTTTTCCCATGCTGCTAAGGAGACATTCATCCCTGGCATGTTATGTCCCACATAGGGGGCAGGGCAGTGATTTCACTTGCAAGGTTGGGCTTAGAGAGAGAAAGGCCACATCTGATCAACAAAAGAAGTCCCCTGGAAGTAACATTTAGGCATACCTATAGGTAGGCTAAGCTTCTCTGCTTTACACATAAGTTTCTCAAGAGCAAGCCTCAAGATCCAGGGCTTGTCCTGTTGATTTGGGTGTCCCAAATGTTTGGCACAGTGTCAGGGCTTTCCTTGTGGTAGAGTTTTATAGTTCCATACTTTTCCTCCCAATCCTTGAGGGACTTTGCCAATATGTTTTGACTATCTGCTTACTAGATTATAGGATGTATCCAGGTATTACATTAAGCTATACAGGATTAAAGGACTTCATTCTTATTCTGGGTTCCTTGTGGTTCTACTGTTTAAATGAACTATCCAGACAGGTTGAGTTAGATTATGTGCTATACTCATTGTAGCCTTGATCTGCATTTCCATTATAGCTAATGAAAATGAACATCTCTTCATGTGCTTTTTAGCAATCTCTATTTACTCTTCAGAAAAGTCTACTCAATCTTTAGCACACTTTATAACTTGGATTGCTTGTTCTTTTGTTGTTGAGTTGTGTGATTTCTTTATTTATGCAAGACAGCAAACCTTTATCTGATGTGTGATTTCCAAAGATTTTCTCCCGCTGAGTTAGCCATCTCTTCACCTTTTTGGCTAAGTATTTTGAAGCACAAAAGTATTTAGTTTCAAGGAGTTGCTATTTAGAATTTTTTTCTTTTGCTGCTTCTGCTTTGGGTGTAAAGTTTAGGAAGCTACCTCCTATTACTCGACTTGAAGATGGTGTTCTTGCATTTTGTTCTAGGATCTTTATGGTTCCATGCCCAATGATTGAAAATTTTGTCCTAGTTCAGTGGATCTGGGGGTCTTGTCTAAGATCAGTTGACCATAGATTTGGTAGTCTATTTTTGGACTCTCAGTTAGCTTCCGTTGGTCAATACTTCTGTCTTTGTGCCATACCGTGCTGTTTTGACCTCTGTGCTTTAAAATAAGTTTTCAAAACTAGGAATGTTAATCCTTTTTTTTTGATGCTTTTAGCTATTCAGGGTCTCTTTTCCTTACAGATGAATTTGGTAACTAGCTTTTCCAAGTCAATTTAGATCTTTGATTTCTTTTAGCAGTGTCATGTAGTTCTCTATGTACAAGTCCTTCAGATTCCTAGTTAAGTTCATTACTAGATACTTGATTCTTTTTTTTTAAAGTATTTTTATTGTAAACCCTAACAAACAAACATACAAACATTCTTGACAACAGACATTCTATACATGGTGTTCAATCAGTGGCTCACAATATCAATACTTGATTCTTTTAGTTGCTATTTTCAATAGAATTTTTTCCATAATTGACTTCTTGGTTAGGTCATTAAGAATTTCCTGATTTTTGCACATTAGCTTTATAACCTGCCACCTTGATGAATTTGTTTATTAGCTGAAGTATCTTTGTTGTAGATTTCTCAGGATTTTCCAAGTAAAGTACCATATCGTCTGCAAATAAAGTTTTACAACTTCATTTCCAATTTGGATGCCTTTATTTATTTTCCCTGCCTGATTGCTCTTGCTAGAACTGCTAATATAGTGTTGTGTAATAGTGGTGACAGAGGGCATCCTTGTCTCATTCTTGATCTTGGGGGATGGCTTTCAGCCTCTTACCATTGAGTATGATTCTGGCTATGGGTTTTTCATATATGCCTTTTATTGTGCTGAGAAAGTTACCTTTGATTCCTACCTTCTGAAACGTTTTTATCAGAAAAGTATGTTGAATTTTGTCAAATGCTTTTTCAGCATCAATCAAGATGATCATATTTTTTTTCCCTTTCATTTTGTTAATGTGCTATATTACATTAACTGATTTTCTTCTCTTGAACCATCCTTCCATTCCTGGTATAAACCCCACTTGGTCGTGGTGTATAATTCTTCTAACGTGCAGTTGGATTCAATTTACTAATATTTTGTTGAGAATTTTTGTGTCTGTGTTCATTAGGGAGATTGGTCTGGAGTTTTCCTTTCTTGCAACATCTTTACCCGGTTTTGGTATTAAAGTGATATTAATAACAGACTTCCTTAACAGCAATAATAGCATCAGAATTTGATGTAGTATCATCTTTAAAGTGCTATGAGAGCACTTCATAATTTTAAAAATGAAGAAAAAGGAAAAATTGTCAGAATATAACTCATTTGTTCCTACTGGAACAGCACTATCTAATGGTAATATAATTATAACACATATGTAATTTAAGTTTTTGAGGAACCACATTAAAAATAAAAAGCATATGAAATTATTATTATTATTATTTTTACTTTTTTATTGTATAGTATAACATATATACAAAGTAAAGAAATGAAAAGCAATAGTTTTCAAAGCACTCTTCAACAAGTAGTTACAGGACAGATCCCAGAGTTTGTCATGGGCTACCATACCATCCTCTCAGATTTTCCCTTCTAGCTGCTCTAGAATATAGGAGGCTAGAAGGCTTAAATATTTTTTATCATCACAATCGAAATTTTTTCCTTCTTTTTGTGTGAACAATAACATATATGCAAAAAACCTATACATTTCAAAGCACAGTACCCCAATTAGTTGTAGAACAGATTTCAGAGTTTGACATGGGTTACAATTTCATAATTTTAGATTTTTACTTCTAGCTGTTCTAAGATACTGGAGACTAAAAGAGACATTAATTTAATGATTCAGCATTCATATTCATTTGTTAAATCCTATATTCACTATATAACTGCACCATCACTTTGATCCTTCAATCCCTCTCTTTAGGGTATTTGGGCTGTGGCCATTCTAAGCTTTTCATATGGAAGGGTCTGCCACTAATATGGGGTAGGGAGATGAAACTATCTGATGTTCTAGAGAGGCTGGGCCCTCTAGGTTTCAAGACTTATCTGGACCAGAGACCCATTTGGAGGTTGTAGGTTTCTGGGAAGTTACTCTAGTACATAGAACCCTTGTGGAATTTAATCTATTGCCCTAGGTATTCTTTAGGATTGGCTGGAATGGTCCTGGTTGGGGGTTGGTAGGTTATGATAGGTAGCAAGGTCTACCTGAAGCTTGCATAAGAGCAACTTCCAGAGTAGCCTCTTGACTCTATTTGAACTCTCTTTGCCACTGATACTTTATTAATTATACTTCTTTTCCCCCTTTTGGTCAGGATGGAATTGTTGATCCCCTGGTGCCAGGGCTGGATTCATCCCTGAGAGTCATCTCATACATTACCAGGGAGACTTCAGATGAAATTATTTAAAATAATATTTCTAATATCTCAAAAAAATTTCAATATGAAAAAGTATTGATAAGATGTTATACAACTGTTTTTTGTACTGTCTTCAAAATACAGCATGTATTTTACACTACACATCTCAATTCACACTGTAATTTCATTGAAAATATTTGTTTTATAAAATGTACAGATAAGAAAGCAGGTTAACATACCCAAATTGTTCCAAGTATACTTAAAAATATTCATTTTAAAATTTGAATTAAAATAAATCAGTTCCTCAGTTATGCTGATCATATTTTTGTTTCTTGAAACTACATGTGGCTAATTGCTACTGTATTTAACTGTGCAGATAGAATTTTATGTCTTGTCAGCTTGTGGTTCAAGAATAAAATAAAAATAAAAACATTTTCATAAAAAGGCTGAAAATATTTAGCATCAATGAACACTCATCGAAGGAATTTCAAAAAGGTATTTTTCAAGAAGGAATGATAAGAAAAAGATGAAATCAACATGAGGGTAAATTTAAACAAGCTTTGGTTGTATAAAGCAAGAATAATAATGGTGGCAAATTTTTAAATTTTTGAATAAATTTTTCTTACACAAATTGAATAAATTCAATTTCCTACACAAATTGAATGATAATGTTTAAGACTCTTGTATGTAACAGAAGTTAAAAGCAGTCTTAGGATTTTGTTTGTGTTTGGAAAAATAGTAGAGAGTTTGCATAGTCCAATATCCTTAAACTTTATAAAGATAATCTCAGAAAACTAAAAGAAGGAAAAAATATAAAAATTCCAATGTGGTAAAACTAAGGGGGATCAAGTAATTCCTCTCATGAGAAGGAAGGCAGAGCACTGAATCTCAGATTGACTTCCTGTATGTTTTTTTTGTTTCACTTTTTAAGGTTTTACTGAAGATATAGAAAAGTTTAATGGATAAAAGCTTTTGAGTAAATCTTTGTGCAGTTCATGTAGCTTTTTAAAAAGACCAACTTCTTATTAGTTCCTTTATATTACATTCCTAATTACCTACAATCATAATTTTGTTGATTAAGGTGGTGAATCAGTTGTCTTTCACATGCTACATCTTGCCCTGCATTCTGGGACCAGAATTAACAGGTCTTTCAAGTTAAATGTGTTTGAACCAGATAAAATTACCCCATTTGCTCCCTGGAGACAAACTATAAAGCATGAAACTAATTTAATATCTAGCATTCTTAATGTACATGGTTTGACAAGAACATGAATCACTCACAGTAAACCACCCCTCCCCCCAATATACACTCAGTATATATAAAATAATTTGACTTGCGATTAGTTTGACTCTAGATGTTAATAGATAGCCCATTTTATAAATGTAAAGAGTCATACATTTAATGGAGAAAGTTGCTACAGGTCATGCTCTATAGCCCCATCCTTAACATCCTTGTTGATAAGTGTAATTTTACACATAATATTTGTTGCTTTAATTTTTTACTTACAGCAATTTTAAAAAATATTTAAAATATATATCTTACTTGTCAATTCTTGCTTACCAAGGGGTTAACCATTGTTGTGATTTATATCACACGGATTAGTTTTACCTGTTTTTGAAGATCATGTACATAGAGATAGAGTCATACAAGGTGAACTCTTTTGTATCTGACTTCTTTCACACAATGTTTTTACTCTGAGATTTATCCATATTATATGACTAAGCTTTTTAAAAAAAACTAATTTGAATTGTTCTCAATTTTTTTTCTCAAATATGAAAATTCAAAGGGGACTTGATACTTTGTATCATTTAGTAATAAGGTTTTTAATTCTTGTTGTTAAGTATCCTAATATTTCTTTCAAAATTTGAGTAGTTTACCATTAAAATAATGTTTTTTTCCCCCTTCTTTTCTCTTTGAGAAAGATAAGTTCTCTACAATTGAATCAGGGCAATGATATCTGAAGAGCATCAGAGAATGGCATTAGTGATCAGAGAAATGTTTTTCATAAGTTCCTCCAGGTCATGGGTATGTGGAATTATGTCTCTTGAAACAAAGCCAGTCCCTATTTGGCAAATAAATTTGTTTTCTTGTATAATATAATATAATATATATACAAAGCAAAGAAAGAAAAAGCAATTTTCAAAGCACTTTTCAACAAGTAGTTACAGGACAGATCCCAGAGTTTGTCATGGGCTACCATAACATCCTGTCAGATCTTTCCTTCTAGCTGCTCCAGAATACCAGAGGCTAGAACGAATATATATATATTTATCATCACAATTGGCTTTTTTTTTCTTTTTTGTCAAAAACAACATATATACAAAAAAGAAATGAATTTCAAAGCACATGCAACAATTAGTTGCAGAACAGATTTCAGAGTTTGGTATGGGTACTACAATTTTAGGTTTACTTCTAGTTGCTCTAAGATACTGGAGACTAAAAGAAATAATCAATATAATGACTCAACACTCATACTCATTTGTTAAACCCTAACTTCTCTGTATAAGTCCACCATCACCTGTCATCTTTCTCCCGCTCTTTAGGGGTATTTGGGTTATGCCCGTTCTAACTTTTTCATGTTGAAACAGTCTGACAATAATATGGGATAGGGGGATGGAACTAGTTGATGTTCTGGAGAGGCTGGCCAGCCCCTCTGCATTTCAGGACTTATCTGGTCCAGAGACCCATCTGGAGGTTGTGTGGTTTTAGAAAGCTACCCTAGTGCATGGAACCTTCATAGAATCTTATATATCGCCCTAGGTGTTCTTTAGGATTGGCTGGAATGGTTTTGGTTGGAGTGTAGCAATTTATGGTAGGTAGCAGTGCCTAACTGAAGTTTGCCTAAGAGTGACCTCCGGAGTAGCCTCTCAACTCAATTTGAACTCTCTCAACCTCTGATACCTTATTTGTTACACTTCTTTTCCCCCTTTTGGTCAAGATGGCATTGTTGATCCCACAGTGAAGGAGCTGAGTTTATTACCTAAATTTTGTATTCTCTTTTTTTCTCTCCTGCTTTGTACAGATAACAGAGGTGGAAAAGTAAGATCTCTTTTTGTTTTTTTTTTATTTTTTTTAAAAATATAACAACAAACACAAACATTCTTAATATATGATCATTCCATTCTACACATATAATCAGTAATTCACAATATCATCAGATAGTTGCATATTCATCCTCATGATCATTTCTTAGAACATTTGCATCAATTCAGAAAAAGAAATAAAAAGAAAACAGAAAAAAACTTCATATATACCATACCCCTTACCCCTCCCTTTCATTGATCGCTAGCATTTCAATCTACTAAATTTATTTTAACATGCAAGATCTCTTTTAACTTGCAGCTTTGTCTGTACCTTGGAAAAAAAAAACCTATCCCACATCTTCAAAAGGGACTTTAGGGTGCATGGGTGGTTCAGTGGTAGAATGCTTGCCTTCCATGCGGGAGACCTGGGTTTGATTTCTAGACCATACACACCCCAAGAAATAAAAATAAAAGGGAATTTACTGTAAAATTTATTTTTATTGCAAATTACCTCAGTTATGGCTTTTTTAGCCTGGCAAAATCTATTGGCTGCTGTATGATCTACAGAGGGTGTTGTGAAGTTAATGAGCAACAGAAATGCCAGTGCTGTATGAGATTTAGCACTTGGTTCCAAAGTCACTTACACAAAAAAAAGTTAACAATAAAATCAAGTTGATGCAAAAAAAAGAAAAGAAAAAGGTAACAATAAAGTGAAGTTTCTAAATAGAGTTAACAATTCATGATTAACATTTTTGTAACTGTTTGAATAGGATGTACAAACAAAATAACATTGAAGCATTTTAAAAAAGAAATTACCTTCTAGCAAACTATTTTAAGAAGTCTGCAACATAAAATATAAATAATTATAAATATACAGAATATTTGGGCTGTCAAAATTTGGATCGTCCTTAGAGAAATAAAAGTTAGTATTCATCCCAGGACTTAGAGGTATTTAATCCTTTCCTGAGTACTATTTGTGCACTTAGTGACACATTCATGCATCTTGTAGGGTGGAAGACATCAAAGGTGCTCAAACCCAAAGGTTGAGCCGAAACAATATAGATATTTGTTAGATTTATAGAAAGCATTGGAGAAAAAACTAAATATGTAGGAAGTTCATTTGTACTTTACTTTACTTTTGGAACAAGATAGAAAAAGCCAAATATAATTTTGTTAGGTGGGTCAGGCAATTTATTTGTCAGTGTATGATATTATCCTTAGTTTGATGCAACCCAATCAACTTCCTCCTTATATATAAAGAGAAGAGCTTGTTAGATGTCACTATATTCTAGTCATTTCTGGTAGCCATTCTGTCTTTGACTTTACAATAATTTGGATAAAATAGTGACTTGTAACACCTCTGGCTTGCCATATCTCTTGTAAAATACCTCACTTGTGACCTTATCTGCATTAAGGGAGGATGTAAAGTCATATTCTATCTCATGATATCCTTAGTATCAGTTAATTGGCAAGGAAATGGAACAAGTACAAGGTCAAGAAACAACATAACTGACTTGTGAAACCATTTTCATGCCTCTAATGATGAAGTGCTCAAGAGTTGTGGTACTTACTCTTGTGTCATTGAGGTTAACGTTCACATTGGCTCTCTGGAAAACTTTAAGAAAATACTGCACAGAATCTTGTACCATGGCTCACACGAAAATCCACAATGATTTAGGAGACAGAAGACTTGTACAATTTCTTAATTCTCTCCCTCCAAAGTCAGAGACTTTGTAAACAAATCTGTTTTAACAATCATATTAGTAAAGGTGACACTTACATTATATCTACTTGAAAACATAACTAAGGGGAGAATAGAATAAAGATCCAGGGTATTCTCAAGGTGAATTATTTAGACTTCCTAGTATTTGAAAGTTGAAAGAAACTTTGGTTTTCTTCATAAGGAACTCCAGGATAATCTCTTTTTGTTACCAGTAGTCTAAACTGGTATTATTTTAGCAGAGTAGGGCAGAAAGAAACATGTGGTATACAGTTTGAATTGTAAATGAGTGATTTCTTTTCAAGTATGTTTGAATTACTTTATAGTAATGGCAGTGCACCTCATCTTTAGGGAATTCATAATGCCTAGCCTCAAACTACTTATATTCTAGAAGTAGTATATGAAAACAGAATGGCAAAAGATTTTTTTTAAAACTCAGATCTTGCAAGTGTTTTATTACCAAGTTGCAAATAGTTCTGGAATTAACCTCAAGAATCTGGCAAATACATAATATAGCAAAACTACTAGAATGCTAACTGAGGCCATACCAAGATTCCAGTGGTTGTGGTTTGGACAGGCTAATTGCATATGTTTAGCCCTTAACAAAGAAAGAGAGGAAAAAAGAGGGAGGAAGAGGGAGGGAGGGTGAGAGGGAAAGAGGCTCAGAAGGGGAGAGGGGTGAACAGAGAGGGAGGGCGGAAGGAAAATACAGAGATGTGTGTTTGTGTGGCAGTTATCATTAAGAAATTAAAATATCTTTCATCTCTTATTTTAATCAAGAAAAACTCAAAATATATCAGTGTGTAATGATAACTTTATATGATTTCATATTTTCAGAATGTTATAACTTCTAATGCAAATAAAAATTTCTAAAACTATATACTGATACATAGTTTTGATATGTGATATTCAAATAAATACAATTTTAATTTGATAATTAGCTCATTATTTACAAAGTTAATGACTAGTAAAATACCAATTTCACATGTGTACTCAATAAGTATTAATTGGCTTGATTGTTAAATTTTAAACCAATTGTTCTTGGAGGGGCTCTTTGCTAATTAGTATCACCATTTGTTCCATCCTAGCTGTCTAAGAGCCTGGGTGGGCATAGCCCTAAACCCAGACAGCATGCTAGGCAGAGAGTTAGGCATGAATTTCATTGGTAATTACGAACAAGAGACTATGTTTCCCAGTGGTGGCGATCTGAAAATAATGGAAGTCAGTATTCTGTAAATGGTACTGGCACATGCAAGGGCTTATTAGGGTTTAGCATAAGGGTGTGAGAACAGAGTTTCAGCACAGTCTTGTGATGGTATTTCGAAGTTTGTTATTAACAGTGATCAAGGGAGGGAATTTTAATGCTTTGTTTATGATACCATCTGTACATTCTTCACCCTCCCCCCTGAGGAGATCGCATGACCTTTAACTTATGTCCTGGTCATTGTAGGCAGCTGCCGGCAGCAACTTATTCTCAGTATGAAAGTGGGGCCCAGGCTCTGGGTCTCCACACCATGTAATAAATAGAACATTTATAAAAGTGGTGTTTCCAGAGGAATTTATTTTAATTAAAGAACAAATTAGTATTTTAAAACTCTTTGTATGTTAAATCGTCTGTATTACTAAGATGACATCTAGGTAAAAGATGTCAAAAAATTCCCAAAGATCTGGAATAGAACAGTTTGCGAATCAGATTTTTCTGAAACTAGAGTACTTGTTATGTGTGGTACTCTCCTTATCTTCCATTGGGAAAAAAAAGTGCTAAGTAGGTATTTTGAGGACAAACATGAGTAGTGACTTTTCTTAGATGCCTTGTTTACATCTGATGACTTTTAAAAGAAAAGCTCTATTAAATAATAATCACTTTCATATAGCACTTACTGTATACCAGGAACTGTTCTAAGTGCTTTTTTCTTTAACCACCCTAAACCTAATCTATAAGGTTAAAGCTACCTTTACAGATGAGGAAATTGGAACAAAGAGAGGCTAAGAAATCTATTTATGATCACAGCATGAACTATGAATATCAAACCTAGGATTTGAACCCAGGAATTCTGAATTCAGTCTGTGATCATAACCATTAACGATATGGCCTCTTTATTAAATCAACCTTCGTACTAAATTCTAAGTCATTCAGAATTAAAAGGAATGAAATGAAACCTGACAGTTTCTCTAATGTCTTTCCAAATGTCCCTGATGGTTTAAGGATTGGAATGATTAGCAAGGTCCAAGAGCTACTACATCATGATGTAAGTTCTTGAGGACCAAAGGCTTATAGGAATTTATAAAATGCTATTGAATGATTTGCTAAGTCAAAACATTTTTACATCATATAGTTAAAAGTCTTTGAAGAGACTATCATTATCAAAGAAAATTATTATGAATATCTTAATTCTAATCATTTACATAATTCATTTTTCAACAAGGGTTTGCTATTCTATTTCTTTTATTTTTATTTATTTCTTTGTTTGGTTGGGTTTTTTTTTGTTTTTTTTTTGGCATGCAGGTTCCAGGAATCTGGCCCGAGTTTCTGGTGTAGCAGGTGAGGATTCTGCCACTGAGCCACTATTGCACAGCCCTCTATTTCATTTTATATTAGAGAAATGGAAGTTTTTAAAAGTAGTAGCAAAACTCATGAAGCATTAATAAATTGTGAATTTGGAATCAACTTGTAGCATGCACTAGCATTTCTAGTGAACCTTAAATAATTTGTTACAAAAGTGCATTGTTAAGAAAATGTTAAAAACATGGGAGAAATGTTCACAGTCATTTTTTTTCCTGTTTCAGTGTTATGCCAGACCATTGATTTAACATTGTACAAGTTTTTAAGCACAAATCTTAAATGAACTGAATTTTTTTAGAGAATTCTGTATTATAGAGTGACTTCATCAAATTCTTCATAATTCTTAGAATGATTTCCCAGTGCTTTATTCTGATCATTTTCTCTTACTATGTTGTTTCTCAGTTATAATCATTTCCCTAATGTTTTATACCATAAGTAAAAGGCAAAACAACAAAAACAAAATATAAAATTAAGGGGGCAATGACAAGATCCCTCAGGAAGAAAATATTGTGGACATTAAGTGATCCATGGGTCGTTTAGTTTAAGAGAACATTGGAAGGAAGCTCTAAGAGTTTTCTTTGCATATCAAATTTCTGCTTATTTCTAATTTTGCCTCTGTGGTCTGCTGGTAACAACGTCTATAAATAGAATCATTTAATCACTGGAAGCAGTTCATATGGATGATTTACTCTCCCATAATAATAGCATTCTTGAGTACAATCATCACACAATTAAAACATTATAGGACATAAAATTGCAAGCCTTTGAAATCCCCTTTTTTGGTGTTGATGGGATGTGTTTCCTTTTTGGTGTTTGATGGAATGTGTTTATATTTACGTGGTACAGTTTAATGGCTACATTGGTCATACATATTAGAAGCCATAAAGAAGTTAAGAACTAAAATGTACATCATATACTTGTATATATGTTTTTTACTCAGGTAAAAAGGTTTATTATAAAAGCAGTACACCGTGGTTTTTATTGTACAGATAAAGAATGAATTATGGTTCAGGTACTTTAATTTGTTAATGTGAGCAAATAGCTTGGGGTTGAGGGAAGCTTCCAGCACAATCTTTTGCTTAATGTTTCATTACCACAGATATAAAGATAAAATCTGAATGATTTCTCTCAAGTGATTGCCGTTACTATGGTAAAGCGGACTGGGAAAATACTGCACAAGATGTAGTTACATTGATGTCCCCGTGTCTATCCTTGTACCCTTAACCGCTGCTTCACAAACCATAAAAGTACATGTGGAGTAAGTTTCATTAGCATAATCTTAAAAGGGGTGGAGAAGGGCAAGGGATAAAGGAAGATAGAAAATAAAGACAACAAATAAAATCTGTGGCTGGGAAATGTATATTCTTATTGAAATAAATAGGGACACTTGAACTGAGATCTAACGAAACATACATTAGTGTTGTGCTTTGTAGAGAGTCCCTGAGGAAATGTCTCAGGGGTGTTGGGGAGGTGAGTGGAGTGGAGCAGCCAACTTTTGGAGGCTGGCTGAAGGTTGTCTGCTAGATGTTCTCCAGGCAAGGAAGAGGTTCTCTTTTTTTCCATCAATCCAGATTGACAGCTCTGTGCCCCTTTTCCATAATGAAAGGCCCAACGAGTGATTCCAACAAATGAAAACATCTACCAACTAACTCATAAGCACACTGGGCATTTACACAGATGATCTGACTAAAGAACTATCATGGGCTTTCAGATGAACGAAAACATTTCTTTAATTTAAGCGTGGCTATCATTTTCCCAAAATAATTGGCAGACTGGAAAAAAGTCCTTCTTCTTGAAGATGGATGGCCTGTGTGCAATAAAGAAGGAATGGGTGCAGGGAGGAGGGGGAGGCCAGGCCAGACCCTCAGTCGACAATTAGCACAGAAAGATCACAGTGGGAAGAGCAGCCAGCAACAGCACACCTGTGCTTGCGGTTTCCACAAGGTTCTGATTGTACTAAACTGGGTATAGGTAATTCACTGTTCGTTTCTCTTTTTTTTTTTCCACAAAGATTTGGCTTTTCCTTTCAATACATTAGAAAAAATATTGTTTCCAGCTAATTAGAATCTTCCTATATAGCAAACTGACAGGTAGAACCAGTCTGCTAACTTAACGATCTGTGTGCTCAATGCAACAAATCTGATTTTGAAATTGCAGGAGAAAGACACTTAGGCATTTGGAAGGGGTTTACAGTTGGTCTTGTTTTTTCCTAAGTATGAATGATTTAGTGACATGAAATCAAATTGAAAATAAAACCCAACCCCCAAAGTCACAAACTACATTCCTCCCCCTTAGTGTAAAAGAGCCTTGGGGTTGGGGGGTTCCTATAGTTTTGTTCGCCACAACCTTAATGTTTCTCAGGTAGAACCTGTTTTCCTAATACTGCAAATTTTTTTGAAGTCATTGCCAGATAATTTAAAAGTTCTGTTTTAGGGGTTATTGGGGAAGGTCAAGAAACCTTAAATCCCCTTTCTGTCCCTGGTCCAAGAGGATACAGTGTAGTTGAAGGAATTTTCCTGAGTCTCACAAGTTAATGTGAAGTTAAGGCTCAATTTTCAGTCATTTCCCAGTTGGATGTTTTTCATGAGTGAATAATTCTGACAGAATTTGGGGTGGACAGTAAATGATGATGGCCTGAAGACAAAAACTGCAGCTTACATGGAAAATTTGGCTTTAGAAAAGTTAAAGCGATATTGCTTTGTGATACCAGTTTGTTAACATAATATACATAATATGCTGTATATTACCTATACATAATAACTGACTGCAGGTTAAAATACTTCTGGTAGGGTTTTATTATTTTGACATCACATTTCTGCAGGAACTGATACTTGGAACAGGTAAGCTGAACCAAGAGAAAGAGTCTTGTGAGTCCTCTGAAAAATCAACTACAAAAAACTACCAAAACCCAGCAGTTTCAACTGCAGACTCCTTTGAACTGGGAGGTAGGGAAGAAAGACGGGAAATAAACACGTGTATAAGATCACAGGTTGTTGTTACTACATGAGCCTATGCCATAGGTTCCTTTCCTTAGAACTGTGTGTGTGTGTGTGTGTGTGTGTGTGACTGAGGTGGAGTAGAGAGTCTACCAGGTACGTTACCCAGGCAGGAATGATGGGGCTAAGTACCAAATTGCTAGGAAGCCTCTTGCTCTCCATGCTCCCTTGAGTGGAAGGGAGCAGGGGAGAAGGCAAGAGACTCTAAGAGAAAATTTTCCTTGTGGTTATGGATGAGGAGGAAAGGAAATTGAGGCACATGGCTGCTTTGTACTTCCTGCCACAGCATCTACCCATCATTACCCAGTGGTAGCAGGCCTGGAGAGGCAGGTAACAGCACACACAGGGGGCCAAGAAAGACATGGCAATAACAGCCATCCACCAGGGGCAAAACTTCTCATCCCTAGTGCATGCTTGCAAAGGATCTGTATAATCTCCCTCGGAGTCCGACCTACAGTGATGGAGTGTGCTGCGCGCACACCACATACGGCTCACACGATGGATGCAAGTTCCCACGGAGTTGGGAGCCTCCAGCTAGTGGCCCCGCCGGTTTTCCTCGTGGTTGAACAAGTCCCTGCGATAGACACAGCTGGAGCGCTCCTGGTCCTCGCCCCGGAAGGGCTGTGCCTTGATGATGCTGCCCCCGCAGCCTTTGGGATCCTTGCCAAGGCCAAAACCTGAGGAGTCCGTGCAGGGGTGCTTGTAGTTGAGCTTGCGAACCATGCCCTTGGCAAAGCGCACATACGAGCCAGTGTCCTCCGAGGGGTCGGGGTACTTGCTGCTCACCCGGGAGTGCTGGTAATCCTCAGAATCTATCCAGATCTCTTCCCTGGGGTCGACGCACACAATCTCTTCCTGGTCGGAGAAGCTCACGGGATGATTGGGCCTGGCGTTGGCTGTTCGAGGTGATAATGGTCTGTGAGGTTCCTGTCGTGGAGGTGGTCCACGGTGTAAATCCTTTGGTGCTCACAGGATGTCGGAGAGAAGATTGTCCGAGTAGGTTGTGCCCTCTTCTGAGAGGAATTAGGTGCCTGTAACTTGTACAAACATCATCACCAGGTCAGCTCCGTTGAGGATGGTGAAAGAAGCTGTCGCTGAGCTTCTGTAAGGTCTTGGATTGCTTTTCTCACTCCCTTGTCAAAGGTAAAAGCATCAGCAGGGCGTTGGAAAGCCCAGACTTCCTGTTATCGACCTTTCAGTGATGAAATGTTGGATTGGCTTTGATGTAGACCAAGTCCTCCCTGACATAGTGTTCCAATGCGTCTCGTCTGGTGTGCTGCTTTGGTCATTTTCTTGTTCGCCCAGATGCCTGTCCTGCCTTGGGCAGCTTTGCTTCCTTCACCTTCCTGGCCGCTCACCCCTTTTCTTCACATCTCCAGAGATTGCCTGAGTGGGGGCGGCTAGAGAGGACGGCACAGGAGGGAGGAAGGGTGACTGTAAGGAGGGAAGATGTTTGGGAGGAGTGAGCACGTCGTGAGGAGGGGCGAGGCAGGCGCGAGCTCTGGCTGGGAGTGGGTGGAGGGAGAGAGATTTGGACTGGGACAGGGGGGTGGGGATGGGAGGCGAGAAACAATTGCGCTTTAGAGCAGCAAGGACTGTTGTGAGGAGAGCAGGGTCGTGGGTGGTGCCCAGCCCAGCGCGGTGGGAGGGGGGTGGTCGGTGGCCGAGGGAGGTGCGCCTTGGAGGCAGAGCTGGGCGCCAGGTCCGAGCCCCATCTCTCAACTCACCTCATTGATTCCATATTTGATCCTCACTGCCACCTGAAATCCCATTTTTGAATATCCTCTTGTTAGCAGTTATTGAAAGATTTGGATACATTTGCTTTAAAATGCTTCCTTAAGTTAGATAAGGGGAGTAAATTAAAGACTGATTCTAGCCATGACTCTAAATTTCCTCACTTGTAGGTTTGCACCAACCCCTTGCAGTGATTTAAAGATATATTTTTTGGCTTGACTATGTTTACTCTAGAATTTAGTAATTAAATGTTATATGTCTGTTTTGGGAATTTGACAACAGTGTAGTTTGTTGCCACAGTTACTTTAATTTTATTGCATGGCATTTAAAAACCTGTTTGAGAACACTGAAAACATTTGTGTCATTTCTGTGTGTGTTTTCTAACAAGCAAAAGTATGACCCACCTTACTAATTATGTTTCCTGCTACTCTCCATCATTCCTCTACCCCAAAATTTTTTTTGTTATTTCTTATACAAAACTGACTTCATATCTTCCCTTTGGTAATTTTCTCTCTTTGGAATCTCCCCCGTAACCACAGTCAAATATACCTGTTCTGAAGTCCCATATATTAAAAATAAATTTCATTCTTTCCATTCATTGTATTTGAAGTAATTTTGCTCTCCTCTAACTTCCCTTTTGTTGTATTATCTGTTTCTCTTAGATACCTTATACTTTCTATCTTGTATTTATTTATATACGTATTTTATCTCCCCATAAGTAATATGAACTTTACTAGCAAATAACCTACAATATTGGGAAGATTGCAGTGTGATGTATAGTGCTTAAAATAATGGTCTACTAAAGATCTTCAGTAATTTTTTACCCATTGCATAAAGCAGAAAGTGGAAGATACATTTCTTGCCAAAGTAATAATAGTTATCAACCTTGGTTATGCTAGTAAATACATCTCTGAGTAATTTCAGAAAGTGATAAGGATTACTTTCACCTTCAGCAATTCCCATTCCATGCTGCCATAAATGTGGGAAAGGGGAGGGTTGGTCTATGGCCAGAGGCAGGGAGGAGGAGAGACATCAGAGCCCTTTTCTGGTGTGGGTGGACTGCCAACATCCAGGATGGCACGACAGGACATAGCATTTTGATTTCTCGATGACAGTCAAATCCCTGTATTAGCTGCAATCTTCAATAATTTAAAAATTCAAAAAGGTGACAAGTATAACAGAAATCATAATTCTGCCACCAAAATAGAGGCTGACAGGAATTCGGAGTAGAAGTTAGATTCCCTGCCACTTAACTTAGATTCACGACTGGGGAATTAGGCAGAAAGGCCAATATGAAGAGGTAAATTAAAATGATGGGGTGGAGAATAGAAGTGCTAGTGACAGGACAAGTGTGAGAGGAGGGTTACAGCACCATACTTGCTTGGAAACCCGAGAGAATCTGGAAAATAACTGAGAAGGAGCAGTCTTAATGTTGGAGTGTCCTAGGCCTCAATCTTTATTCTTCATTTTAGTTTTTATTTTTTAATTTATTATTATTTTGTTGTTGTTTTGTTTTTTACATGGGCAGGCACCAGAAATCCAACCCGGGTCTCCGGCATGGCAGACAAGAACTCTATCTGCTGAGCCACTGTGACCCCCACTAATTTATCTTTATCTTACTCATTTTTGTGGTGAGCTCATCTAGTCACATGCCTTTAAATACCAGATGCTTGGCCAGTGACTCCTAAAATATATCTCCAGTTCAGATGTTTCTCCCAAATTCTAGATTCAACTGCTTGCTTGACATCTCCACTGGAATATCTAACAGATATCTTAAATTTAATAAGTCCCAAAATAAAGTGCTGATTCCTATCCCCTCACTTCCCACCTTCCTCCCAAGCAACCTGAGCTATCTGCAGTTTCCTCTATTTCAGGTGATGATGCTCCATTCCTCCAGTTACTCTGGGCAAAACTGTGGAGTCATCCTGGCTCCTTTCTTTCCCCACTTTCCACATCCAGCCTGTCAGGAAGTTCTGTTGGCTCTACCTCTAAAATATGTTCAGTTTCCAAATACTGTGGTTGCAAGTCAATATCATCTCACACCAGATATTTTTAGTACATTAGCTTCCTAATTGGTCTGCTGGTAGTTGACAGTTTGAAAGGAATTGAGTTTAGACTTTATATTATTTGTGGCATGAAATATCAAGATTTTGAGTAATATCCTTTGGCAAGGAAAACGTTGTTCTGTCTTGTTTGAGTTCTTTTCAGGCAGGATGTGTGTCTTGTTTGTTCAATAAATATCCTAGAAGTGGTTTTTAACAGAAAATCTGTAAGGTGGCTGAGGAAGTCAACATATACCTCTGATCACGAATTATGATGATTCATTGAAACATTTTGCCATAAAGATTGTAAGCTCTGTTTTCAGAAGCCTGGTGTGGTTGGTTAGGTATGAGGACTGTAAGTCTGTAACTCGGCTTTACTGTAACATAGGATTACTAATTGATTAAAACCTATAGACACGTTTTCTTCCTTGACACAGTTATTAATGATTTTTTTATGATTCGTAAAACACAGAAGGACATATAGTTGATCTTTCAATAGACAAAGGAATGAATTTTAGCAGTTTAATCTTTTAATGACATGAGTAAAGTTTTGATGATTTTGGCCATAGGTAGAAGTTGAAAAATAAGAAAGGATGATACGGTTCTGATGAAAGTTTTTTAGAGGAAAGTATCAGTAGTATATGTTTGATAAACTGTTCCATGGACTTCTGACAATTTCTTGTGGTTTGACTGGAGGTATATACCTCATTCAGATTGCATTAGTAAATAATGACATTCACAGTCACAGACCTTTTGTAACATCCCTGTAGCAGTTTGTTAAGTCTGTAATCCATTTCACTTAGCAATTACCTTTAAACCTAGACTAACTTCCTTTTAATATAGAAGGACAAAATAAAGTTCATTATGATGAATTTGTTTTACTGAGCCTAATCTATAGATTTACTTTGGAGAGGAGGCATGCTAAAATAGAAGGAGCTATAAAAAAATACTTTTAAACATATGCTTGTAGGCCTCCATACAACCAGACATCAAAAGAAAAAAAAATGGAGAGTCCAATGTTCACATTTCATAGGACAGAATAAGCAACTTGTAATTCTAGTGGAAGAGTGAACAAATGCAAACAGGACAAAAATCTAAGTTCAGACAAAAGATATATTTTGAAGCAAAAAAGAAACTTTTCAATTTAGTTGGAAACCTTATTGAATCATTTCCAATGAATTATTAATGGGATTAATTTCTTTCCTTTTCAAAATGTAATCTGAATCAGGAAATCTTAAGCAAGCACCGTAGATGTGGTATACACTGAATTTGTATGTAAAGTTTTGTAACTATAGGCAACTTACTTGGAAGAGGGGCTGTAACTTTCACCAATTTTTCAAAGAAATCCGTGGTCCAAAGAAAGTTTGAAAACTACTGATCCTTATCCGTGCATATTTATCTTGGTGATAAAGTACTTGAACCAAGTTTAATTCTTATAACTGATAATAAACTGATAATAACTGATAAATAAAGTTCTTTATTTCTAATTTCTAGAATTTACAATGCAGGGTTTGAAAGATTAAGCCAGATCAAGGCGTTGTTATTACTAATGTATAGAAAACCTGCTCCCTTTTTATATTGTGTTGATTTGGTATATGTAACTGCATATTAAGGTCTGTATGAATAGGTTGGGATATCAATGTATATGATCTCTAGTTCCTCGTATTATATTTTAATCAGTTATCTTTTTTCTTTTATTTATTATTCTATGTGATTATAAACCAGTAAACACAACTGATCCTGCTGCCCTTGGATTCATAATTTCTCCGTGGTCCCTGCTGTTGCTGCCTTCTGGGAGTGTGTCATTTACAGATGAAAATGTTTCCAACCAGGATCTTAGAGCATTCACCGCACCAGAAGTTCTTCAAAACCAATCACTAACTTCGCTCTCAGATGTTGAAAAGGTAACTATTAATTCTTTCTTGCTTTCTTTGTGTGTGTGTGCATGGTGGGAAGAGGGGGGGATATAGGAAATGAAAGAAACTGGGCTGCTCAAATCAACGCTCTGAAAAAATCCATTTGTATAATTAAATGTTCACATATTCTGAGTTCATATTTACTTTTTTAGGAGTTCAAAATAGTTTCATAAAAATGTCATGGATCTAACAAAAATAGGAAAAAAATGTAAGCCATTATTAATTCGTTTTTACAAATACTTAGTGAATTCTTGCTGTATATATGACTGTGCTTATGAAGGAGCTACAAAAATAATTAAAACATTGCCTCTGGTCAGCACGCATAGGGCAGTCTGCAGTATGTGGCTGAGTGAAATAAATGCAAGACCATAAAGTGTTTGGGGAGCCTAGAAGAGGAACAGTTGATTTTTGGTGCAAAAAAGATATCATGGAGAAGGTAGCATTTTGCACTGGGCCTTGAAGAATGAGTATAATTTAGATAAGTGAAGATAGACAGGAAAGCATTTCAATCAGGATTGTTCATATGTGCAGTGATAAGAGGTAAGAAACTGTCCACCCGATCAGTAACAAACTGATCGGGTAATGGTAGGTCAGACCAGTTAATCTAGAATATTAGGTGCCTAGAGGACTGTGGTTAAGAAAAGAAAGGAGAACACAGACCACAATAAGGAAGACTCTGAATACTTGCTTCTGAGGCAGTGCAGATCTATTAAATTTTAGGAAAGTAATGTGATGTGATTTGGGATGTTGGAGGTGAAGTTTGACAAGAATGTATAACTGGGAGAAATTAAAGATTGTGTTGGAATCAAATTGGGAGATATTAATAGCCTGGGGAATAGAACTAAAAATAATACAATGCCTTTTGAATATTTAAGAAAGCAAGAAGAGATGCTGTGAAAGCAAAACTGATGGTCTTACAATTCATTTGATGGAATAATGAAAGAGAGGAAAAACTTTATAACAAAAACATCCGGTCTGAGTGTGGTGATACATTGCCCTAAGAAGAAAATCTAATTTTGTCAGCAAGGCTGTGAGAAGAAATTTTGAACAAAAACATTGTGTTGTGCAGCAGGCTGTGGGTAATTTAAATGTGGCGCTTAGAGGTTTCAGAATTGAATATGAATATCTCTTTCTACTTATCATTCCATTAAAGCATAGAAATTAACCTGTCTAGAAATTTCCTAATAGTAAAATTTTTACAGTAAAAATATGTGTATATTAAAATTGGATACACATTGCCTAATTGCCATCCATAGGGACTGTACTAATTTATTCTCCTACAAACAATGTATGAGAATGTTTTCCTTCTCAGAGGTTGAGTGTACATATGTGTGATGATTAAGCTGGAGAAAGGCATCTTGATTTGCACCATCATTGAACCATCAATTGTGGATTTGAAGAAAGACTATACAGAAATTAGTAGAGTGAATCTAGGTTTATCTTCCTTTTATATTCCATAGGTGGTTCAGAATTTGGGGAGGTACCAGCAACCAGTGAAGGGAGACAAGAGCTATGATGTGTAGACATAATGAATTGCCAGTGTTTAAGGCATTAGCCCTGAGCGATTTCCCATTACATGAGATGAGGTATTTGAAAAGGATTTTGTATACTATAGAGCATATATGGTGTTGGTTGTTGTTATATGATGTTATATGTCATGAAGGTATCAAATATACTTGTAGTATTAAGCTGGACTATATGCATGGTTATTCATTTTTATTAAGTAAACTATATGTGTTGATTACATATACTCTGTGATCCACTTAAAAAATTTTTAAAAGACAGTGATTAGAATGTTAGAAATAGGCAGTGTATGTGTGCAAGTTATTTAACTCTAAAGATTCTGAATCTTAGTTGGGCTTTGGGGTCTCCACAAACCAACGAAATTGTATACAAAATTTTGTGTATATGAACACTTTGTCCCTAACTTCATCAGTCTCTCAAATGGGTCTGGTGAACTTCAGAAAATCTAAGAAGCACTGCAATGAAGTAAAGCCAGGATGTCTTAGTTTAAAATACTTCTACTGAATTGTAGTAGAGTTAATAGTTTTTCATAGGTGTCTATGAATTTTTTCTATGAGGCATTTAAAATCCACGTTAAAAGAAAACTAGTGTACAGTGGGAATTTCAGCTGCACAGAGCTCTTCTGATGTGCTTAGGGCTTCTCTGATTTGCCCTGAAATGTCTTCATCTCAAGATCTTCAAACAAGAATCCTTACTTAGGAACAACAATTAGACCACCTTTTTGGAAAGTGATTGAAGCCACTGTGTTTAGGAGCAAATGCTGGTAATAGGGTAGGTATGAAATTGTTTCCATTATCATGTTAAAGTTGTTTATTTGTGAATCTAACTGAAACTTCTACTTACCTCATGACTCAAAAGGTCTAGTGTAATTCTAAATACAAAGAAATCAAAAGCCAAGTTTTCTTGATTACATCCACTGTTTACAACATAAACAAAAAGCAGAGATTGAGAGACAACCATTTAGCCCAATATTCTGATTTCTACATGGCAAGGAAGAATTGGTTTTTGAAGCATTTAATAAATTTCAGATTTAAGTATATGCTATTGACTTAGTACTTAATAAATACTTACTGTTGATGGTCTATGCTTTTTTTTTTTTAATAATGCTCAATGCTTGCATTGTACTCTGAATAATAGTAAATGCTTAGTAAGATCTTGACATATGAATATGTTGCCTTCATTTCATGGGACTTGTGTTTTATTGACTGTACACATACAGTTGTGTGAAAATATTTACCTTGGTACCAGCTACCAAGGTAAATAGGTACTTTCTTTTATTTACCTTAAGTTTTAACTTTTCAAAATAGCAGGTTCCTTTTCATTACTAGACTGGTTTTTACATGTCACCCTAAGCTCTTTAGTCCTCTGGCCTTTCTTTTCTACTGGGTAATTGTCTACTTCCTACTTCTTGGCACATAGTGTACTTGTTTGGTAGTTCTTTTGAAACCAGTGTTGAGGAGATTGGAACCTGAATCAAATTCTTGTGATTTTTCACAAGATATTGATGCACCCTAGAGATTTGTATTTCATTCCTAATAAACTGAAGAAAATCTTGGTTTTGGGGTTCTTTGCCACTGATTAATTTGTGCATTCCCTCTATATATAGAAATTGTGATTCTTATCATCTCTGTGCTTTTTCAAAATCAAGGGTCATCATTAAAAGAACATTACCAACCAAAAAGAAAAAGATCAAATGCCCCTAACGGCTATACATAGCTTTGTTAATTCTTATCAGTTCATCCTTGACCTTTTCTTTTCCATTCATTCATTCATACATTTGACAAATGTATTTGTATTATACCAGCTACTCTGTGAGTCACTGGTAGAGAAACTCCAGGATTGTCAAGTAGTGGAGTCTAACATGAGAAAATTGAAATTTTTAAATGCTGGGATTGTAGTAGTTACAAAGTTTTGTAGGAATTCAACTCTTTTTAAAGTGTCATCACCTCACTGTCTTATTTTCCACTAAGTAATAAACTAACTTTTGTAATATGTTATTGATGCTAATGGTTTAATGTGTTATTCTTGTCAGACAATGTGTCTTCATCCTCAGACTTTGAATATATAGGATCTTAACACAAGGGAATATTTCTTTTGATAGAAACTTAACCCCATGAAAGATAGAGATGGGGAACAAAATGTACTCTAAAACATCCTACTTCAGCAAGTCCCCAGGCCATTCTACAATGAGCAGGACTCCCATAAAGCATGCAGTGGTTTTTGGGTTCGTAGCACATGAATACTAGTGTTCCTAGCTCTTCAGTCTCAAGTAGCTTAAAGTTAAATAGATTCAGAGATATTGTTAAGATATTTGGCTATATATCAAAACTAACCAAATGTACTTAGATATGTAAAGCATGAAATGTAGAAAATAATGGGTGGGGGAGAGGGATTAATTTTAAAAACAGAAGGACAACCTGCTGTTTTCTGCCTTTAAAATAATGTAGAGGCAGTTTCCCCTACTGCCCTAAATACTAAAGAAAAGGAGATTTGGGACCAGATAAATTTGTACAATTACTTTGTATGGCAGGGGATCTTCACACAATTTCTATTATACCCTAAGAGGTCAAAAGAGTAACTTCAGGAGGTCACTGAAAAATTCAAAAATTATAAGCAAAAATAGTTGTATGTATGCATATTTTTCTGGACAGAGAGCTCACAGCTTTTAATAGATTCTTTGTAAAAGATTAAAAATCCTTGACTATATGCTGACAGCTCCCACATTTATATATCTAACACAAAGTTCTCCATTCATATATACAGCCAGTCACTAGATAATCTCCACTGGAATGGAGGAATACACCTGAGACTCAACAGATCTGAAACTAAGCTCGTAACTTCATCTCCGACTCTGAAATTTTCCTCTCCTCCTTTTGCTCCCTGTAAATGAACAGTCGTTTATTTCCTTGTTTTATAAGGAAGAACCTAAGAAGCCATTCTTAGTTTTTCATTCACCCTCAGGCCCTCTCTGCTAAATCTAGCCAATGACTAATTCCCATTGATTCTATCTCCTTAGTGTCTCTCACAGGTGTTTACTTCTGTTAATCTTCACCACTTCTACCTTAGTTCAGTTCTGATAATCTCTCTGCTTCTTGTCTGTTCTTTAAACTGCAGTCAGTACATTTTTTGAAAATCCTTATTTGAGCTTGTCTCTTCTCTGCTTAAAAGTGTTCGGGTCCACCTTTTCCCATGAATAAACTCTAGTTTGTTAAACTTGCCCTCAAGGTCTTCTTGTAGTTTGCAGCCTTGTCTCTGCCAGTCTTTATCTCACACTCTTTTCTTCAGCCATTCTGAATTTACTTCAGTGTTTTGGATATGCCAAATGCTTTCTCCTCAGTCTTTGTACATTCTCCTCTTTCATTTCAGCCCTAGAGTATTCTTTCCACATACCCCTCATGCCATCTCCACTCACCTCTCTTCCCCTCATTGTCTGCTTCATTTTTACTGTAGACCTAAAGCTTGCTCTGACACTATTGTACTCTCTATGTGTCCCCCTAATGTTTTACATTGCTTTGTCTTGTACTATTCTGAAAAAGGAGGGGAAGATAGATAAGGAAGAAAGAAAGACAGAAAGAATGCTACAAAATAAGACTAAATACAATTCATGTCATATTGACCATGTTTGCTGGTCACAATATAATAGAATTAGAAAATGAAGTGGAGCATTTAGTATAATAATAACACTATACTTTAAAAGAATTATATAAATGGAAGACTATACAAAACTATTAACAGTGGACATGTTTAAGTGTTGGATTTTTTAAAAAAGCAATTTTATTAAGATATATTCACATACCATATAATCATCCAAAGTATATAATCAGTGGTTCACAGTATCATCATATAGTTGTGCATTCATCACCATAATCAATTTTTGAACATTTTCATTACTCCAAAAATGAAAATAAAAGTAGAAAAGAACACTTAAAACGGTATCCACCCCCTCCCCCAAAGAACACCCAAAACATTATCCCTCCCTATTTTTTTATTTATTTGTCTTTTTTTTTTTGGTCCTTTTTTTATTTTTTCACTCATTTTGTCCATACACTGGATGGAAAGAATGTCAGCCACAAAGTTTTCACAATCACATGGTCTCACTATAAAGACTATATATTTATACAATTGTCTTTTAAGAATCAAAGTTACTGGAATGCTATTCAACAGTTTCAGGTATTTCCTTCTAGCTATTCTAATTCACTAAAAGCTAAAAAGGTATATCTATATAATGTATGAGAATAACCTCCAGAATGACCTGTCAACTCTTTGAAATCTCTCAGCCACTGAATGTTTATTTTGCTTCATTTCTCTCCCCCCTTTTAGTCAAGAAGGCTCTAAAAAATGGACATATTGTTTTAATATTAATACTTATTTAGTCTTAGTTAAAATATTCCTAAGGTCAAAGACAAACAGTTCACAGAGAAGAAATACAAATAGCTCTTAAGCATGTGAAAAGTACTCAGCTCCATACATTCATAGTAAGAGAAATGCTAAAATCAAACTGCAATGAGATTGTTTCTCACTTTTCAGTTGACCAAAAATCCAAAAGCAAGGCTGGTGCAAAAAACTCTCACATTTGCCGGTTAAAATGCAAGATGGTACAGCTTCTCTATAGGGAAAATCTGATAAAATGTTTCAGAACTACAGATGATTTACTCTTTCTTCCATAATCCCAGAGAAATACCTGCATGTACAAAATGACAGTTCACAGTGCAGTTCGTTGAAACATTAGGTATAATGGCAAAAGGCTGTAAACAACCTGATTGTCCATTAATAACATTAATTATTAAATAAACAATGTTACACAGAGGAACGCTATGCAACAGTTGAAAGGATGAGAAGATCTCTGAGCATTGATATTGAAATATCTCTAATATTTAGTTAAAAAATGCAAGGAACTAAATGATTTTTAAAGTTTCTTACCTTCTGTAAAAGAAAAGAGAAATAAGAATATATATTCCTATTTTCTTGAATTTGTTTCAAGAATTTTAGAATAAATAAAAACTAATGAAAATATTCATAGAAGGTGAACTTGAGAAATGGATGGAGAGGCAAGGATAAGAGGGAAAAAAGTCTTTTCTAATAATTTTAAGTCTTATTTTCTGTTTTACATTTTCACATGCTTTTATGCAAAATATAAAATGACATTCTCAAATTGTGTTATCCTTCCTTTGGAGTAAAAAATTATGAATGCCTAGTAATTGCTAAATTTGCTATTTTATTTTACTGTAAAGTGATCTTTAAAAATTTCTATTCCTAGATTCATATTTATTCACTTGGAATGACATTGTATTGGGGAGCTGATCATGAAGTACCTCAGAGCCAAGTAAGTCACATTTTTACATTTGTTATAGTGTTTACTTTTTTTATATATAGTGTTTACTTTTGTACAATTTTACAGTTTTAGAAAAGCTCTTCCATGTATTTGTGTTCATGCTGCCAGTTACACCAGAGTTTCTGTGCTTATTATTTTTATAGATGATATACTTTCAGAATGAACTAACGATAAAATGCTAAATAAATTCTTTTTGAAATAGTCTTAGAACTATAGCAATAAGTACCCAGGCTTCAACAACTCAGTCTGTCAGATGTAGTTCTCCTCTTAAAAAAGTAGAGCCAGAAAAATGGAGTATACTTTGATTTAATGTCTGGTAAGAGGTGTTGTAAATGGTCTTGATAACATGTTCTTGTACTGAAATAGATATTGGTGCAGAAACTGTAGAAATAGTAGCTCTACTTATGTGTCAGAATACAGTATTATGAAACTTCATAATTTTTTTCTTTATCACTTTACAATTTTGCATTATTAACCCCTGCAGCAGGTATTAAATTGACCTTTGATCTGCTTCTAGTCTTTATTAAAAGTTGTTGCATTTAAAGTCAGACACAAAGGACAAACATTGTATGATCTCCCTGACATGACATAACTAGAATAAGTAAACTGATAGAGTCAGGAAGTAGAATGTACGTTACCAGGAGTTGGGGTGGGGGTGGGGAATAGAGAATTAATGCTTAAATTATATAGAGTTTCTATTTGGGTTGATTTTAAAGTTTTGATAATGGTTGGTGCTGATGGTCACACTACATTATGAATGTAATTAACAGCACCAAATTATATATGTGAGTTCTGAATGTGGTTAAAAGGAGAAATTTTAGGTTGCATGCATGTTACTAGAATAAAATTTTAAAAGAACTACAGCAACAGCAAAGGACTGTATAAAACAGTGGACCCTATTGTTAACTATGGGCTGTAGCTAATAGTACAATTATAAAAATGTTCTTTCATGAATTGTAACAAATTTATCATACTGATGCAAGGTGTTAATAATGGGTAGTATGTGGGAATTCTATATTTTATCCATGACTTTTATGTAAACACTCAACTTTTCTAATAAAAAAAAGTTTGTTGCATTTACTCTTCTAAAATAATTTTGATTTTTTTCTTTGTTTTAAATATTTTTATTGTAAAACCTTAACAAACAAACATACAAGCATTCTTTTTTTATATTTTACAATAACAAATAATTTTTTTATTTTTAATTTTTAAAATTTTTTTGTATATATTTTTTATATACCAAAAAAAACACCAAACAAATGCAAACATTCTTATTTTGATCATTCTGTTCTCATATATAATCAGTAATTCACAATATCACTTAGTTGCATATTCATCATTTCTTAGAACATTTGCATCAATTCAGAAAAATAAAAAGACAACAGAAAAAGATATAAAACGAAAACAGAAAAAAAAGATTATACATACCATACCCCTTACGCCTCCCTTTCATTGATCACTAGCATTTTGAACTGAATTTATTTTAACATTTGTTCCCCCTATTATTTATTCTTATTCCATATGTTCTACTCATCTGTTGACAAGGTAGATAAAAGGAGCATCAGACCCAAGGTTTTCACAATCACACAGTCACATTGTGAAAACTGTATCATTATTCAGTCATCATCAAGAAACATGGCTACCGGAACACAGCTCTACATTTTCAGGCAGTTCTTTCCAGCCTCTGCATTACATCTTGACTAACAAAGTGGTATCTACTTAATGCATAAGAATAACCTGCAGGATAACCTCTCAACTCTGAAATCTCTCAGCCATTGACACTTTATTTTGTCTCATTTTGCTCTTTCCCATTTTGGTCAGGAAGGTTTTCTCAATCCCTTGATGCTGAGTCTCAGCTCGTTTTAGTATTTCTGTCCCACGTTGCCAGGAAGGTCCACACTCCTGGGAGTCATGTCCCACATAGGCAGGGGGAGGGTGGTGAGTTTGCTTGTTGTGTTGGCTGAAGAGAGAGGCCGCATCTCAGCAACAAAAGAGTCTCTCTTGGGGGTGACTCTTAGGCCTAAATTTTTAGTAGACTTGACCTATCCTTTGTGGGGTTTAGTTTCATATGAACAAACCCCAAGACTGGGTGCTCAGCCTATAGCTTTGGTTGTCCCCACTGCTTGTGAGAATATCAAGTATTCAACTTGGGGTAGTTGAATTTCTCCCTGTTTCCATTGTTCCCCAAAGGGGACTTTGCAAATACTTTTCCACTCATTGTTCAAATCACTCTGGGGTTCATTGGGGCATCACTCTGGACAAACCAGCAAAACCTCATGTCCTACCCAAGGTTCCAAGTATTTATGGTGTTCAATCAAGCTATGTACATAGGGTGTATGAGGAAATACACTAGTCAAAATACAAATTTTGTACCAAATAAACACTTTTTGCTTTAGTCTCACACATAAGTTGAAACTTTAAAATATTAATTAACATCTGTTTTCAGCACCCCGCAGTAATGACATTCCTTTGTTCTTCCTCTTGCAAAAACATTTTTTAAATTTGTACATTTCGTCACTATCATTATATATTCTAGGCATTCCTAGATTATACCATCTCAATCTTTATCACCTATCTTTCTTTGTGATTTCATTTGTGCCCCCAGCCCTCCTCCCTCTATCATTCTCACATTCAGCTTCATTCAGTGTTTTAGCATAATTGTATTACAGTTAGGTAGTATTGTGCTGTCCATTTCTGAATTTTTAAACTTCAGTCCTGTTGTACAATCTGTATCCCTTCAACTCCAATTACCCAATATCTTACCCTGTTTCTACTTCCTGATAGTCTCTGTTACCAACGAAATTCTCCAAGTGTATTCACTAATATCAGTTCATATCAGTGAGACCATACAGTATTTGTCCTTCTGTCTCCGGCTAATCTCACTCGGCATAATGTCCTTAAGGTCCATTCATGTTGTTACATACTTCATAACTTTATTCTGTCTTAAAGCTGCATAATATTCCGTCGTATGTATATACCACAGTTTGTTTAGCCACTCGTCTGTTGATGGACATTTTGGCTGTTTCCATCTCTTCGCAATTGTAAACAATGCTGCTATAAACATTGATCTGCAAATGTCCATTTGTGTCCTTGCCCTCATGTCTTCTGAGTAGATACCTAGCAATGGTATTGTCAGGTCATATGGCAATTCTATATTTTGCTTTTTGAGGAACCGCCGAACTACCTTCTACAGCGGTTGTACTATTTGACATTCCCACCAACAGTGGATAAGTGTGCCTCTATCTCTGCATCATCTCCAACACTTATCATTTTCTATTTTATTGATAATGGCATTCTGGTGGGTGTGAGATGATACCTCATTGTGGTTTTGATTTGCATTTCTCTAATAGCCAGGGAAGTTGAGTGTCTCTTAATGTTCCTTTTGGCCATTTGTATTTCCTCTTCTGAGAAGTATTGGTTCAAGTCTTTTGCCCATTTTGTAATTGGGTTGGCTGTCTTTCTGTTGTTGAGTTGAACAATCTCTTTATAAATTCTGGATACTAGACCTTTATCTGATATGTCGTTTCCAGATATTGTCTCCCATTGACATACAAACATTCTGTACATAGTGTACAAACAGTGGCTCACAATATCATCACATAGTTTGTATTCATCACCAAGCTCATTTTTTTGAACATTTGCACCACTCCAGCAAAAGAAAGAAAAAAGACAAAACTAATACATACCATACCCATTACCCCACCCTCTGATTAACCACTAGTATTTTAATCTACTCAATTTATTTTAACCTTTGTTCTCCTTATAATTTTGATTCTTGGAGACCTAATATAAGCACAGTAAAAAATAATCGTTGATAATGGAAAAAAAGAGGCATATTTCATCAAAGCAAATATCTAACTTATAAAATCAGATTTTATTTCATACATTCAGAAGTCAAAAACTAAAATAAACAAGGGAGATTTTTTAAAAATTAAATTTAAGAAGGAAGCATTTGAGGTTTTTACTTTAACCCAAAGACCTTAAGATGCATAAAAGGTGAATGATATTCTTGAACTTGAATTGGTCTCACTTTACATCATGAAAAAAAATACTGTATATTTTCTTTTTCTGCTTTATTTTGGTTCCTTAAATATAAATATGGACATAAGGAATATAATGGTCCATGCCTATAGAGTCTTTTGGAGGATATAGGTGACTAATTAGTCAATTACAATGCAATGTGATGAATCCTATTTGGGAAAAAATGGAGGGTGGTGCGGAAAAACAGAGTTGGGGCTTCTAATGCAGGCTTGGAGAGTTAACAGAGGTTTCTTAAAGGCCACTACATATAAGCCAAGACGAAAGATAAAATTATACTCAAATGAGTGAGAAGTGGCAAGGTGTTAGGTAAAGGCACATGTTTAGCTTTGGTAGATACTCCCAAATACCAAAGAGACTGTACCAATTTAATCATGGTGAGAGTTCTGGTTGTTGGTATGTTGTTAAGCATACTGTTGAGTATATAGTGACTTCTTGTTGTGGCTTTAATTTGCATTTCCTTAGTGAATAATATTTATCACCTTTTCATATGTTTATTGGCCATTTGGATATAATATTCCATAAATTATGTTTTCTAATTTTAAAAAATCTAATATACTAGCTTGTTTGTTTCACCAGTGTAATGAGGACATATTTAAATAATCTTAAGTCATTGTAATATCACAATATTTGAAATTTCCTGTAGGTTGTCATGAGGATTTAATTTGATACATATTAATGTATTTCATTTTATCAACTATTAGTTGACTGTTCATTTAAAAATGATATGTATTAACTATTAATAGAAATATTTGGAAAATCAAAAAAATTCCATTTCTTTATTATACAAAGAAAAATTTTTTTTCTGTGATACTATCATGGGAGACTTACATTAACTATCTTCAGCTAATAAAATTTTTGGAATGCAAAAAAGTAAAATATATATGCTGCTATCTAAGAACTTCATTCCTCCCAGTATTTAAGTAACTTTGATGTTGTTACACTATGATGCCTGGCTTGTCTAGTGCTGGATAAGATTTATTTTACTCACATTTATCAACATGGCTTTCCTTTCTTTGTATTCAGCCTATCAAGCTTGGAGATCATCTCAACAGCATTTTGCTTGGAATGTGTGAGGATGTTATTTACGCCCGGGTTTCTGTGCGGACTGTCCTGGATGCTTGCAGTGCCCACATTAGGAACTCCAGTTGTGCACCTTCGTTCTCCTACGTGAAACAGTTGGTTAAACTTGTTCTGGGAAATCTTTCTGGGGTAAGCTGCAGTTCTAATTGGTAAATATAGTCATATTTTAAAATTCACGTAGCATATCACAAAATTTTTTCTTAATTTAAAGATATATCATAGGTATCATTTTCTCAATGAAGACGCAGAATGGGATATTGAATTCCTTGTACCAATGTTTATTTATATAAAAGGAGAATCGGACACAAGGTTTTCACAATCACAGTCACATTGTAAAAGCTATATAGTTATACAGTTGTCTTCAAGAATCGAGACTATTGGAACACAATTCAGCAGTTTCAGGTACTTCTCTCTAGCCGCTCTAAAATACCATATACTAAAAAGAGATATCTAAATAATGCATAAGAATAACCTCCAGGTTATTCTTTTTTTTTTTTTTTTTATTAATTAACGGAAAAAAAAGAAATTAACACAACATTTAGAAATCATACTGTTCTACATATGCAATCAGTAATTCTTAACATCATCACATAGATGCATGATCATCGTTTAGTACATTTGCATCGGTTTAGAAGAACTGTAGCAACACAACAGAAACAGATATAGAATGTTAATATAGAGAAAAAAATAAAAGTAATAATAATAGTAAAAAAAAAAAAACCTATAGCTCAGATGCAGCTTCATTCAGTGTTTTAACATGATTACTTTACAATTAGGTATTATTGTGCTGTCCATTTTTGAGTTTTTGTATCTAGTTCTGTTGCACAGTCTGTATCCCTTCAGCTCCAATTACCCATTATCTTACCCTGTTTCTAACTCCTGCTGAACTCTGTTACCAATGACATATTCCAAGTTTATTCTGGAATGTCAGTTCACATCAGTGGGACCATACAGTATTTGTCCTTTAGTTTTTGGCTAGACTCACTCAGCATAATGTTCTCTAGGTCCATCCATGTTATTACATGCTTCATAAGTTTATCCTGTCTTAAAGCTGCATAATATTCCATCGTATGTATATACCACAGTTTGTTTACCTACTCGTCTGTTGATGGACATTTTGGCTGTTTCCATCTCTTTGCAATTGTAAATAACGCTGCTATAAACATTGGTGTGCAAATGTCCGTTTGTGTCTTTGCCCTTAAGTCCTTTGAGTAGATACCCAGCAATGGTATTGCTGGGTCATATGGCAATTCTATATTCAGCTTTTTGAGGAACCGCCAAACTGCCTTCCACAGTGGTTGCACCGTTTGACATTCCCACCAACAGTGGATAAGTGTGCCTCTTTCTCCACATCCTCTCCAGCACTTGTCATTTTCTGTTTTGTTGATAATGGCCATTCTGGTGGGTGTGAGATGATATCTCATTGTGGTTTTGATTTGCATTTCTCTAATGGCCAGGGACATTGAGCATCTCTTCATGTGCCTTTTGGCCATTCGTATTTCCTCTTCTGAGAGGTGTCTGTTCAAGTCTTTTTCCCATTTTGTAATTGGGTTGGCTGTCTTTTTGTTGTTGAGTTGAACAATCTCTTTATAAATTCTGGATACTAGACCTTTATCTGATATGTCATTTCCAAATATTGTCTCCCATTGTGTAGGCTATCTTTCTACTTTCCTGATGAAGTTCTTTGATGCACAAAAGTGTTTAATTTTGAGGAGCTCCCATTTATTTATTTCCTTCTTCAGTGTTCTTGCTTTAGGTTTAAGGTTCATAAAACCGCCTCCAATTGTAAGTTTCATAAGATATCTCCCAACATTTTCCTCTAACTGTTTTATGATCTTAGACCTAATGTTTAGATCTTTGATCCATTTTGAGTTAACTTTTGTATAGGATGTGAGATATAGGTCTTCTTTCATTCTTTTGCATATGGATATCCAGTTCTCTAGGCACCATTTATTGAAGAGACTGTTCTGTCCCAGGTGAGTTGGCTTGACTGCCTTATCAAAGATCAAATGTCCATAGATGAGAGGGTCTATATCTGAGCACTCTATTCGATTCCATTGGTCGATATATCTATCTTTATGCCAATACCATGCTGTTTTGACCACTGTGGCTTCATAATATGCCTTAAAGTCAGGCAGCGCGAGACCTCCAGCTTCGTTTTTTACCCTCAGGATGTTTTTAGCAGTTCGGGGCACCCTGCCCTTCCAGATAAATTTGCTTATTGGTTTTTCTATTTCTGAAAAATAAGTTGTTGGGATTTTGATTGGTATTGCATTGACTCTGTAAATCAATTTAGGTAGGATTGACATCTTAACTATATTTAGTCTTCCAATACATGAACACGGTATGCCCTTCCATCTATTTAGGTCTTCTGTGATTTCTTTTAACAGTTTTTTGTAGTTTTCTTTATATAGGTTTTTTGTCTCTTTAGTTAAATTTATTCCTAGGTATTTTATTCTTTTAGTTGCAATTGTAAATGGGATTCGTTTCTTGATTTCCCCCTCAGTTTGTTCATTACTAGTGTATAGAAATGCTGCAGATTTTTGAATGTTGATCTTGTAACCTGCTACTTTGCTGTACTCATTTATTAGCTCTAGTAGTTTTGTTGTGGATTTTTCCGGGTTTTCGACGTATAGTATCATATCGTCTGCAAACAGTGATAGTTTTACTTCTTCCTTTCCAATTTTGATGCCTTGTATTTCTTTTTCTTGTCTAATTGCTCTGGCTAGAACCTCCAACACAATGTTGAATAATAGTGGTGATAGTGGACATCCTTGTCTTGTTCCTGATCTTAGGGGGAAAGTTTTCCATTTTTCCCCATTGAGGATGATATTAGCTGTGGGTTTTTCATATATTCCCTCTATCATTTTAAGAAAGTTCCCTTGTATTCCTATCTTTTGAAGTGTCTTCAACAGGAAAGGATGTTGAATCTTGTCAAATCCCTTCTCTGCCTCAATTGAGATGATCATGTGATTTTTCTGCTTTGATTTGTTGATATGGTGTATTACATTAATTGATTTTCTTATGTTGAACCATCCTTGCATACCTGGGATGAATCCTACTTGGTCATGATGTATAATTCTTTTAATGTGTTGTTGGATATGATTTGCTAGAATTTTATTGAGGATTTTTGCATCTATATTCATGAGAGAGATCGGCCTGTAGTTTTCTTTTCTTGTAATATCTTTGCCTGGTTTTGGTATGAAGGTGATGTTGGCTTCATAGAATGAATTAGGTAGTTTTCCCTCCACTTCGATTTTTTTGAAGAGTTTGAGGAGAGTTGGTACTAATTCTTTCAGGAATGTTTGATAGAATTCACATGTGAAGCCGTCTGGTCCTGGACTTTTCTTTTTAGGAAGCTTTTGAATGACTAATTCAGATTCTTTACTTGTGATTGATTTGTTGAGGTCATCTATTTCTTCTTGAGTCAAAGCTGGTTGTTCATGCCTTTCTAGGAACTTGTCCATTTCATCTAAATTGTTGTATTTATTAGCGTAAAGTTGTTCATAGTATCCTGTTATTACCTCCTTTATTTCTGTGAGGTCAGTAGTTATGTCTCCTCTTCCATTTCTGATCTTATTTATTTGCATCCTCTCTCTTCTTCTTTTTGTCAGTCTTGCTAAGGGCCCATCAATCTTGTTGATTTTCTCATAGAACCAACTTCTGGTCTTACTGATTTTCTCTATTGTTTTCATGTTTTCAATTTCATTTATTTCTTCTCTAATCTTTGTTATTTCTTTCCTTTTGCTTGCGTTGGGATTAGTTTACTGTTCTTTCTCCAATTCTTCCAAGTGGACAGTTAATTCCTGCATTTTTGCCTTTTCTTCTTTTCTGATATAGGCATTTAGGGCAATAAATTTCCCTCTTAGCACTGCCTTTGCTGCATCCCATAGGTTTTGATATGTTGTGTTTTCGTTTTCATTCGCCTGGAGGTATTTACTAATTTCTCTAGCAATTTCTTCTTTGACCCACTCATTGTTTAAGAGTGTGTTGTTGAGCCTCCACGTATTTGTGAATTTTCTGGCACTCTGCCTATTATTGATTTCCAACTTCATTCCTTTATGATCCGAGAAAGTGTTGTGTATGATTTCAATCTTTTTAAATTTGTTAAGACTTGCTTTGTGACCCAGCATATGGTCTATCTTTGAGAATGATCCATGAGCACTTGAGAAAAGGGGGTATCCTGCTGTTGTGGGATATAATGTCCTATAAATGTCTGTTAAGTCTAGCTCCTTTATAGTAATATTCAGATTCTCTATTTCTTTATCGATCCTCTGTCTAGTTGTTCTGTCCATTGATGAGAGTGGTGAATTGAAGTCTCCAACTATTATGGTATATGTGTCTATTTCCCTTTTCAGTGTTTGCAGTGTATTCCTCACGTATTTTGGGGCATTCTGGTTCGGTGCGTAAATATTTATGATTGTTATGTCTTTTTGTTTAATTGTTCCTTTTATTAGTAGATAGTGTCCTTCTTTGTCTCTTTTAACTGTTTTACATTTGAAGTCTAATTTGTTGGATATTAGTATAGCTACTCCTGCTCTTTTCTGATTGTTATTTGCATGAAATATCTTTTCCCAACCTTTCACTTTCAACCTATGTTTATCTTTGGGTCTAAGATGTGTTTCCTGTAGACAGCATATGGAAGGATCCTGTTTTTTAATCCATTCTGCCCGTCTATGTCTTTTGATTGGGGAATTCAGTCCATTAACATTTAGTGTTATTACTGTTTGGATAATATTTTCCTCTAACATTTTGCCTTTTGTATTATATATATCATATCTGACTTTGCTTCTTTCTACACTCTTCTCCATACCTCTCTCTTCTGTCTTTTTGTATCTGACTCTAGTGCTCCCTGTAGTATTTCTTGCAGAGCTGGTCTCTTGGTCAGAAATTCTCTCGGTGACTTTTTGTCTGAAAATGTTTTAATTTCTCCCTCATTTTTGAAGGACAATTTTGCTGGATATAGGAGTCTTGATTGGCAGTTTTTCTCTTTTAGTAACTTAAATATATCATCCCACTGTCTTCTAGCTTCCATGGTTTCTGCTGAGAAATCTACACATAGTCTTATTGGGTTTCCCTTGTGTGTGATGGATTGCTTCTCTCTCGCTGCTTTCAAGATCCTCTCTTTCTCTTTGACCTCTGACATTCTAACTAGTAAGTGTCTTGGAGAACGCCTATTTGGGTCTGATCTCTTTGGGGTGCGCTGCACTTCTTGGATCTGTAATTTTAGGTCTTTCATAAGAGTTGGGAAATTTTCAGTGATAATTTCTTCCATTAGTTTTTCTCCTCCTTTTCCCTTCTCTTCTCCTTCTGGGACACCCACAACACGTATATTTGTGCGGTTCATATTGTCCTTGAGTTCCCTGATACCCTGTTCAAATTTTTCCATTCTTTTCCCTATAGTTTCTGTTTCTTTTTGGAATTCAGATGTTCCATCCTCCAAATCACTGATTCTATCTTCTGTCTCTTTAAATCTGTCATTGTAGGTATCCATTGTTTTTTCCATCTTTTCTACTTTATCTTTCACTTCCATAAGTTCTGTGATTTGTTTTTTCAGTTTTTCTATTTCTTGTTTTTGTTCAGCCCATGTCTTCTTCATGTCCTCCCTCAATTTATCAATTTTGTTTTTGAAAAGGTTTTCCATTTCTGTTCGTATATTCAGCATTAGTTGTCTCAGCTCCTGTGTCTCAGTTGAACTATTGGTTTGTTCCTTTGACTCTGCCATATTTTCAATTTTCTGAGCGTGATCCGTTATCTTCTGCTGGCATCTGGACATTTAGTCAGATTTCCCTGGGTGTTGGACCCAACAGGTTGAAAGACTTTTCTGTGAAATCTCTGTGTTCTGTTTTTCTTATCCTGCCCAGTAGGTGGCGCTCGTGGCACACGTTTGTCTGCGGGTCCCACCAGTAAAAGGTACTGTGGGTCCTTTAACTTTGGAAAACTCTCGCTGTGGGGGAGGTTCGCCAGCCGAAGCGGCTTGGAAGAGTGCCATCTGGCCCGCGGGTCCGAATGCGGGGAGCGTCGCCGCCCGCCACAGCCCGTGAGAGCGCCCATCCGAATTTCCTAGTTGACCCGGGGCACCAAGCGTGGCGGGAGGGCGCTGGCCGCCGCGGCCCGGGAGAGTGCACCATTCCCAGCCAGACCGGGGAGTCACGTGTTTGAAAGGGACGTCCCCGGTCACCATTCTCCATGGCCTGGGGATTTCCAATCCAATTCTCTCAGTTGGTCCAGGGGGCCGCGCGTGGTGGGGGCACCAGGCGCCGCGGCTTGAGGGGACTGCCTGCCCAATTCTGCCAGCTGGCCCGGGAAGGAGAAAGGGAGGGACTCCGGCTGCTTGCCACCGTGCCCGGGAAGCCCACGCCCCTCGGCGATCTCACCGGAGTGGTTTCTCTCAGCCATTCAGCCGTTCCAGGATGGGGTATGCTGTCTTTTTGATCGCTGTCGTGGCTCCGGGAGCTGTTCTGTATCGTTTCTACTCTCCTAGCTGTTCTGGAGGAGGAATTAAGATCCACGCGTCTTACTAAGCCGCCATCTTCTCCGGAAGTCTATAGTGATTTTAATAACATCCAAGTGTGAGGTTCGGTCCGGGGGGGAAGCACCATCCGGGGCGCCGCGCAGGCGGCGGACAGGGCCAGGCGACGGCAACGCTGTCCTAGGAGCGGCACTGGAGCTGGGGGACACCGAGGCAGCGGGGGCGCAAGGTCCAGGTTATTCTTTATGAGACTTTATTTTGTCTCATTTCTCTCTCCCCCCTTTTGGTCAAGAAGGCTTTCTCAATTCTGTGATGCCGGGTCCCGGCTCATCCTCGAGAATCATGCCGCACAAAGAGGGGCAGTGAGTTCGCCTGCCAAGTTGGTTTAGAGAGAGAGGGCACAACTGACTTGTACTAATGTTAATTTTAAACTTGAAACAATATTTCATGTTTCTAAGCCCATTGCAATAACTTAGTCTCCTAGATTTTATGAGTGTTGTCTTTTTTTTTTCTGGTTGTCTCAATTATTTGCACTGTAAAGTTTCTATATTTGATTCAATTAGTTTACATATAGTTATTGTAATATGAAATGTGATGTTATATGACAGAGACAGTTTCTGCAATTTTAAGATATGGATCGAAATAATAACATCTGTAATAAGGAATGGTAAACTATCATTTTAAAAGATAGTACTATATTAGACAAATAGCTTGAATGAAATTACAAAGAAAACGTGAATTAAAAAATAGCAGCAGTAAATCTCTTCAAGAATTAAAATGACAGACTAAAAATAAAAAAATAAATCTTAATGTACTGCAGGCAGTCTATATTCTTCTTTGTTTTAGTGGATGACCTTTATGCACATCTTCAGGTTGTCCTTTGAAGGCTTTGGCACAGAAGAAATTATCTTTTTAAGTTTATTCTGAATTAAATTTGGCGTTGTATTCAATGAGTCATCATGCCTGTCCACTTGACATGTATCTGGTAATAGAGGCCCAGTCAAAACCTCACTATTACTGGTGCTTCTTTCCATAAAATTCCCAAGTCTACCATCACTTTCCCCACTTTTCCACTCTTGCAGCTGGATTGCCTTAGGCATACATCTGTCAGTTGCCTCTGAAGATGTAATGACCTTTTGTGCATCAGGGCAGGTTAATGATTTTTTTAAACTTTTCATTTGTATTTTCTGCAAAGAGTTGCGGTTTCTACCATCTTGAGTGGCATGTGGTACTGTGTTCGCATGCTTTCCTGATGAACATGTACGTTTTTAGGAGAAATAACATAAAGCAATTCACAGGAATAAAGAAGACAGGGATTAGAGTTCCCAGTAGAAGTGTCCAAAGCAGCTGCACAAAATTCAAACATATCCGAGTGGAAGTCATCTAAAATCTTTTGTGTCTTTATGGTTCTGTGACCAGTTTCTTTCTTTGTCATGTAATAGTCTTTATTTTTAGTAGTTCTCTCTATGTAAGCCTTTCTCATAATTTTTTTCTAGTTTCTTCATTTGTCTCAAATTCTGAAGCATAGCAGACATAAAGCAATCCACCAAAGAAACTCTTCATCTATTTTTCTCCTGGCTGTCCTTGCACTTTGTAAATTCAGAAACTTAATAAGTTAAGTTAAGATAATACTTATATAAGATAAGACAATAAGATAAACTTATATGAATTCTTCTGCTGGGTATTCATCTAGAGCATTATACTGTTCAGTTACATCATTTAAAGCAAATCGTTCAACTAATTCCTTCATTGCTCCTACTGCAGGAACTCCTTTATTATTAAGTACCGAGATTCCAAATTGATTAGATATACCTTGTCACCGTGTGAAGCTGTCTCCCCTCCCAAAACTTGGCCCACACGTTGCATACCACCCTCTTCATGTGGTGGGCAAATGAGCCCCCATGTTTCTCTCTACTTGATGCTATCTGGTCAGCTTTATCCCATTATGTGTTTTTTTATAATTTCTTTTTCCTGAAAATATCTTAGAATCATAGCTTGGTAGAGCTGGAAATGTCTCTTTTTGCCTCCTTTCTTAAATTTTGTTCTAAGGAGCTTTTAGCAAGTGGTTCTATCTCTTGTGGACACCTACGGGAAAAGTCTTTGACGTGCAAAATGGGTTTTGGAAATATTTATATGCATTTGACTTGCTTGATACCTCTGGACCACTCATTTAGTGGATCCCTTCACTATTGCCCGAACCCGTCTTAACCTTCTTTGCACACTGACACCTGATATGTAGGGATACATGTTTGTATCCTTGACAGGTTGTCTCAAAACCTAGAGTCACCCATATTCTCTTGTCTTGGATATTAAGAATTCCAAGAGTAACAAACTCTATATCTAATAGTCCCATCTCTGCTCTGCATTTCTTAAGCTATTTTCTATTGTTTATCCTGGTTTGAATATTCCCTAGGTTTTGATATCTGATCTGGGTCTAAACTCTACCCCTTACTTAGCCTTTAGGGTTATGGTTTCTAAGTGATTCTTCTTCGTGTGGGCTGTAAATTTGCTACTTTTTGTACTATATTTTTGCTCGCTTCCTCTTAATTCCCCCCACACCGGGATTTAATATCCTGTCTTAATCAGGATGTTATATGGCTGACAGTAGTATATGCACTTTGCCAGTTGTTGAGAAACAAGTTCCAGAGATCTTCTAGACAAATAGTTTGTCTAGAAGACAAACCCATGGAGCCTTTGCTGTTGTGTGGTAGAGTAGAAATTAGGTAGTAGAGTCTGAGTGAATAGGATTCTTGTAGGCCCATTTTCTTTCCTTAACTAGAAACTTCAGGTTTACTTGATTTGTTTATGGTTATGCATGTGATTTTTGAATAAAAGTAGTGCTATTAAATATCTATGAAAGTCCTCTATTCAAATATAGTTCCCCACATATTTTCAAATTTTTTTGTTAAAAAATTTCTACTGTAAACAAATAATCTTGGGGAAAAACTACTTGAAGAAAATTAAATATATTTTTCCATTGCAGAAATTCTCAGAGTATTTAGTCTATATTACTAAGCTTCAAAACAGATAGGTATTTAGATGAAACATTTCCTGAGCCTATTTGACCCCAAAGGTCTTTTTTCACATATCTTCTCATAATAATGTTCTATAAAATTCTTTTTGGGTGGTTCAGTGGTAGAAGGCTCACCTTTTATGAGGGAGACCCAGGTTGATTCTCGGACCATGCACCCTCCCCCCAAAAATTCCTTTTTAGAAAGTGTTGATCTATACTAACTCCTTCATTTTATAAATGAGGGAATTGAGACCTAAACAGTTTATGGGACTTATGTTTCCTATAAGTCTAGGAATCTTTCTATTATACTACACCTCCTTTAAAACTTTTGTGCTGTCTGCTGATTTTCACCTATAGTGAAATTGCTGCAACTATTTTTTCCCCTCTTTCTTTCTATGAAGAATATTCCTCCATGAAATTCTATTATCTGTCCAATAATTGTCCTATATTTAGATAAAAGATCTCCATCCCTTTTAAAACTTTTGTTCAGTTTATATCAACAGATTTTTTTGATAGCGTACTTCATGGGAACTGCTAGATAATGTAAGAGATATAAAATTCAATAAAATATTTTATCAACCTTCTAGGAGTACTTACCTGAGGTGTTTTAAGCATTTGTTTAATTGTGAAATGCAAAGACGGCTATGACAAGTAACATGGTAAAATTTTTTTTAATCTTTGAAAGTTTGAGGGAAACGTATGTAAGTTACAACTTCATTAAACGTAGCACTTTGAACTAGATCTTGTAGGTAACATAGAAAGCATAATTCTAGGCAGAGGGAGGTAAGCTTAGATAAATGCAGTGAAATGGGCAGGAGCTGGGTACGTTTGGGAATAGTGATCAGTCTGGTACGGGTATGCTGCGGGGTTGTTTTTGGGAGAGAAGAATAGGCTCTTCTTCGAATCAGAATATAGAGAGCCTGCCTATACAAAGTCAAATTTTTACTGAGTCTAATAATGCTCCCACCACCTTTCCATGACTCTTCCTGGTCCCTTGGACATCATGGTACAGGAGTAATTCCAATAGCTACCATTTTAAAAGTGTTTAGTTTGTACCAGGTATCATGCTACGTGACTTATATGCATGATCATATTTTTTCGTCATCATAACAACTCCAGGTTAAAACAACATGGATGAACCTTGAGGACATAATGCTGAGTGAAATAAGTCAGACACAAAAGGACAGATATGCATGATTTCATTATTATGACTCTGATAAAGCTGCCAGTGTTTTGGAGCAACTAGAAGGAAAAATCTGAGATGAGGGCATGGTAGCCCATTACAACTCTGAGAACTGTTCTATAGCACTTGTTGAAGTGTTCTTTCAGATTTCAATAATTTGAAAATTACTGTTTTTTTTTTCTTTATATATATATGTTAATTTTACAACAGAAAAAACTGTTTAAAAAATCTGTAGGCAGTTACAGTAATAGTAGATAAAAGAAATTCCTGAAATCAAAAATTTGAAAATATCTAGTAACATAGCTCCCTACTATAGCAAAGTTGATATTTGTAATAACTTTTTATTTGATATTTTGAGACCGCACCAAGTTTGATAGTTAATCAAATGGTACTTAAAATAGTGTTTAATATTTAGAATTCAAGAAACTCTGGTATCTGTATCTATAGATTTTTTCCTTTAATTTTAAATTGATTTATGAAACATATTGTACAAACAGGTTTTATGATGATTACTTAGACATATATTTTTTAATACACCTATGAATAAGCTAACTAAGATAATCATTTTAGGTGGCTAAGATTTCCATATGTTAATTATAAAATTATTTGTATCTTCATATTTTCCTGAAATCAGGTCATTACTATCGCAGTGCAGGTATTTGTAAGAATTTTCTACTTGATATTTTGAGAACATTCATAATTTGGACAGCTGATCAAATGGTATCTATATTAGTGTTAAATACTTAGAATCTAAGAACTTTGCTATCTGAAAAAGAAAAGAGATTGACTTTTATTTTTATCTAGAGACAGTGAAACTGAGGCTCAGCAGAACTCACTCATGTGCTCATGGTCACACACATGGTAAATGACAGACTTGGGTCTCTGACTCAGCCATTGTCTCAGTGGCTGATAGAATGAGTTGACATTGTGAAGTTCATCCTAAGTGGCCATAATTCCTAATCACTTAAAATTAATAGGCTTTGAATAAAATTCATCAGGCCAAGTTACTTGTCCTGGTTCTTCCAGTGATTTGATATTATAACATTTCTGATATCAATTTTGATTATTCATAAAATAGGAACAATAGTACATGCCATCTACCCATTTTACTAAGCAGTAATAATTTCAGTAGTGATGAGCTGTTTTAAGGTGCTTAGAAGACGTCATCTTGGTATTTCTCCCTTTATCTGTAATATGTGGATGAGAATATCTACCACATCAGGTTGTTAAAGCACTTAAGGTAATGCCTGGCAATTAGTAACTGCTAAATAAATGACAACTGTTATTAGTAGCAGCTTCAGTGTAGAGTCCCTTAAATGCAGGATATTCTGTATCTCTTGACTCACTGACAATGTACTACAATCTGAAAGAATATCATTTGTTCAACTTGAATGATAATATTTCAGAAATATTTACCTAATGCTAGAGCCTTGAATAAACTACCTTAGGTATGAATTTTTAACCTAGACTCAAGCAGGTTTTAGCCTAATAATAGAGAAAAATTAAAATATGTGTTTATATGTATGTAAATAGGCAAATATATGTATGCTCTTGGTGCCAGATATAAGGAATTTCCTTTCACCATTCTCTTACTGTGCATTCATTTATTGAAGTCTTTCCTCTTAATTGGTCATCTGAGTAAACCCAGTGCCCTGTTAAATTTTTATCCCATGAATTGTGGAGTTTGGACAAATTTGATAGGCTTTATTTCAACTATGTACCCTTCAATTTATTATATTATATATAACTTTATGTATCTACTTTATATAATATTTCACTATAAAAGAGGCTCTAAGAAGCATTGATTTCAATTTGGTATCCTTCAGTATTTCCACTTAGTTTAAAGAGTTAACATTTCTCAAAAGTAATTTCTGATATGTAAAATCTAGAAAATTATTTGTAGAGAAGATCTTAATACCCTAAATGCATGGTTACCATCAAGAGAAAACTTGCTATACCTTGAATTAATGTGCTTTTAACTTATAATTTAACTCGATATGAAAATAGTTATCAGTTGGAAAAAAATAACACATTACATTTACTGTTTTTGAGTGGAATTCTTCTTATTATTATTATTTTGCATGGGCAGGCACCAGGAATCAAACCCGGGGTCTCTGGCATGGCAGGCTCTGGCACGGTGGCTCTGCCTACTGAGCCACCATGGCCTGCCCTCAAGTGGAATTATTTTTAACTATTTTAATCTGGCAGATTTGTGCTTTAGTTTGTGGATTACATTTTGGTGACTGTTTCTTCCATTTTATTTCCTGAAGATGAACTGACCCAAATGGAGCTACATGTATCTTATGCAATGAGTACAAATTAACAATAGAACATGGAATCTAACTCATTACTTAATGCAGTCCCCTCCAAAAATTGTGTAATGAGTGCACTCTGTAGACAGTTACCATGAAAACAGAAGTGAGATCCTTTTGTCAACTTGATTTTTGATTACAGACGGATCAGCTTTCCTGTAACAGTGAGCAAAAGCTTGATCGAAACCAGGCTATTCGAGACCGACTGAGAGGAAAAGGATTGCCAACAGGTAAAAGAATATTAATAAGAAATTTCTAAGTTTTGACTTCAACCTTATCCTTTTGCTTCCTTATAACACTTAAATGGCTTGGAAATCTGATAATTGTGCCAACAAAGTAAAAGCAGGAAACAGATACTAGTTACTTCAATAAATAAACCCATTAAACTTATACAGGAAACTTTATTAATATAATCAGGCTACCACTGGAAAATACATCCTTTTCTAGTATTTTTATTATAACATCATCTTTTATTTACTTTGTCGTGGCTTTTATATTTTAACAAATATTTTACATTATGACCAGATAACACATATATATGTTTAGGAACATATATGACTGAGGCAAAAGTTTCAGAAAACAGTACTGTCCTTACTGCATTTTGATGTTTTCTATTCTTTTTTTTAATGCTCGTCACAGCCCACTAAATTGATTTCATGACCAACAAGTTTCATATTTGGAGTTATCAAGGTTATATAATACCCAGTAAATAGAAATTGATGGTGAATAATATTTTTGCCAGCTACCAGTAGCATTAAATAATTATGTGTCCTTTTATGAATTTTTTTAAAGAAATTAATGAAATGAACTTTAAATTTTGCTGATTATCTTTGTTCTCTCTCTTTTTTTTTTTACATGGGCAGGCACCAGGAATTGAACCTGGGTCCTCTGGAATGGCAGGCAGGCAAGCATTCTTGCCTGCTGAGCCACCGTGGCCTGCCCTGTCTTTGTTCTCTTATTTCTCATCAAGCAATGTTGAATTATGTAATCTGAACAATTTGTGGATGAGATATTCTATTGTCTTAGATCTTGGAGCTAAGAGAAGTAAATGTAAAGATTATTTACATGATTTATAATAAAATTTTCTAATTGATATAGCCTAATAAAATAGATTAAAATGTTAAAGTGTTCTTATTAGATAATCAGAGCACATCTGTCTTATTTGAAACTTTGGGAAATATTCATTGTGAAAACTAAATACAGATGTATGATTGTTTGAATTAAATGGTTTTGCAGAATTCAGATCCCTCATATTTGAGAAAGAAAAACTTGCCCTAAGCAAGTGGACTGCTTGTCTTGAGAAGTCTAGGAAAAGTAGTAAAATCATTTCTAAAGGAATGATTATGGAATGGTACAGGTAGTTAGCCAAGTGTCTGCTTTGGTGCTTCTGTTTTAATTATTGTAAATAAAGATTATCTGAAAATGATTTTTAGCTTTCATATCAACAATATAATAAATTTTTTTCTGGTTGGATCAGGTATATACCTAGCCAGTTAGATCATATATAATGTTATTTTATATGGGGGTCAAAAGAACACAAGATAGAGACTTTATCCATTTTCATTTTTACAATGATATCTTGGGATTAAAGAAGTCTTTTTTTGAACTCTTTCTTGCAAGTGTTTCCTTACCATATTTATGTCTTCATGTATATATCACACCTTCTTGTAGGTGAAAATTTGTTCCCTTTATTTTATAGCTACACTTGGGTGGGAGACGTGATACAGTATGAACCTTGGTGGTAAGAATGGCAGCAATTTAATAATCAAATTTTTAGTCAGTCTCCTGTTTTAGAATTGAATAATAGAAAATTATAGAGAAATGTCAGTAGCAAACTGAAAGAATCTCTTTTAAGAGACATCAAACAATTTACAAAGAAATCTTAAATTTAAAAGAACCAAATTCCATTTTTCTCATTTCTTTCTAATTTCAGCGCCTTCCTCCTTTTTCCTTCTCCCTTTCCTTCCTCCCCACAAATCCCCATCTCCTGCTATCATGACATGGCCAAGATATGGAATTAACGTTTGCTTGTTACCTTGTTGATTTATTAAATATAATGTTATATTATCTATTATTAATTTTTAAAGAAGTTTATGTTTTCTCTAAAAATAGGAATGTCACTTCATATATGCATATATTCTATCCCCATTCATCATGGGTCTATAGAAAAAAAGATTGTCCTGCCATATTAAACCAATGTTTAGACACTGTCAAATATTAACATATAGTTTACATTATATTACTTTTGATGATGCAGAGGTTTTTTTGTTTTTTTACATGGGCAGGAACCGGAAATCGAACCTGGGTCTCCAGCATGGCAGGCGAGAACTCTGCCTGCTGAGCCAGCATGGCCCGCCTGATTCAGAGATTTTTGTTACAGACATTAATTATTACAGTATTTTAGAGATTGGGCTTTAATATATACTTATTCTATAGAATATAGTAATTTTTAAGATTTTTATCTTTACTCTTATAGCATAGATTATCTACAGCTTACTGTGAATAGCAGTTATCTACTTGTCATTTACATATATAAACACATATGTACATATATAAGTATATTTTAATAAAAGACATATACAAAGTTAAGCTTTGTGGTCATGTAGATGCCAGGAATAGGGAAAATCTACTGTATTAAGACTTATATTTGCCCATTAGTTTTTGTTTAAGTGTTGAATGAATAGTTGTTGATGACTATGAAAAAAGTTTTATAGAAATATTAGGCTTTGTAATATAATATTATGATATATTTGTAATCTAATTATTCACTTGTTCCATAAAGAAATATGTGAGACTCTGATTTATTTATTTATATAATCTATTTGAAATGTTAAATTGGGTGCAAAAGAAAAAGAAATTATAGCTCACCATCATGGTCATATTTTTAGACTTTTCTTATTATAGCAATAAAAACATAAGTTTTAAACCAAAGTATTAATGGAGCAACCTTATATTTGTTTTTATATTAACAAAGATTAGTATCATTGTCTACTCTTTAGAATTCTTATGACTAATTGGCTACCCAGATGCAGATAATCAAAGATGACTGTGACTTAAAAACATTAACAGAGAAATCCTTACATAGAATGTCGATTGATTTTATTGTCTAATACTCCTATCTCTCCATTGGAAAATAAGTAGTTTATTAAGATCGTGACCTCAGTCTTCAATAAAGAAAATGTCAAGATGGTCAATGATATACAGAATTAGATTAAAAGAATACTTCTTTTGAAAAGTGAGCGAATTTAGGGATCATTTATGCCTCATATCTACATGATTTGGTTGTTCAACTAAAACTTAAAAAATAAAATTTTTATCTGAGTAAATGACCTTAAAGATCTCTCCTCATACCTCACCTTTAAGATCTGTCATATAAGCTAAGGCTGAAAGTAGTGGGCCATCTGCCCCGCTTTGTTACCTAACACTGTTCAGCTTGATAAAATGGCTTCACTTAGCAGAAAGAAATCAGACATTTCCTGCCAACCTCAGGGTGGAATCCTACACCACAGGCAGATCAGCATGATAGCGCTTCAGAAGTTTAGTGTATTGATGATATCATGTTTCTTTTTTTTATGTACTTCAGCACCGTTGCAAGAACAGATGGGTAATCAGGAAGCCTTTTAAAATACTGAAATGTCATTTTGAAGTTAATTTCTAAGAGATGCTGTGAATTTCAGAGTTTATGTGAGAGGGAAAGGTAAATAATGATATCAAATGAAGAATAATGTTAATCATATATAACCGATTTAGTTAAAACATATTTACAAGGAAGTTTTCTTTCCCCATTTAAGTGAAATAAATGGGACATACTCTATTAAAAAGGCTTCTGTGTTCTTTAAATCTCATATTCGTGGCTCTTCAAAGTATATTTATTGTTCCCCATCTGTTTTTTAGTAAGTTAGTGCATTTTCCAAAAGGAAAACATTTATGGTTCCATTGTAAATTTGGATACTTACAATCATATGTAATCTAATGTCTGTAAACCCTCTCTAAACTCAGACTCAGCCTCCCCAAGAGATGAAAACTCAACTATAGCTACCACATGAGCTATGTGATATTTTTATTATAAAATCTAAAATTTTGTGGGAGATTTTTTGTTCTCTGGTTTTATGATTTCCTCACAAAATAACTTTTAAATTTCCCTTCAGTTCTTGGTTATAAGCTGAGGAAAATAAAGCAGAAACAGAAAAGGAAGGCAAAATTTAGATTTGTATGCAATATTCAGAAGAGCTCATAGTGCTTCATATGGGTTAGTTCTACCCATACAGAAAAATCTACAAAAATTTTACCCATTTTGTAGATAAAGAAAGTGAAAAATAAGGAAATAAAGTAGCTTGTCCAAGCTCATGGATTGAATTGTAAAGCAAGAATACAAACACAGTTCTATTGACATTAATCTTTCTGGTAGATTATACTATCTAGATTGGCCTAAGAGGTTTCTAAAAGTTATTTGTTCAATCTGTTCCACAAGTATTGCTTGGGAATCTATTTATCAGGAACTAGAAATATAAAAACAAGTAAAACTTGTTCCTTTATATTATTTCTCCAGTTTGTGGGGTGGGTGGATAGGCGAGTAGGAGGAATGTGTGAGATATATAATGGTAATTTTAATTCAGTAAACAAGTGTTCTAACAGAAGTCCAGGGTGCTGCTCTGTGAGTATAGTGGAAGGAGTGACAAACTGCCAAGATGGGAAAAAAATTGAAGATGGTTTCCTTTTGAAATTGTTGTAGAGTAGCTCCAACATCTTTGCTTTCAGAAATAACATTAGCTTGGTTTTCTGTAATCTTAGTAGGTAGTGAGCACAGGTATTAGCTGTAATTTATCAATGACTTCAATACTGTTTATTGTCTGTTAGATAAAACAGTTTTAACATCCAGGACATATGTTTAGAAAGACTTTTAGGAAGCAGTTGAAGGAATTGTATTTTATCTAGTCTCAAATGCAATTATTAAGTGTCAGTGGTATTAAAAACAGTATGTGATTTTTACTGGTGTAATAAACTTAAGCATCAAATAAATATGAGTCTAGAGCTCTGTTCTCGTTTGTATGGCCGATTCTATATTTGAAGTATCATTTTACGTTTCAAGATTAATGAAATATTTTTCTCTAATATTTTAGCAACATAAAGCAACTATGCTGTTTTATCATTATTTAGTAGCATTTGTAGTTGTCAGAACTGAATTATAAAAAATATTTGGTTGATGCGGAGCATTTTTTTTAAACTTTTTTTATTAATTAAAAAAAATTAACAAACAAAACATTTAAATATCATTCCATTCTACATATACAATCAGTAATTCTTAAATCATCACATAGTTGCATATTCATCATTTCTTAGTACATTTGCATCAATTTAGCAAAAGAAATGAAAAGACAGCAGAAAAAGAAATAAAATGATAATAGAGAAAAAAAAAACTATACGTACCATACCCCTTACCTCTCACTTTCATTTACCACTATTTCAAGCTGAATTATTTTAACATTTGTTCCCCCTATTATTTATTTTTATTCCATATGTCCTACTCTTCTGTTGATATAGTAGCTAAAAGGAGAAAGAGCTTCTTTTTTTTTTACATGGGCAGGTACAGGGAATCAAACCCGGGTCCTCGGGCATGGCAGGCAAGCACTCTTACCTGCTGAGCCACCGTGGCCCGCCCTGATGCAGAGCATTTTTATAGAATTAATTAAGGTACTGAAGATAAATGTAAAAAATCACCTACTGTTTTATTTTACATAAAGAAATTCATTTTTTGCAGAAGATAAGTTCTTTATCAACCTGTGAAGTGTTAATTAGGCAATTACATATCCAGTTGTGACCTTGAAAGACAGTGAAGATCATTAACATGACAAAATGCAGTCATTTTTGGAAATATCGAATTTAAGACTTACATGTTGTACCAACTGAAATCCACCTGTCTACCATGTACCTATAAAATGTGTGTCATCTTTTCCCTCTAAAGAGCAAATAAAAAGAAGTCTTAGATTAATAGATCCACTGGAGAAACCACTTAGCTCAAAACATCTCTTTCCTACCACCTCCTTCCTCTTTCCTCTAAAAGGTCGCCCATACTCGGTTTCTCTATTGTCTGCCTTTGTGGCTCATAGCTTTGATAATTTCACTTTGGACCACTTTTGACAAGTACACACACACCATCTTGAAGCTTGTTTCACACCATCCTCAACTTTGTATTTACAGAGTTCCTCAGAAATATCAACTACCTCCCTTTCTTCCTTTCCCAAGTCCTCTTTCTATTTTACCATCTCTGTCATATATGTTAAAAAAATCATATTGTAAGTGCTAATTTAAAATTTCATAAGTATTACTTATAAAAGATTATTTTGAGTCATGGTTAAGATCACTTCTGTGTCTCATAGACCTCATCTGGGAGCTCTGGCCTTATATAATTGGAATTTCTTCTAGGATATCTTAGAACCACTTCAAATTGAAAATTCTTTAAACTGATATTTTGCTTCCCACTTTCAGAGCTGTCCATTCTTCTCCAGTCTTTCCCATTGTAGTAAGCGGCATCATTATTCAAGCAATTGCTCAAAAGCGAAATATGGGTATCACCTTTAAATCTTTTATTTCCCTTATTCCCCATTTAAGTCCATCAATAAGAAGAGAGATGTGTGACCCCCAAGCAACCTTAAAAACGATTCAAATAATAGTAATAATAATAAAGTAATAATCATGACATTTTAAATTAGCTCTTACAATGCAATTTTTGAACATACAGTGACAGAGCAAAGTGAGTCTTAGTTAAATTTGGTATATTTTATAAAAATAGAGTGAACGATTAGTGCAAATTTTTAAAATTTTTTATTAATTAAAAAAATTACAAAAAGAAACAAACATTCTTAACATGCTCATTCCGTTCTACATATATAATCAGTAATTCACAATATCATCACATAGTTGCATATTCACCATCATGATAGTTTCTTAGAACATTTGCATCAATGCAGAAAAAGAAATAAAAAGACAACAAAAAAATGAAAACAGAAAAGAAAATTTTTATATAATATACCCCTTACCCCTCCCTTTCATTGATCACTAGCATTTCAAACTAAATTTATTTTAACATTTGTTCCCCCTATTATTTATTCCTATTCCATATGTTCTACTCGTCTGTTGACAATGTAGATAAAAGGAGCATCAGACACAAGGTTTTCACAATCACACAGTCACATTGTGAAAGCAATATCATTATTCAGTCATCATCATGAAACATGGCTACTGGAACACAGCTCTACATTTTCAGGCAGTTCCCTCCAGCCTCTCCGTTACATCTTGGATAACAAGGTGATAACTACTTAATACGTAAGAGTAACCTCCTGGATAACCTCTCAACTGTGTTTGGAATCTCTCAGCCATTGACACTTTGTCTCATTGCACTCTTCCCCCTTTAGGTCAAGAAGGTTTTCTCAATCCCTTGATGCTGGGTCTCAGCTCATTCTAGAGTTTTTCTCAGTCCCTCAGTGCTGAGTCTCAAGTACATACACACCATCTGTCCCATGTTGCCAGGAAGATCCACACTCCTGGGAGTCATGTCCCACATAGACAGGAGGAGGGTGGTGAGTTTGCTTGTTGTGCTGGCTGGAGAGAGAGAGGCCACATCTGAGCAACAAAAGAGGTTCTTTTGGGGGTGACTCTTAGGCCTAATTTTAAGTAGGCTTGACCTATCCTTTGTGGGGTTAAGTTTCATATGAACAAACCCCAAGACTGGGGGCTCAGCCTATAGTTTTGTTTGTCCACACTGCTTGTGAGAATATCAAGAATTCAACTTGGGGAGGTTGAATTTTCCCCTGTTCTCACCATTCCCCAAAGGGGACTTTGCAAATACTTTTCCACTCACTGATCAAATCACTCTGGGATTCACTGGGGCATCACTCTGGACAAACCAACAAAATCTCATGTCCTACCCAAGGGTCCATGTACTTAAGTTGTTCAACCAACTATCTACATAAGTTATATTGGGAGATACACTAGTTAAAACATAAATTTTGTACCAAATAAACACTTTTTGCTTTAGTCTCACACATAAGTTGAAACTTTAAAATATTAATTAACTTCTGTTTTCATCACCCTGCAGTAATGACATTCCTTTGTTCATCCTCATGCAAAAACATTTTAAAATTTATACATTTAGTCACTATCATTATACACTGTAGGCATTCCTAGATTATACCATCTCAGTCTTTATATATATTTCTTTATATATATAAAATATATATATATTTCTTTGTATATATATATATATATATATATATACACACAAAGAAATCTATATTTCTTTGTGATTTCATTTATGCCCCCAGCCCTCCTCCCTCCATCATTCTCACATTCGGCTTCATTCAGTATTTTAACATAATTGTATTACAGTTAGGTAATACAGTGCTGTCCATTTCTGAGTTTTTATATTCAGTCCTGTTGGACAATCTGTATCCCTTCAGCTCCAATTAATGCAATATCTTACCCTATTTATATCTCCTGATGGTCTCAGGAGAGACCATCGAAATATTCCAAGTTTATTCACTAATGTCAGTTCATATTAGTGAGACCATACAGTATTTGTCCTTTTGTTTTTGGCTTATCACACTCAGCATAATGTCCTTAAGGTCCATCCATGTTGTTACATACTTCATAACTTTATTCTGTCTTAAAGCTGCATAATATTCCATCATATGTCTATGCCACAGTTTGTTTAGCCAACAATCAGTTGATGGACATTTTGGTTGTTTCCATCTCTTGGTAATTGCAAATAATGATGCTATAAACATTGGTGTGCAAGTGTCCGTTGTGTCCTTACTCTCACGTCCTTTGAGTAGAGACAGCAGATAGATGGGTCCTGTTTTTTAATCCATTCTGCCAGTCTATGTCTTTTGATTGGGGAGTTTAACCCATTAACATTTAGTGTTATTACTGCACGGGTAGTACTTTCTTCTACTATTTTGCCTTCTGGATTTTATATGTCATATCTAATTTTCCCTCTTTTTACCTTAACTCATAGTCTTCCTTTCTACACTCTACTCCACACCTCTCTCTCTTGTCCTTTAATATCTGTCTCTAGTGCTCCCTTTAGTATTTCTTGCAGAGCTGGTCTCATGGTTGCAAATTCTCCATTTGATTTTTTACTGAAAATGTTTTAATTTCCCCCTCACTTTTGAAGGACAGTTTTGCTGGATTTAGAATTCTTGGTTGGCAGTTTTTCTCTTTTAGTAATTTAAATATATCATCCCACTGTCTTCTCGCCTCCATGGTTTCTGCTGAGAGATCTACGCATAGTCTTATTGGGCTTCCCTTGTATGTGATGGATTGCTTTTCTCTTGCTACTTTCAAGATTCTTTCTCTTTGACATCTGGCATTCTAATTAGTAAGTGTCTTGGAGTACGTCTATTTGGATCTATTCTGTTTGGGGTACACTGCACTTCTTGGCTCTGTAGTTTTAAATCTTTTATAAGCGTTGGAAATTTTCAGTGATAATTTCTTCCATTAGTTTTTCTCCTCCTTTTCCCTTCTCTTCTCCTTCTGGGACACCCACAACACATATATTTGTGCGCTTCATATTGTCCTTCAATTCCCTGAGTCCCTGCTCATATTTTTCCATTTTTTTTCCCTATAGTTTCTTTTTCTTGCCAGATTTCAGATGTTTCATCCTCCAGTTCACTAATCCTGTGTTCTGCCTCTGGAAATCTACCATTGTAGGTTTCCATTGTTTTTTTTCATCTCTTCTACCATGCCTTTCATTCCCATAAGTTCTGTGATTTGTTTTTTCAGACTATCAATTTCTTCTTTTTGTTCATTCCTTGCCTTGTTTATATCCTCCCTCAATTCATTGATTTGGTTTTTGATGAGGTTTTCCGTGTCTGTTCGTACATTCTGAATTAATTGTTTCAGCTCCTGTATCTCATTTGAATTGTTGGTTTGTTCCTTTGACTGGGCCATATCTTCAATTTTCCTAGTGTGAATTGTTATTTTTTGCTGGCATCTAGGCATTTAATTACCTTAATTAGTTTATTCTGGAGATTGCTTTCACTTCTTTTACCTCAGGTTTTCTTGCCAGATGAATTTGTTTTCTATCCATTCTTTGACATTCAGTTCAGTTTTGTCTGGACCTATAGCTTATGTTTTGTTTAACAGAGGAGAATTTTTCAGTTCTTGTTGTCTTGTTTCTTGCCCTGCTTCTATGGTGCCTTCCCCCCCACACACTTAGGGGGGTCTACTTAGGTATTATAGACCCTAGCCGGATTTTCCCAGACCAAACTGGCCTCCTGTCAGGAGGAAAGAGTCACCTGCATCGGTTTTTCCTGAGAGTGAGACCCAGCAGGTTGAAAGACTTTCTTGTGAAGTCTCTGGGCTCTGTTTTTCTTATCCTGCCCAGCATGTGGTACTTGTCTGCCTACAGGTCCCACCAGCATAAGATGATGCAGTACCTTTAACTTTGGCAGATTCTCCCTGCATGGTGGAGACAGAGGAGAGGTTGTAGGCTGGTTTAAATGGCTTCAAATTACCAAGCCCTGGTGTCTGAATTCCTTGAGGAAAGGATTCCACGTGAGTTGGGCTTCACCCCTGCTCTGGGGAAGGCACAGGCTCCAGACAAGCCCCCAAACGAACTCGCTTCTGCCTATGCCAGGACAGTTGCAGCCTGAGAAGTCCTGCCACTATATCCAAAGGCAGTCAAGCCTTTGTAGAAACACAGCCACAAAAACCTCTGTTTCCTTCTTTTTTTTTTTTTTTTTCTTTTTTTCCTCAGCCCTGCCCCCTTGGCACTGTGGCAAAAAATGAGCAACCTCCGGTTTGACCAGGTTCACCTGAGCTGGGGGTCTATTTTTAGTAGTCAGAATTTGTTAATTAATTCCACAATTGGTGTTTGGTTGGGCTCAACCCCTGCTGCTGGTAAAGTCTCTTTCCGTTCTCCTCTGGGTAGCAACCTGTAGGGGAGGGGTGTTGGCCGCCACGGCTTAGGGAACTCACGGTTCTGGGGGGGGTTCGCAGCTGGTCCACTGGTCCAGACTGGGGTACACTGTGTGTCTGGTCACTGATGTGGCCCCAGGAGCTGTTCTGTACTGTTTCTGATTATTTAGTTGTTGTTCTGGAGGACAAACTAAAATGCGTACATTGTTAAGCCGCCATCTTGGCCCGGAAGTCAGTGCAGATTTTTTAATGAATTATTTTTTCATTATAATTTTATCCTACCATGCAAAATTATAGATGATAACTTCCTGGACTTTAAAAAAATATGAAATGAAATATTTTGATATCTACTTAATTTGCAATAAGGCAATAAAAACCTAACATCTATAATGCAGTAGTTGTCTAAGGCTACCTTATTAGCAATTAGGTTTAGGCTTCATATGGCCAGTAAGAAGACATGGTGGTCTTAGGAATAGGAATAAATACAAATAACCTAAAAGAGAATGGTAAGTTTACCATTTGCGATTGCAATAGACTCATTATACATATGGGAAGTGATCTATATAAATAGTGGTCAGGGTAGGCCTCATTAAAGAAGTTTTATTTAAAAGTAAACTATAGGATGAGAAGCAACTAGCTATGGGAAGGTCTTGAGCAGAGCAGTCAGGGCAGGGAGTAAAACATACACAAAGTCCTTAACATACAAGAGAGCTTAATAGAGAAATCTCATTGCCTGTGATAGAATAAGAAAGGTGAAGATGAGACAAAAGGATTGGAGTGGCAGACCCTACTGGAATTTAGATATTATGTAAAGAGCATAGCATGTCCTTGAAGCTTAAACAGAAGTGACATTCTTCCATTTACATTAAAAATATATATATTTTGATTGATAAATCTTCACACACATATACAGTCCATGTATGATGTACTATCAGTGGCTCACAATATCATTACATAGTTGTATATTCATCACCATGATCATTTTTAGAACATTTGCATCACTCCAGAAAAAGAAAGAAAATATTAAAAATGCATACATCTCATACCCTTTACCCCTCCCTCTCATTGACCACCAGTATTTCAATCTAGCCAATTTTTTTAACCCTTATCACCTCTATTATTATTATTATTATTTTTAACTCATTTGTCCATACCCTGGATAAAAGGTGCATCAGACACAAGGTTTTCACAGTCACACAATCACATTGTAAAAGTCATATCCTTATACAACTGTCTTCAAGAGTCTAGTCTATCAGAACACAGCTCAGCAGTTTCAGGTGCTTCCCTCTAGCCACTCCAATACACCATAAACTAAAAAGGGGTATCTGTATTATGCATAAGAATAACCTCCAGGATAACCTCTCCACTCTTTGAAATCTCTCAGTCATTGAAACTTTATTTTGTCCCATTTCTCTCTTCCACCTTTTGATCAAGAAGTCTTTCTCAACCCCATTTACATTTTAAAGAGATAATTTTGACTGCTGAGTGGTGACTAGTTGTGTGGACAGAGTACCAGGGTTTTCAGTCCACAGGTCATTGCATTGCAGTGATCCAGTCAAGCAGTAATGGTGACTGGGAGTAGGGAAATGGCACTGGAAGTAGAAATAAGCGCATGAAGTATGATATCTTTGAGAATTTTATTTATTTATTTATTTATTTATTTATTTATTTTACATGGGCAGACACTGGGAACTGAACCCAGGTCCTCTGGCATCGCAGGCAAGCATTCTTGCCTGCTGAGCAACCGTGGCCCGCCCTCTTTGAGAATTCTAATGGCTACTACTTTGATGTATCTGTGTGGGGAATAAGGGAGATAAAGGATTTAAGGGTAATGTCTGTATTTCACTTTTGATCAATTACTTGAATAATGATGCCACTTACTGCAATGGGAAAGATTGGGAAAGAATGGACAAGTCTGGAAATGGGAAACACAATAATAGAGAAAACCTCATTGCCTGTGGTAGAATAAGGAAGGGGAAGATGAGACAAAAGGATTGGAATGGCAGACCCTATTGGAGTTTAGATATTAAAGTGCATAGCACTTTAAATTTAAAGTGCTTCTGAGATATCCTATTAGAAATTCCTGTTATATAAGATCAGAGCTCCCAGATGAGGTTTGTGTTCAGAATATAAATTAGGGAATTGTCAGTATATGGGTAGTTTTTACAACCATGATAATAGATGAAGCTATATAAAGCAAGAGTGATGACATGGGGTTATGAAACTGATACTTGAGGAAATCTAATACTTGTGTATCCAGGGGACAAAAAAGGGCCAAGACTAAGAGCGAGCAATCTAAGAGAAGAAGGAATTATGATATTAGCAAAATACCCACCTGTTCAGTTTTCTCCAACAAGTTGTGATAGTCATGGAAGTCATAGAAGAAGACAGGTTGAGTTCACTTATGGTTATATGATCATTAAATTTTTTAATTCTCATATTTTTTCTAATGTATCCTATTAGTTTGCAAGAATATCTCTGTATTCTCTATTCAATAAAATTTTAAATTGAGTTTGAAAATGTGGTTTAAGAATGTAAGTTACATCTGGAATACTATAGCAGAGACATTTGTTTATCAGTTTTCAAATGAGATTAGGAGCTAGTCTGTGATTATCCATGTATCTGGATATAGTGTGATGTGTTTCTCAGTGCTCTTTATATGAGAAGTCCCAAATATGGATGTTATCTGTATCTACCTGAAAGTAGATCCATGTTCAGGGGTAAGATGAGGTGCAAGAAAAGCGTGCTTGAATCTAATTCTCAGATAAGCAAATTATTTGTTCCTATATTTAACTTAATTAACTTTTCAAGATTTACCTATTATAGAAGCCATTGACTTCTTCACATATATGAATAAGCAGTTTATTATTTCTAGAAAGATATTAGTCATTATTTTATATTGTATATATGGCAAATAGGTTATCAAAGAGCAATTAGTTAAGGTAACACAGGAAATTGTCAATGTTTATGAATTATTGGATTAGTAACTAGAAACTAGTTTTCTGTAATTTTTTTTTCCAGTAAGGGAGGCATATAGATAGGATTTTTTATTGTTTAATCTATGGATTCACAAAATTGATTTCTGGGTGAACACTTTTGGTACATTTTGGTAAATAACATTTACAGACTACTGAATTTAAAAAATTGGAATGACTATTTTAACTACATAAAGGATTAAAGAATAAATAAGAATTAATATTATACTCCAGCTGACAAATGCAGATGCAATATGTTCTAGAGGAAAAGATATTTTAGTACCTAATTGTCTATTGTAGAAAAATTAAATATCTAATATTATTAACTTTTACATCAAACCATCAGATTATCTGGAAATTTACCTAATTATCATAATACCTTGGTTCTTAAGGACTACAAATGACACAATCTTTTTTCCATCTAGAGCATAGCAAGACTTCTTTGTTTCTCATTTAAACATACTTATTTAAAAGTCCAGAATATACCAAAGATACTGAAGTAATACACATTTGAGGCATACTTTTGGAAGTGAAAAGGAGTATGCTTATATTCTATTATCCCAAATCATTTCATGGCTAATTAATATTCTACTTAACTGGCCAGTATCAGGAACTTTTATCTATCTTTTTTTTTAATAATTCACTTATAGTGAATAATAAACAATACCATAAAAATAAGATATTAGTTGATTTTATTACATAAGAGACATTGGACTATGAAAGTTATACATACATATATATATATAATAGCATCTCTTCCATTACCACTACCACCATCCCATTTCATTTCTTAGCCTCATTTAGAAAACTTCTAAAATTGCTACTGCTTTCACTGTCAATAGTGGAGTTACACTCCAGTTTATTTTCTAAAAATTCTGTACATACATGATTCTTATCATTCCAGGAAGAAGCTCTACTTCTGATGTACTAGACACACAAAAGTCTCCATTCTCTCATCAGACCTTTCTTAACAAAGGGCTTAGTAAATCTATGGGATTTCTGTCCATCAGAGACACACAGGATGAGGATGATTATTTCAAGGACATTTCATCAGATAATAATTCTGGACATGAAGATTCTCAAAATATCTGCTCACCTTACCGGTTCAAAACTAGTGGTACAGAAAGAGAAGTCACCTCTGGCATTGATATACTTCCCAAGAAGAAGATTTGGGCTTCATCCATGGACTTGCTTTGCACAGCTGACAGAGACCTCTCTTGTAGAGAGATTGGCACATACCAAAACTGTCTCCCTGAGACAGTAACAGTGCGAACTTCAACTGCTCCTAGAAGAAAGGAGGCAAGATACTCAGATGGAAGCATAGCTTTGGATATCTTTGGCCCTCAGAAAATGGACCCAATTTGTCACACACGAGACTTGCCAACCTCCTTAGCAATATCAAGTGCTTTGGACCGAATCCGAGAGAGACAAAAGAAACTTCAGGTTCTGAGAGAAGCCATGAATGTAGAAGGTTAGTAATTATGTGTGCGTTTGAAAGATAATTAAATTGAAATATTTAAAATTGTGTTTTGAAATAAAGAAGGGTTAAATCATTCCACAAGTCGTATTTCCACTGCCAAGACTTTGTACCCAGGTTAAGTAATCTATTACTTCTTCTCTATCAATTTCTCTTCTCCCTTCCACCAAAACCCTAATTAAAATACACTGTTTCCACAAAGCTATATCAACTAAACATACTCAAAACCACACTTTATATTCTCTCACTATTTCGGGTAGTGTGTTTTTAGATTGTAAATTTCTCAAGTGCAGGAATCGTGTTTTCTTTCTTTTTAATCTTTCACAGGACTATCTAGTGGGAGGTTTTGATAAAAGACTACTTCATAGAAAGAAGCAGTTAATCCAAATTAACCACCTCTAGGGAGGTAGACTAGTGTGTGTTAGTGCAAATTTGGGACAATTCTCCTGAAAGTTATGATTTGTTTGGTCTAGAATGAAGTTTTAAACCTTTATTTTTTATTTATTTTTATTTTTTTGCATGGGCAGGCACCAGGAATCAAACCCAGGTCTCCGACATGGCAGATGAGAACTCTGCCTGCTGAGCCACCATGGCCCGCCCTAAACCTTTATTTTTAAAACTGTTGTATTTAGGTTTATAGGATAAAGACTCAGGAGCCTCAGTTTGAATTAGTTATGCCACTTAATGGCTTTGTGATCTTTAATTTAGCAATTGGGCTTGATCTTTCCGAGTCTCAGTTACCCCATCTGTAAAGTGGGCTCAGTAAAAATAGATTAATTAGGTAATGAGTGTAAAGTGATGAATAAATCAAAATTTTACATTATTAATATGAGTCTAAAGATAACTCTTTATAATTAAAAAATTCTTATTATTCTAGGACAAACTGTTTCAAATGCCTGAGTTATACACAAAACTACATTGAATGGAATAAAATGATTCTAGACATATAGATAGAGGCTAACTTTAGTATAGACAGATTAAAGAGAAAGCAAAATTTGAGAATTTTCAAGTTAATACTATATGTTTTTCAAGATTAAAGTTTTATAACTTCCCCTTTCCACCTAGACAAACAATGGAGCCCAGCTGGTAAAGGTAAATTTAAGGTGTTTTCTAGCTCAGACAGAGCAGTAACACAATCAAGGGTCGGATTCATCTTTAAGGTCATGTTCCAACATAATTTTTTTAACTCATAGATTGCCTTCAAAGTACTGTGCTAAAGGTTTGTTGCTCTGTTACTTAAATCATAGTTCTGGAACCGAGCATATCTTTCCATGTTATGTTTTACTCTAGCGAAAGAAAAAGCTTTGCAATTTTTTAGAAATTCGGAACTTGGAAGTTAGTAAAGAATTTGAAATTATGGAGGAGACTATTGAATAATATGGGAATTTTATATGACATACATTTCAAAAAACATTAGCTAACGTTATGAAATGGTCATATATAATCTTAATCTGAAAACTTTCAAAGACAGAAAATAAAATCCTAGAAATTTGTTTTATGTATTTTTTAACTTTTAAACTCTTAAATAATAAAAGTTTGGATTTGTGTCAGCAAAGTGGTAGGTACTTCCTGTTCCTTAAAAAAAAAGTCCTTGCTGAAGTTGTATTTCATGCCTATTTAATGCTACATAATGACTAGCATATGAACAATAATTCAGCCTGGCCCTCTTCTGAACATAAACTTATCCTCATGATACATTTATGTAAGGAGCTCTTGTCCATTGTGTAAAAAACAAAATCTCGATGATTAAAATAGATCAAACTATGATAACCCTCAGAATACAGATGGTGAAAAATGCATTCCAACCTATATGACCATTTCTAACAAACTTAAAATGTAAATATTAAAAATAAAATTATACTTCCAATGTTATGTGGGATCTAGTTTCAAAAGTTTACTTTTGTTAATCTTTCAAAAGTTAGTAGTATGAATTAATGAGGCTTGAAGAAAGATATTTTGTTTTACCTGTTTGAATCCTGTTTTGAAAGTTAAACAGGAAAGAGATCAAATGTTAATAAAAAATACATGTGCTTTATTAAATTGTGCTACAATAATTTATTTTTTGTTTTTATAGATGACTTTTGTGATTACCTATAAAATGAATGTTAAGCTATATTGTCCTTGATTGCATATGATCCAATTAGAGTGTGAGTGTGTGTGTGTATGCATATATTTCTACACAAGGTTGTGTATTGTCTCTGTACAGCCTTATTTGTTCAAAATGATAACAAATTATGAAACATCATTTCCAGTTTTAGACTTGTTAAATTTGTTACAGGAGTAAAAGATTTATTATTAAGAATAAAATATTCTTTGAATTGTTTGGTATAGGACAATTTCTATTTGAAACTTTTCTATTCTGAAACCTTTTTTGCTGTTGAAGAATTTTCAAAAGCAATTGCTCCTACCTGAAACCTATTCATTTCTTTCTAGAGTATATTTTACAACAAAGTTAATAAAAAATAAGCTTGAAAATGTTCGTTTATTTTAGAAATATTTACACCACTTTAAATAAACCTACATTATTATATAACAAATAAAGTATATTTAGTTTAGACTAAAAGCATTATTCAAAAGGAATGTTTGAGGTATGGAATTCAAAAGCAATAAATTTTAATTATTTAGTTGAGTAACTTGCTGGTTTTATGTTGTATGTCTTTTTCTAAATGTGAGGCAATTTATTTTAGCTGTACAAATAAAAGTGCAGATTGTATATATAGTATACAATGGAGAAAAAATAATAGATACCTCACTTAATTTTCATAAAAGCAGGCTCCACAGATCCCTTTTATATGCGATATCAAGCAAAACATTGGATGTTACTAGTTACACATTTTATTGTATTTCTTATTTTAAAAATAAATTTTAAAACATTTTGAAATATTAATAAAACCCTTCAAATTTTGTGATTGTAATATTTGGTAGTTTTTACTGGCTACCAATAATTTTAGAATTAGAAGGGGCTTAGAGTGCGGGCCATGGTGGCTCAGCAGGCAGAGTTCTAAGCCTGCCATGCCGGGTTCGATTCCTGGTGCCTGCCCATGTGAAAAAGGAAAAAGAAAAAAAAGAAGGGGCTTACAGAATTTATCCAGACATGCTCTTGGGCTTGTGCTCATGTAACTACTTAATGGTAAAGTTTCCATCAAGATTAGATTTCCAGAGTTCCAGTCTAAGAATTTCCCACTACATGTTTCTAACTGTTTTTTTCAGAGATACGTTCAAGTACCATTAGGCTAATAAAACAATATGAAGAAAATTGCTCAATTTCAATTGTACTTTTGGATGTGCAAGGAGGGTTACTAATAGGAAAGGCGCTTTTCTCCTTCAACCCCAGATGCATAGCCCTTTCCTTAACCTAGGTGCCATCCTCTTGAAAGCAGCCTTTACCTGAGTCACCTTGTCAGCGTCTCCCAGCTGATAGCAACAAGCAGCTAATTGGCATAGGGAAGGCTAGACCTTAAAATTAGGGAATTTAGAACTGAAAGGAACTCTGGATACCATCTAAACCAAACATCTCATTTTCAGAGGCCCAGAGGTTTGCCAAAGGAGATGCATCATTCATAATTCATAACAGAGGTATATTTAGAAGTCAGGTCTTTTGGGACACAGAATAAAACTCTTTTCCACTATGCCATCCTGATTCCAAGCAAAGACCAGAACCATTGCAGGTACATTGTGGGAATTTTTTACTGCCTCAGAAGTTGATATTCACCTAACTGCAGCAGCCCCTTAAGTGTCTTCTTAATAAGATTCTATAATATTTTAGTATAGCAAAAAAAAAAAAGATAGCATTATGACGGAAAGACTTTCTGCAGTAAACCATGCTAGCCAGGTTTTAAGATGGAGCTGTTATGTCACGTACTCTATGTGGTAGATAGTGTTTTAGTGGGGTTCTACTATAGTACTTTAGGGCAGTTGCCCTGCAGTTGATGAAATAAGAAAGGAGCAAACTGTCAAAAAGCTGTAATCAAAAAGCTCTAATTATTTTGAGAATGTTTGGAACTAAAATGATTCTGAGAAAGAAACTTAGTTGAAGTTTGAAAATTATAAATAGAGATTACAATGACTGTAATTATTAAGTTAACACTTAATCTTTCATATCATTCTCCAGATAAATAAAACTGTAGGAAAGGGACAGGAAGAAAAATAACTTTGTTTTCTCTTGTAGAAATTAGTTTAAAAATTTGATGCCACTCTTTCTTTTTATTCTTTTAATTTGACTGCTTTCACTTCAATTTAGGATTGCCCTATTCTACTCTTATTCTTTTTCCTCATTCTCAGTATCTTCTTTTCTACTTTTATTTCCATCTAAATATCTGAGAATTTGTCTGCTTTCTAATAGGAGAATCTGACAAATGTCTTCTCTCTTTCTTCTGATATAATTGCCATACACTCCCTATTCATAACTCTGTGGGTTGGCAGTTAATTTTTGATAATGAGGGATTGACTTGGAGCCAGCACTCCGAGTATAGTATGAGCAAGTATAGTATGATCCCACACCCTGGGTGGGAATCACGGATAGCATTTCACTTCCACCTGCTGAAATGCCCCTGCATTCTGTGCAACACTGGGAGGGAAAGTATAAAGAACAGATAAAGTAGAATTCCATAAAAATAGTTATGACTAAATATTTCTTTATTTAAAGAGCTTTATGTCAGTCTACTTCACATCAAAATTAAAATATTGCTTCCTTCTTTCTAATGTTGTGACATCTAGTCCTAGCCCAGTTTCGCTGTTCTATGCCTCCTCTTTGAATGCAGCTTTAAACTCTGCTGCCTGGTGTGCAAATAGAATATGTAAATGTTCAAGTATGAGAGCCCTTTCTTGTTACTGAGGAACCTTAATGTTCCATTTCCATCGGAAGATTGAATTTGAAAATTTATACATTTTCGTGGTTAAATTTAAGAAAAGCAAGAGGGTGAATCTAGAAAGATTCAAGTTGGTCATGCAGGAATATAGGATATTTCTTACAGATATTTTGTGAAGGGAGATAATTTTTATTTCAAAATGTATCTCTCTTTTTTAAAGTCCGAAACAGGGAAAAATGAACTGTTTGAATTTTTATTTCTTCACCTATTTCTATTTGAGTAGCTAAATTAGTCAGTCCATCAATCATCTAATATGGTCAAGTTATTTGGATTATTTCATGAATTGAAACAAATAATTTTAACAGTTGGTTTCTATTTTATCTGTATCAATTCCACAAAAATAAATATGAATAAGCAGAGATTTGATGTGATATTGGTCAAATATCATGCACTTTAGGTATTAATGCATTTTACCTAATGCATTATTAGGCTCAATTATTATACTACTATGATGCAAATATATTTCATATCTCTGAAGACCACATCTTAATCAGTCTGTAGTGCTTCTTACGTTTGCAGGACTGGATTTTAAAGAGACCATCAATAGAATTCAATGAATTGATGTTCTATATCATGGACAATAGAATGAATATTAGTTTAATTGATGTTTTTCCTCTCCTTTTTCCTTTTCTCCCTTCTTTCCTTCCTTGAGAAAGAATCCAGGACTGATATTTACTTGTGCCTGTTAACCATAATCAGATATATAGGAACCCAGTTTTAATCCTTCCATTGTTTATGATATGTTGGTGAAGTTATAGTTTTTATCTCTTATTTTTAATAAGCTTAGGAGTATAATATATAAAGGGCCTTTCATAGAATGCTAAGAAAAAATATATTTAAACATATGCAAGGGGAAAAATGGATGAAAGAAAATCCATCTTAATGCTAATGATACCAAACATTGCAGCAGTTAAGAGACATTAGAAATGCCAAAGATGGTATGATACTTAGATTTTTAAATGTCTGGAGGCTAAAGGCTCAACCAGCTGAAGGTTTTGATTTCTTTTTTACCACCACATTTGTTCTTGTCATCTTAGCATTTCAGAATGTGAGCAATATGTTGTTCTTTCATTTACTTAATAAACATTTACGTCTACTTCTCTTTTGTTTTATCCAACTGGAAAAATATATAATTGTGTTTTTTTAAACACTAAGAAAAGTTACACATGAAACCAATATAAACTTTCTAGTTTATATATTCATACATAACATATTACTGATTTTTGAGTACTTAGAAATCATGGCTGCTTTTGGAAATCAGAGATCAAGTTCAAATTTCCCCATAGCATTGTTGACCCAGTTTGTCTTTGACATAGACACCTTCTGAGAAGCATAGCTTGATATGTCTTAAGAAAGACTTTAAATGAATTTTATTAGCAGTATATATAATCTGCCATTTTATATTTCCACACCTTTTGTTAATGCTGTTCTTTTCCTTACGACTGTAAGCTTTTAGGCATCGACTAAAAGGCTGATGGCCTCTGTATTGCACTGAGTTTACTTGTTTTGAGGAGGTTTTCTCTCCTAGACCTCAAAATCTGGTATTAATAAACTGAGTGTTATTAAAATATTTAATATACATGATGGTTCCATTTCAGATATGGGATATAACAACATTCTCTAAGGAATTATATGTATAATGAGGAGAAATCCCATCTCCTCTATTTTGTCCTCTCTGAAAGTGAAATCATATACTTGTCAGTAATAATTTGAACAGTCAGCAGCAGATGCAGTCAGTTTCCTACTGCTTGAGAAAACGGGGACAGTGAAGTCATAATAACAGAAGGTCCTAAAAAGGTGGTACAGCTACCCAAGTTGTGGTCCAGAGATATAGCTGCTACATTATGCACAACAACCACAGAGTGAACTGGAGACTTTTCTCTTTTTTTGGCCATTCCTACATTGCACAAATTTTGTATCTATAAAGTGATTTATGGTTTATGGAGTATTTTTTTCCCCATATATCCTCTCATTTATACATGTTCATACTTCCATGAGCTGTGTTCCTCTGGGTTTGAAATTGTATTCAGCACATATAGCTATCAAGGGATTTTAGAACATAATCTATTGATTTCAGCTTAGTATACAATGGGTTCTAGTAAACTAGATGTATACATGATACAACTTCTAATCTATAGAAATTAATCTCCAGAAAAGAAAATATAGGCCAAAGACTTAATAAAACATTAAATTTAATATAATGTTATTACTTTTGTTTCTCTGCTTATTTAAAAATTAAAATATATTAGGGCCCATATCCCTAAAAATACATTTTAGGGTCTATTCATGTGTGTGTGGGTTTGTATGTGTGTTTTTATAGTTCTGAGCTACAAAGGCAGTCATTTTGCATGTCTCTCTTTGAGACATGCATCTATAATTTGAGTCACATATTAAAGATAAAGAGATTTCAAGCTAAAAGTGCTTAATTCCTGCTGCTGCAATTAGCTGAGTCTCACTTCCTATATATTATTTGTATGGGCATGAATATGTGTCACTTGTAGATGGGGTTTTTAGATTACGTATTCTGCTGGCTTACGTTCATTTTAATGTGAAGATGGTAGATTTGAAACATTTCATCTGAAATTTTTTTTTCTTCTTTTTGTTGTAAAAAATAACGTATATACAAAATCAATAAAATGCAAAGCACACCAAAACACTTAGTTATTGAACATTTTGGAGTTTGGTATGAGTTACAGTTCTACAATTTTAGGTTTTTCCTTCTAACTACTCTAAGACACTAGAGACTGAAAGAAATATCAATATAGTGATCCAGCAATCATACTCATTTGTTAAATCCTACCTTTTCTTTTATAACTCTACCTTCTCCATTGATCTTTCTCCCAATCTTTAGGGATATTTGAACTATGGCCATTCTGACTTTTTCATGGAAAGAAAGGGCTATAGATATTGTGGGACCCGGGGATGGATCTAGTCAGTTTCCTGGAGGGGCTGTCCCCTCTCGGTTTTAGGACTTATCTGGCTTGGGAACCCATCTGGAGATAATTAACCCATAATAATGTATGTGTTTCATAATCTGTCTAACCTCCTAAGCATTTATATTATTGTCTGCATAATCACATGCTACAATTTTATATATTTAAAGTGTTAAATGGCTTAAGTCTAAGTGGAAATCATGACTTAGTTGTCAGGAACTTAAGACAAAACTCTCTAGCCCATTAAAAAGTTACCTTTTACGATTACTGTATAAATGGAGTCAATAGAATATGAGTTGGGATGAATTTTGTTCAGAGGATCAGATGGCAGTTAAAGGATTATAGAGTATTTGTCAGGTTTTTTTACCTTAAATTCTGAAAGAAAAAAAAGGCATACTTTTATTTTGGCAAAATAGTACTATAATTAAAAGACATCTTCCATTTTCACAGTGTGTATGATTAGAGAATATCTGCAACTAGAATTCTATCCAACTGTAATTTTTTTAGCCTTACTCTTACTGCCTGTTCTTTTAACTTTCTCATCACTATTCTATAAAATGATTTAGAGGTAAAATATATGCATAAATGTTTTATATGCTTTATACATATATATATATGTATTTTTTTCTTTGTGTGCTGTATGGTGGGGGTCACATTTCATTCCTTTTCCATGTGAGTATCCCCTTACTACAGCACCATTTGTTGAATTTTTGTTTGGTTTGTCGTTTGTTTGTTTTTTGGGGTTTTGTTTTTTGGGAAGTGCATAGACCAGGAATCGATCCCAGGTCTCCCTCATGGCAGGCAAGAATTCTACCAATGAATTACCCTTGTACCCCACCCCATACATATATTTACAAGCATAATTTGATGGCTTCTTTTTTGGTGTTATGTGCCCAGGTTAATTTTACCTTCTCATTTGTTCTTTTGTACTCATTTTTGTTTCTAATACTAAGATTATTTCCTAAAACTACTTTTCCACATCTGAAAACTAGCTGCTCATAAGAAGTCAAAAGAAGGAAATTGTCTAACAAAATGAGGATTAATTGTGACCCAAAATGGACCTGAATACCTAGATTTGTACATTATAGGCTTCATTTAAATATTTACTAACTGAGAAAAGAAGCTGGCAAAGCAATAAATTAGATACTGATTCTGATTTTATTCCACAAAACGCAAATAAATTCAGTTGTGCTGTCTGTCATAAAGGTGTACACTTAAAATTTTGCCCTCACAGTCTTACAATTGCAATGAAGGTAGCCACGTGTGCATTTTATAAAATGCATATTGGAATATCCTTACAAGGTCCATTGCTCATGGCTCGAGAATTTTGACATTCAGAAAACTTTGTAAGGTTCTGTGAATATTTAAAGGAATCTCTTTGATTTACAAAAATAGTCTGGTTAATTCTAGGTAAATTAACAGTCACCAGGTTTTGTTGATGCTGGAAGATGGGTACATAAGGATTCATTGTATTGTTTTTACGTCTGTCTGAAAATTTTCATAATAAAAAGTTTTTTTTGTTAAATAAGCTGATTAATACCATATTCCTGGGATCTGAATCAGTTTGAAGTGCTTGGATTGTACATTCAAATATAGATAGAAAGCATATTTGTGGTGTCTGGATCCTCCAAAAGAAAAAGTTATTAAAATATTAGGACACCACATGGAAAATAAGTTATTACCTATCTTCTGCAGACCAGAACAGAGGAAGAAAGCTACCCCCTAACTGGTCAGTGTCTGGATACCTTTATATAGGTTATCTCAAAAAGTCAAGAAGTGTTCCTATCCAAATGATTTTTAAGCATGGAAAATGTACTTCTCTCCATATACTAAAGCAAGATGCTCTGGGTAAAAGATGAATAATTTTATAATAATTTCTGAAAGGTTAAATTTATATAATTCAAAAATGGAAAACCCATGCTTATAAGAGCTAGCCTTTCATGTAGCCTGAGTAGTAAATTTGTATTAAAATCTTTCATCTAAACTTAACCTTCTTATAAGAATCAATATTGGCTAAGGACTTTAATATGATTATATTCCATTACATGAAAAAGAACATAGTTAACAAGACTTTTAAAAATATACTCCAGAACATAAAAGCTCATAAAAAATTATTCCTACTACCTCAATTGACATAGATTCTCCCACCCTCACCCCAGTTGTAGAAAATAAAAAAGAAGCCTTCCTATTCCTGAGAATCATGCCAAGCAGATCATCCTGTTCACATTTCTAGAGCATCAGTGCTCTATTATAATAAAGCAGTATAAAGTCATAAGACAATTACCCCACCCTCACCTCCTGCCAAGCATGGTACTGAAACAGACCTGTAGTTCATTAAGTGGAATATTATATTTTCATGAGGGTTGAATTTACTTGTCATTTAAGGTATTAAAACCATATTGTGGGCAGGCAACGGTGGCTCAGTGGTTGAATTCTCTCCTGCCATGCTGGAGACCCAAGTTCAATTCCCGGTGCCTGCCCATGCAAAAAAATAAAACATATTCCCTCTGTAAATTGGGGGCCTATCTATGGCCTTGTTGGTTTTACTGGCTGATATGTTATAAAACTGGATTTGTAATTTGGGGAAGTTTCTTTGAGAAAGTACCTCAAAAACTTAGCATGAGTGTTCTATAACAATAAAGCAAAGAGTATTCTTGTGCCCCTTGAAAATAGCTGTTCTTTCTGAATAACAATTTAATTTATGTATAGTACACTATATCCATTAAATTTAGAGTGGTATTAAATAAAACTCTTATTTGAAACCTTACATAATCCTTTCAAATCACATTTATATTGAACCAGAGGATTAAAAAATATATATATATTTTATTATTTTGCCATGAGACTTCCCTGCAATAGAAAGGATTCATTTAGAAAATATTACTGATAATTATTTTGATTTTCAATTCTAAAACTCTTTGCATTAATTATGGTATTACTTAATACTCATGCCCACTATTTACAAAACTGTATACAGCAGTCTGCTTTATGGCTACTTCTTCAGGTAAAGTTTGTCATAGGAACAATTCACAACTTTCTTTCCATCATGTCCACGGCCAGTCATCTGTCTTTCTTCTCTTCTTGTTTACTTAAAGCTTCACCTCAGCATGACTCCTATCTATATTCCAGTATAACATCCTAATCCTTCCAACCCATTATACCTATCCTGGTTTCATGAGTCTGGTTACGATAGTGCTATTTAACTAGTCCATTCGTGCATTCATACCTTTTCCGTTGAACTATCTCTATTGATTCCTTCTAGCACAGAGAGTAAATTATTGAATGAATTCCCTATTCTCAAATATGCAGAGTAGTGAAAAAGAAACCCTCGCCTACTCTGATCATCTGCTGCCATACATAAACCATGTCACACCTCATACTAGGTCTACTTTCACTCAAGAAAAAGCCACAAAACCTTGCCGACTGTTCCTCTGCACTAAAATTCATGCTTTATAGCCTCATCTAAACCCTCATGACTATATAAAGCTCTCTTGTGGTTTTTGCTAGCTTTTATCATATTCTTCATAGCAGCATTTCCAGAGTTTCTTCACTCTTATCGAACTCCCAGCCCCACTTAGGCTTCTATTTCTCTGGCTCCCGGGAAGTGATTCACCTTTTATTACCAGGATTCATCTTTTATTACGAAGATACTCTGTATCTTCATCCTTTCTCTCTTCTGTCATTTCTTTCCCTTGAGAAGAGAAAGTTCTTCCCTGCCAAACTAATCATTCCATATTTGTTCTTTTTTTCATCTCCTCCTCTTTCCTTCAGCACATTTTCCTTCAGTTTTTCCCTGCTTTCACTTGCAACTTCAATCTGTCCTATTCTACAGGCTTATTATCCACTGCCAAAAATCATGCTCAGATAGTCTTCTATGCCAAAAAAAAAAAAGAAGACACCAATAATTCTCAAAGTATTTTCTCTATCTTTTTTCTTTTCTCAAATCCTCAATTTCTTGAAAGAGTAGTGTATACTCCTTTTCTTCAACTTTCTTGCTATTTCCTTCTTTAACCTTCTCTGATTTGTCTGTGCAATGAAAATAGTTTCTTAAAGGTTGTCAGCAAACCTCAGTACAACAATTACATTCATTCATCAATTCATTTGCATTCGCTCAGATATCTATTTTGTGCTTTCTATGCACCAGGCACTTGCTAGATAATAGAGATACATCTAAAATATCAAAAATCCATTTTGTCAGAAAGCTTATAATTTATATAGGAGAAACAAGTACAGAAGTATTAGGTAGTGAAGGATTCACAATTCAGTAATCATAAGGTGATACGAAAGTAAGAAAAGCCATATTTAACTCAGCCCTTAGGTGATCAGAAAAGCTTTAGTGAAGAAAGTGAGGCCTCTCTTGATGGAAAAAGGTACTCAGGTAAACAATAGGGGAAACAGCATTCTCAACAGGGATTATCTTTTCAGGAAGGAACCCAAAAGTTTTTTGTTTTTCATTATCCATAAAGTCAGTAAGAGTAGAGTATACAGTTTGTTTGGGGAAGTGGCTAGTGATGAGGTCTTAGAATGGGGTTTTACCTGGATCAAGTTTTAAAACATATTTAAATTTCGGTGTACGTTTGAGGTATGAGGAGAGACAGGACTATACTTTCCACCAGATTCTTGCAATTTAATCTGTGCCTTCAAAATAATATAAATGTAGTCAGGAGCTAAGCAAAGGAGTTTTAAAATTTTATATGTAAGATTCTAGTATGAAGAAATTTTAGATATATAGTGACATGCTCAGACTTTCATCTCTGGAAAGTTCACTCTCAGTAGTGTGAGTTCTATTGTGAGAGAAGCAAGACAGCAGAAAGGAGAATCAGGGTGACAAATGCCAGGCACAAGATTAATAGGGTCAGAAATATTTAGAAGAAAGAATTTAGATTTTAGTCCAGATTTATCGTCCAGGGCCAAGCCTCCCTGTACAGAGGACATTCTGCATGACTGACCCTGTATGGTACCTCCTACACTACCCTGCCCCTATGCTTCCTCATCTCGTTCTAGCGGAACTGAACTGCGTCTTGTGTTGTTGAATATTTATGCACTTGCCTTATCTTATTCTCCATTTCAAATTCTTTTCCCTTAGGGCTTTGCCCTCAGATTTTTCATCTATTAAAGCACATAACAGAGAATTATGCATATTAAGCATTCAAAAACTAACTGTTGATGATGCTTATACAGCATCCACTGTCTAAGAGCTTTGCATATATGAATTCATTTAATGCTCACAACCCTATAAAATATGCCCTATTATACCCACTGCACAGCTGAAGAAAATGAGTCACTGGGCAGTTAAATGACATTCCTAAAGTAACATCAAGTGGTGGAGCTGAGATTCAAAACCAGCCAGACTGGTTCAAGAGTCCACATGCTTAGCCCATATGCCAAACAGTCTCAAAACTGGAATCATTTAATACAATTCAACTGACAAATTTAAAGCAATATATAACATTTTCTAACCTCACAAGATTAGATGTAATATTTTATTTTACTTTTGTGAAGAAGTAAGCAAATGAGCTTGCTTTTTGTTTTTGTTTTAATTCTTTTAGAACCAATTCGAAGATACAAAACTTACCACAGTGATATCTTTAGTAGGTCCAGTGAAAGTCCATCTATTATTTCCTCTGATTCAGATTTCACACAAGGTAAGAGGCATCTGAAACAAACAAAATATTGTTTTTAAGGAGCCACAATTGTTCTTTTTGATAGTGTTGAGATATGTTATCAAAAGACTGATTCTGTATAAAATATTTAAATTACTAAAAGCTGCCAGTTACTCATTTTAGCAATACGACAGGAGCTAAATAGCAGTTTCATCAATTATTCAGACATTTTCATCATAGAAGATATATTCATTGTCTTCAAACATAACATAAACATTAGTGAATGAACTTGGAGTATTTTGGTTGGTAACAGAGACCATCAGGAGATAGAAATAGGGTAGATATTGGGTAATTTTTGCTGAAGGGATGCAGATTGTGCAACAGGACTGGTTGTAAAAATTCAGAAATGGATAATCTAGGAATGCCTAGAGTATATAATGATAGTTATAAAATGTACAAATTTAAAAATGTTTTTGCGTGAGGAAGAACAAAAGAATGTCCATACTGCGAGGTGTTGAAAATAGATGGTAATTAATATTTTAAAACTTTAACTTATGTGTGAGACTAAGGCAAAAAATGTATATTTGATACAAAATTTATATTTTGACTAGTGCATTTCCTAATATAACTTATGTGGACAGCTTGATTGAACACCATAAGTACATGGAACCTTGAGTAGGGCATGAGATTTTGTAGGGTTGGCCAGAGTGATGTTCCCCATAAATCCCAGAGTGGTTTGAACAGTGAATGAAAAAGTATTTGCAAAGTCCTCTTGGGGGAACAGCGAGAAAGGGGGGATATTCAACTTGCCCAAGTGGAGAATTCCTGATGTTCTCACAAGCAGTGGGGACAACCGAAGCAATAGGCAGAGCCCTCAGTCTGGAGGGGTTATTCATATGAAACTTAACCCAGCAAAGGATAGGCTAAGCCTACTTAAAATTAGGCCTAAGAGTCACCCCCAGAGAACCTCTTTTGTTGCTCAGATGTGGCCTCTCTCTCTCTCAGCCAACACGACAAGCAAACTCATTGCCCTCTCCCTCTCTACATGGGACATGATTTCCCAGGGGTGTGGACCTTCCTGGCAACATGGGACAGAAATCCTAGAATGAGCTGGGACCCAACATCAAGGGATTAAGAAAACCTTCTTGACCAAAAGGGGAAAGAGTGAAATGAAACTAAGTGTCAATGGCTGAGAGATTCCAAAGAGAGTCAAGAGGTTATCTGGAGGTTATTCTTACACATTATATAGATATCACCTTTTTCATTAAGGTGTAATAAGGAAGCTAGAAGGAACTGCCCGAAAATGTAGAGCTGTGTTTCAGTAGCCATGTTTCATGAAGATGATTGTGAAATGATATGTTTCACAGTGTAACTGTGTGAATGTGAAAACCTTGTGTCTGATGTTCCTTTTATCTACCTTATCAACAGATGAATAAAACATATGGATTAAAAATAAATAAATAATCGGGGGAACAAAAATAAATTTAGTAGATTGAAATGCTAGTGATCAGTGAAAGGAAGGGGTAAGGGGCATGGTATGTATGAATTTTTTTCTGTTTTCTTTTTATTTCTTTTTCTGAATTGATACAAATGTTCTAAGAAATGATCATGAGGATGAATATGCAACTATGTGGTGATATTGTGAGTTATTGATTATGTATCGAATGCAATGTTCATATGGTAAGAATGTTTGTGTTTGTATGTTATGTTTAATTAATTAATTAATTAAAATAAATAAATAAAAATACCATGGCTTACCTCAAAAAAAGTTTATTGATATTACCCAGTTAACTTGGCTATATAAATATGATTTGGAAAAATCATGCATATGCTTATTGCTTGTGTTTTAAATGAAATGCATTTTGTATTTATAACACCTGTGCCATTATTCTTTTTTGGTTCTCAATTAGCGAGAAGAAGTGAAGCTTCAAAGAGAATTGAAGCCAGTAGTGGTCTCCCAGGGGCAGGTGAAACCCCAAGTCAAGGCCAGTCACAAAGAACAAGGCAAGTAATAAAAAAGTAATGTAATAATATATTTCCAGTGACAGAATCTAGGAGAGTTTTTCTTTATTCTCTTTCCTTTATTTTCTTTTCCCTATTTCTTAGCTCCCCTTCTCTTTAAGTTCTCACATGCTCATTCAATTATGTGAAAGGTATTTTAGTAGTTTGAGTTTTAGTTACTGAAATCTTTTAAAATCAGTACTAGCTCTGATTATTTTTTAAATTGTCAATGGATATAAAATAACCGATATTAACCATTGGGAAGGTGAAGGATGGTATTAAAGGTCTGTGAGAGGACAGTATAAAGCTTGATTATTACAAGAATAATAGCTCTTTCCAAAGGTCAGAGCATGGCCTCAGCCCACAGGCTTTCAGTGAGTATTATATTTTGAATGAATAATGAGTAGGCTACTACTAAGTAACCTGTTATGTAAAAAGTTAATTATGCCCCACATCTTTCATGACTTAAAAGAAGTTATCTTGTTTGTTTGTTTTTTAAGACCAGTTTCAGCTGTTTAAAGTGTATTTTCCTACTGAAACACTTAGCTTTCTTTACAAGATGTTAGATATTATTCTTGTGCCACCCTTAGGATGGTGGTATTAAAGCTGTGTGTTTATTTACTTTGTTAAACCTAAAAGGTGTCAAGTCAATAACGAATATATTAATGTGTATCCTTTTCATTTGTTCACAAACAAAAGCCTGCTAATCCTATGACTTTATCTAAATTTTGTAGTATGATATTAGAGAACCAGGGGTTACTTCAGAATTTATTCCAAAAAACAAACGAATCCTTTTAAATTTGATATCTCAGTTCATTTAATTCAATTGTCAACATATATGAAAGAATCATTTAGAGATTAACAACTTTCCCCTAACTGTTTCACACCTCAAAGTTATTAATAAACCTGGATGTTAGATTAGATCAGACAGATTTTCCAAATTTTATTACATATTACTCCAAGAAATAAATTATATTGCTCTAAATTTATTCTTTAATTAATTTTTAGTTTTTATTAAATTTATTTCTTTTTCTCTATTGTGCCTTTTAAAATAGTCCAGGGTGTTTCTTCCTAAATTAAGGAAAGCTCTAATAAGCTTTTATTTACCTAAAGAAGTACTAAAATAAACATTTTATATTGCTGTCATTTTGTGATAACCCCATTTTGGTAACTGGGAACAAAAAGGTAGTAGACAAAAATGAAACGTGCTTGATACTATGGTTTTCTTAGTGAAACAGAAGTATTTCAGAATGAAGACATTATTGAATTGCACTAAGCTCAGTGTTGAATTGAAGGAGAATTTTGAACAAGTATCACTCTTCTCTGTGTATCTAATTGAGAAAACTTATGAATAGTTAATATAACGCCCTTTTTAGTTTAATGGAAAGCAGAAGTAGAGAGAACAACCAACAGAATTGTTGGGAAGTGTCTTAACAACTGATTTTAAAAGATGCTCCTCTAAACAAAATTCAACCATTTTTTGTGAGCCTTAATTCAATTTCTTGGCAAGAAACTTAAAAAATGTCAAGATTATGGAGAATCTTAGTTTTGATTATTTCCAGGTTTTGTTTAAGGAAACATTAACAGAAAGGTAACCTTAGGTCATCAAATCCATGTTTTAGGGATGAATTATCCTTTTTTCAGATTTCCTGGGGAAAACAAAAAACTTTTCACATTCACAGCATCTGAGCAAGAAATAGGTTATTGATGAAAGGAAAAATATTTCAGTGAGAAATGGGTTATTAGGTGTGTGTGTGTATGTATGTGTTATTTTACCAGTCCTCTCTCCTTTTTTTCTACTACCCATGGAAATATACATTAACTAAAATATTGTCTAAATACCTTATCAAATGTAGATTTTCTGAATGTATAAAAAAATCAGAAAAAAACAATCAGGAGGTTCAGTTTTGTTCTTTAGATCACATATTTGTGAGAGCTATAAATAAGGATGTATTTGTACATGTTGCAGGCATCTTTTAAATTTCCATTCCCTTTAGCTAGAACAAAATGGCAAAATAGATCCAAACAGTGCCATTGATTTGGATCATAGCGGGTGACTGAAGATTAACAGGAAGTTATGAGTCAGTTGCAGCAGAATGAGTAATTTTAGATTCTGAGCTATCAAAAATGTCTTTCAGTAACCAAAAAGGATATTCAAAGCTGTTTTCCAAAAAGCATCTCTAAGCCTTTTTAATGTGCTAGCTTTTGAAGTGCACTTTATACATAGTATGTTCCCACTACTTCTGCGCCTATCTGCGTGATGAAATAACCATTTTTTTCTGACTCAAAACAACCTATTTGTTCATTCCCAAATGATTCAGACCCTCAGGGGATGGAGGAATTGTTTGTTTTGTTTTTGTTATTTTTACCGCTCAAGCCATTCAATCCTTAAAGGGATTTCTACCAGATACTGTTTTGGGAGAGATAAAATGATAATCAGCTATTTTTGCTACCTGTTAGTAATTCTAGTGTAAAATAATTTGAGCAAGAAGACTAATATATTTGATTTAAAAATACAAGTTTGACATAAAATATATGGATGCAAATTTTCTTATCCTTGACTCCCATTGGGAGAGGATGATCTATAAAATTATATTCAATCATTCTTCAAAGGATATTCATTGAGTACCTACCACATACCAGCAACTTTTAAGCACTGTAGATAGAGGCATGCATAAGATAGAGAAGTCCCTCAAGGAACTTTGTAAAGATGAGAGATAACCAATAAACAAGGAAAAAATAAGCAACACAATGTCAGGTAGTAATGGTGTTTTGAAGACAAAGCAGGTTAAGGTGATAAGTTGTATAGGACTGTGATGTCCTATTTTTATTTTACATAGGTAGGGTAATTAGAGAAGGTCTCTCTCAAGGTGAGATATTGGAACTGAAAATTGAAATAGAGGGAGTGCACCATATAGATATCAGGAGGAAGACTGTGCCACACAAAGTGAACCACAAGTACAGAGGCCTGAGGTATGGAAGATATATTCATCTTAGAGGAATAGTGAGAATGGGAGTGTGGCTGGAGCAGAATAAGTGAAGGTCAGAGTGGATGGGAACTAGGTAGCCAGTACCCAGGTCACATGTCCTGGAAGGTAACCTGAAGCACCTGGCTGTGGAAGAGAACCAGAGGTAACCAGGACTCGAATCATATCAGGCCACAGAAGCTAAGTGCTGAGCACTTTGAATGTTGTTCTAAATCCCATTGGAGAATTAAAAGCACCAGAGAGCCATGTTCTAATTAGCAGGAAAATGAAATGGAATCCAGAAAGAGATGTAGGGCCCAAAAGAGAATTTTTTCTAGGTAGGAAATATTACAGCATGTTTGTATACTGCTAAGAATAACTTAGTGTACTAGATTATTGATGTAGGAGAGAGGATAATTGCACAAGCAAAGTCTTTAGAAAAAGGAGAGGAGAGGAATCCCACACATAAGTAGAGGTTTTGGCCTTATATAGGAGTATAGGTGAGTCATCCATTGTAACAGGAAGGAAGGTGGCACCTGTGGGTATAGGTTTGGAAAGTGTGGTAGAGGAAGGGTGAGGAGGCTATTTCTCGATTGCTTCTTATTTCACCAAAAAAAGAGTCATCAGTTGAAGGAGGAAAAGGAAGACAGTATTGGAAATTGAAAAGAGAGGGGAAAAAAGATGTAAAATAGTTTTCTCAGAAAGTGAGTTGCCAGGTAGTGCTGAATACCCAATGAGAGCAGTCGGTTTGGTTCTGCAGTTTCTCATGAGAGTTAAGGTTGTGTGCAAAGAAGCGATTTTAATGATGTGCCTTGGAATCAAAACAATGTAAGGGCAAGAGAGGTGTAGGTAATAGAGAGAAAGTGGTAGGATCAATAGTTTAAACGTCTTGATAGGATCAGTAAATTATTTGGGTGAAGGTATTAGAGGAAATGAGCTAGGAAAAATAGATTACATAGAGAAAGTATTGAAGAATAAAAATAGGAGATTTTGGAGATGGTACATTTATTTTTAATAGCCAGTATGATCATGGGAGTAAATTGCTGGCTGAGGTGGAGAAGAGGCCAGAGTATGAAAGAATCCTCAGTCTATATATCACCACCAAGAATGATGATGAGCAGTGGTAGAGAAAAAGACTGAAAATCAGCCACTTAGATCTTTAATAACCAGCATGACCATAATGTCATAATATCTAGAATAGTGTGGAGTGATCTATGGGATATACATTAGGGGAGCTGGCAGTTGCTGGAGGGGAGAGGCCAACAATGGTCTAAAAGCTGAAATAAGAATTTAAGGAGAATTTCCAGCCTCCAGGCCAAGTGGCTCAAAATTGTAAGAATAAAACAGCCCCTGCTTCAGGGAGCTGCAGGGAAAGTAATCTTCAGAGGGCAGTTGAAATATTCAGAGAAGAAGAAGAGAGTATAGTAGGGCTACCCACTGTGATGTTTTTTCTTATTAGCTTAAATTACTCTTGCTTTTTTCTTTTTCTCAATATAGCAGACAATATGAAGTACCCCTTGAAGGCAATTTAATTAATCAAGAAATCATGTTAAAACGGCAAGAAGAAGAAATGATGCAGCTACAAGCCAGAATGGCCCTTAGGCAGTCTCGGTTGAGCCTGTATCCAGGAGACACAATCAAAGCTTCCATGCTTGACATCACCCGGGATCCCTTAAGAGAAATGGCACTAGAAACAGCTATGTCCCAAAGAAAACTAAGGGTAAGTTGATTATCAAGTTACTGCATCTAAACTTGTCCTTACAGATAATGAAGTGAGGTACTTTATTGAATCATTATAGGTATCCTAAATTTGCCTGGAGATGAAATCAAAATCCCATGTTAGTTTTCCTTTGGGGTTAGATATCTTGTTGGTTAGTGTTAAAATAAATATCAAACTATTTTCATTATTTCATCCTAAAATAAAATTACATGGATAAACTATCTTAGCTATATTTTTGAGCCTCAAAGTCAGCTGGCTTTATTCAATATTGTTGGAGATTATTTTTTAACATCAAGAAATTTGACCCCACAAACCAAGAAGATCAGGAATAGGGATCTTCAAGTTTGTTTCAGAACCTCAGTTCATTCCATCTTTCTTCTCTGCCATTCTCAGAACTTTGGCAATAATTCACTCTAGTCAAAAGATGACTGCGTTAACCTCCAGGATCATACTGCCATGCTACAGTGTCTTGTGGGCGATTTGTAAATGTTGTATTCTTCTTGTGAGTTTTTATATTTTTTCAGCATATTACCTTAAATACGTTTTTTATATAAATAACCTCAAAATGTGCGTATTGTGTCATAATCTCTTTCTTCCTGTGAAATTTCTTAAACATTTTACCACTTCTATATACTGACTATAAAATACTCCACTATGTGAATTTATCATGTTCTATAATTTCTTTAATCAGTTTCTGATTATTGGGCATTTAAAAATGTTTCTAATGTATTTTTGCTGTTTTTACTATTTTAAGCAATGTCCTGATGAAAATCCCTATAGCTAAATCTTTGTAGATCAATTCCTTATAGTGGAATAACTAAGGTAAAGACAAACACATTTTAAGATACTTAGTACATATTGTCAAATTGCCCTTTAGAAACTTTGTACAGTTTAGGCTTCCTATTATAATGTTTGTTTCTCCTGTTCTTACCAACTCTGGATGTAATCATTGTTATTTAGCATCACTAATTAGGTAGGTAGGGTAGTATCTCATTGGTTTTTTTTTTTTTTTTTGGTTCATGATCTGGGATTCGAGCCCGGGTCTCCCTCATGGAAGGCGAGCATTCTACCACTGAACTACCCATACACCCCTCCTTTGTAATATTATCTTAAAAATAATACTTCAAAAACAAAGTAAATATTAATAAAAGTGACAAAAAGAGTTTCTTTTTCCTTTTTGATTCTGTACTAAGAAAGTAAGTTATCCTATTCTGTTTTATTTTCTATTGTTTGTTTCAAATAATTATCTTAGAAGTTTATTTTTAATTACCCTCAAATAAGATGTTGGACTTCAAATTTCCCTTATACTATTTTAAGGAAACATATTTAAGGAAACATTATTAGGTGGTGAAAATTGCACTGAACTACAAAGTGGAAGATTAGAATTGTATGCTGGTCTGTTATTTGACTTTATGTAAATTATTAAAACTTGTTGTGCTGATTTTTAAAACTTTTACATTTTGAAATGTGAAGTTGTGCTATGATTAATGGCACTGCCCAATTTTTGGGTTCATGTCACTGCCCAATTTATTGGAAGTTATTATATTCCAGTAAAGTACAACAAAACTTTATATTAAGCAAAAAGGAAGACACTCAATAAGGGTTCATCAATTTATCATTATAACTACTGCATGGAACCTTTGTAGAATTTTTTTTCAACTTTTTTTTTATTGTAAAATACAACATATATACAAAAAAGCAATAGATTTCCAAGTACATTTTTACAGGTACTTATAGAACAGATTTTAAAATTGGTATGGATTACAGTTCCACGACTTTTCATGTTTTCTTCTAGCTACTCCAAGACACCAAACAACAACAAAGATATCAATATAATGATTCAGTGGTCATATTCATTTGTTAAATCCTATCTTCTCTATTATAATCCTTCTCTTTAAATAACATGTATACATAAAAGCATTAAATATCAGAGTACATCACAACAATTAGTTGCAGAACAGATTTTAGAGTTTGATATGGGTTACAGTTCCACAATTTTAAGTTTTTATTTCTAGCTGCTCTAAGGTACTTGAAGCTAAAAGAAATATCAGTATAATGATTCAGCGATCATACTGATTTGTTAAACCCTACCTTCTCTGTGTAACTCTACCATCACCTTTGATCTTTCTCCCATTCTTTTTTTTTTTTTGCATTTTTCTTGTTATAGTTTTTTTGTTTAATTAATTAAAAAAATTGACTAACACAACATTTAGAAATCATTCCATTCTACATATACAGTCAGTAATTCTTAATATCATCACATAGATGCATATTCATCGTTTCTTAGTACATTTGCATCGATTTAGAAAAAGAAATAGAAAGACAACAGAAAAAGAAATAAAACAATAATAGAGAGAAAAAAATTTAAAAAAGAAAGAAAAATAGAAGAAAAAATTAAAAAGCTATGCCTCAGATGCAGCTTCATTCAGTGTTTTAACCTAATTACATTACAATTAGGTAGTATTGTGCTGTCCATTTCTGAGTTTTTGTATCCAGTCTTGTTGCACAGTCTGTATCCCTTCAGCTCCAATTACCCATTATCTTACCCTATTTCTATCTCCTGATGGTCTCTGTTACCAATGACATATTCCAAGTTTATTCTCGAATGTCGGTTCACATCAGTGGGACCATACAGTATTTGTCCTTTAGTTTTTGGCTAGTCTCACTCAGCATAATGTTCTCTAGGTCCATCCATGTGCTTCATAAGTTTATTCTGTCTTAAAGCTGCATAATATTCCATCGTATGTATATTCCACAGTTTGTATGTATGTATATTTGTATTTGTATGTATATTTGTTTGTATGTATATTCCACAGTTTGTTTAGCCACTCGTCTGTTGATGGACATTTTGGCTGTTTCCATCTCTTTGCAATTGTAAATAATGTTGCTATAAACATTAGTGTGCAAATGTCCGTTTGTGTCTTTGCCCTTAAGTCCTCTGAGTAGATACCTAGCAATGGTATTGCTGGGTCGTATGGCAAGTCTATATTCAGCTTTTTGAGGAACCGCCAAACTGCCTTCCACAGTGGTTGCACCATTTGACATTCCCACCAACAGTGGATAAGTGTGCCTCTTTCTCCACATCCTCTCCAGCACTTGTCATTTTCTGTTTTGTTGATAATGGCCATTCTGGTGGGTGTGAGATGATATCTCATTGTGGTTTTGATTTGCATTTCTCTAATGGCCAGGGACATTGAGCATCTCTTCATGTGCCTTTTGGCCATTTGTATTTCCTCTTCTGAGAGGTGTCTGTTCAAGTCTTTTTCCCATTTTGTAATTGGATTGGGTATCTTTTTGTTGTTGAGTTGAACTATCTCTTTATAAATTCTGAATACTAGACCTTTATCTGATATGTCGTTTCCAAATATTGTCTCCCATTGTGTAGGCCGTCTTTGTACTTTCTTGATGAAGTTCTTTGATGCACAAAAGTGTTTAATTTTGAGGAGCTCCCATTTCTTTCTTTCTTTCTTCAGTGCTCTTGCTTTAGGTTTAAGGTCCATAAAACCGCCTCCAATTGTAAGATTCATAAGATGTCTCCCTACATTTTCCTCTGTTTTATGATCTTAGACCTAATGTTTAGATCTTTGATCCATTTTGGGTTAAATTTTGTATAGGGTGTGAGATACGGGTCCTCTTTCATTCTTTTGCATGTGGATATCCAGTTCTCTAGGCACCATTTATGAAAGAGACTGTTCTGTCCCAGATGAGTTGGCTTGACTGCCTTATCAAAGATCAAATATCCATACATGAGAGGGTCTATATCTGAGCACTCTATTCGATTCCATTGGTCGATATATCTATCTTTATGCCAGTACCATGCTGTTTTGACCACTGTGGCTTCATAATATGCCTTAAAGTCCAGCAGCGTGAGACCTCCAGCTTCGTTTTTTTACCTCAAGATACTTTTAGCAATTTGGGGCACCCTGCCCTTCCAGATAAATTTGCTTATTGGTTTTCCTATTTCTGAAAAATTGTTTAGATTTTGATTGGTATTGCATTGAATCTGTAAATCAATTTAGGTAGGATTGACATCTTAACTATATTTAGTCTTCCAATCCATGAACACGGTATGCCCTTCCATCTATTTAGGTCTTCTGTGATTTCTTTTAACAGTTTTTATGTAGTTTTCTTTGTATAGGTCTTTTGTCTCTTTAGTTAAATTTATTCCTAAGTATTTTATTCTTTTAGTTGCAATTGTAAATGTAATTCGTTTCTTGATTTCCCCCTCCGCTTGTTCATTGCTAGTGTATAGAAACACTGCAGATTTTTGAATGTTGATCTTGTAACCTGCTACTTTGCTGTACTCATTTATTAGCTCTAGTAGTTTTGCTGTGGATTTTTCAGGGTTTTCGACGTATAGTATCATATCATCTGCAAACAGTGAGAGTTTTACTTCTTCCTTTCCAATTTTGATGCCTTGTATTTCTTTTTCTTGTCTAATTGCTCTGGCTAGAACCTCCAACACAATGTTGAATAACAGTGGTGATAATGGACATCCTTGTCTTGTTCCTGATCTTAGGGGGAAAGTTTTCAATTTTTCCCCATTGAGGATGATATTAGCTGTGGGTTTTTTATATATTCCCTCTATCATTTTAAGGAAGTTCCCTTGTATTCCTATCCTTTGAAGTGTTTTCAACAGGAAAGGATGTTGAATCTTGTCAAATGCCTTCTCTGCATCAATTGAGATGATCATGTGATTTTTCTGTTTTGATTTGTTGATATAGTGTATTACATTAATTGATTTTCTTATGTTGAACCATCCTTGCATACCTGGGATGAATCCTACTTGGTCATGATGTATAATTCTTTTAATGTGTTGCTGGATTCGATTTGCTAGAATTTTGTTGAGGATTTTTGCATCTATATTCATGAGAGAGATTGGTCTGTAGTTTTCTTTTTTTGTAATATCTTTGCCTGGTTTTGGTATGAGGGTGATGTTGGCTTCATAGAATGAATTAGGTAGCTTTCCCTCCACTTCAGTTTTTTTGAAGAGTTTGAGCAGGGTTGGTACTAATTCTTTCTGAAATGTGTGGTAGAATTCACATGTGAAGCCATCTGGTCCTGGACTTTTCTTTTTGGGAAGCTTTTGAATGACTGATTCAGTATCTTTCCTTGTGATTGGTTTGTTGAGGTCATCTATTTCTTCTTGAGTCAAAGCTGGTTGTTCATGCCTTTCTAGGAACTTGTCCATTTCATCTACATTGTTGTATTTATTAGCATAGAGTTGTTCATAGTATCCTGTTATTACCTCCTTTTTTCCTGTGAGGTCAGTGGTTATGTCTCCTCTTCCATTTCTGATCCTATTTATTTGTGTCCTCTCTCTTCTTCTTTTTGTCAATCTTGCTAAGGGCCTATCAATCTTGTTGATTTTCTCATAGAACCAACTTCTGGTCTTATTGATTTTCTCTATTGTTTTCATGTTCTCAATTTCATTTATTTCTGCTCTAATCTTTGTTATTTCTTTCCTTTTGCTTGCTTTGGGGTTAGTTTGCCGTTCTTTCTCCAGTTCTTCCAAGTGGACAGTTAATTCCCTAATTTTTGCCCTTTCTTCTTTTCTGATCTAGGCATTTAGGGCAATAAATTTCCCTCTTAGCACTGCCTTTGCTGCGTCCCGTAGGTTTTGATATGTTGTGTTTTCATTTTCATTCGCCTCGAGATATTTACTAATTTCTCTTGTAATTTCTTCCTTGACCCACTGGTTGTTTAAGAGTGTTTTGTTGAGCCTCCACGTTATTTGTGGATTTTCTGGCACTCTGCCTATTGTTGATTTCCAACTTCATTCCTTTATGATATGAGAAAGTGTTGTGTATGATTTCAATCTTTTTAAATTTGTTGAGACTTGCTTTGTGACCCAGCATATGGTCTATCTTTGAGAATGATCCATGAGCACTTGAGAAAAAGGTGTATCCTGCTGTTGTGGGGTGTAATGTCCTATAAATGTCTGTTATGTCTAGCTCATTTATTGTGATATTCAAATTCTCTGTTTCTTTATTGATCCTCTGTCTAGATGTTCTGTCCATTGATGAGAGTGGGGAATTGAAGTCTCCAACTATTATGGTAGATGTGTCTATTTCCCTTTTCAGTATTTGCAGTGTATTCCTCACGTAATTTGGGGCATTCTGATTCGGTGCATAAATATTTATGATTGTTATGTGTTCTTGTTCAATTGTTCCTTTTATTAGTAGATAGTATCCTTCTTTGTCTCTTTTAACTGTTTTACATTTGAAGTCTAATTTGTTGGGTATTAGTATAGCTACTCCTGCTCTTTTCTGGTTGTTATTTGCATGAAATATATTTTCCCAACCTTTCACTTTCAACCTATGTTTATCTTTGGGTCTAAGATGTGTTTCCTGTAGACAGCATATAGAGGGATCCTGTTTTTTAATCCATTCTGCCTGTCTATGTCTTTTGATTGGGGAATTCAGTCCATTAACATTTAGTATTATTACTGTTTGGGTAATATTTTCCTCTACCATTTTGCCTTTTGTATTGTATATATCATATCTAATTTTCCTTCTTTCTACACTCTTCTCCACACCTCTCTCTTCTGTCTTTTTGTATCTGACTCTAGTGCTCCCTGTAGTATTTCTTGCAGAGCTGGTCTCTCGGTCACAAATTCTCTCGGTGACTTTTTGTCTGAAAATGTTTTAATTTCTCCCTCATTTTTGAAGGACAATTTTGCTGGATATAGAATTCTTGGTTGGCAGTTTTTCTCTTTTAGTAATTTAAATATAGCATCCCACTGTCTTCTTGCCTCCGTGGTTTCTGCTGAGAAATCTACACATAGTCTTATTGAGTTTCCCTTGTATGTGATGGATTGTTTTTCTCTTGCTGCTTTCCAGATCCTCTCTTTCTCTTTGACCTCTGACATTCTAACTAGTAAGTGTCTTCGAGAACGCCTATTTGGATCTATTCTCTTTGGGGTGCGCTGCACTTCTTGGATCTGTAATTTTAGGTCTTTCATAAGAGTTGGGAAATTTTCAGTGATAATTTCTTCCATTAGTTTTTCTCCTCCTTTTCCCTTCTCTTCTCCTTCTGGGACACCCACAACATGTATATTTGTGCGCTTCATATTATCATTCAATTCCCTGAGCCCCTGCTCAAATTTTTCCATTCTTTTCCCTATAGTTTCTGTTTCTTTTTGGATTTCAGATGTTCCATCCTCCAGTTCACTAATTATAACCTCTGTCTCTTGAAATCTACCATTGTAGGTTTCCATTGTTTTTTTCATCTCTTCTACTGTATCTTTCATTCCCATAAGTTCTGTGATTTGTTTTTTCACACTTTCCATTTCTTCTTTTTGTTCATCCCTTGCGTTCTTCATGTCCTCCCTCAATTTATTGATTTGGTTTTGAAGAGGTTTTCCGTTTCTGTTTGTATATTCAGAATTAGTTGTCTCAGCTCCTGTATCTCATTTGAATTATTGTTTCGTTCCTTTGACTGGGCCATATCTTCAATTTTCCTGGTGTGATTTGTTATTTTTTGCTGGCGTCTGGACATTTAATCAGATTTCCCTGAGTGTGAGACCCAGCAGGTTGAAAGATTTTCCTGTGAAGTCTCTGAACTCTGTTTTTTTTTTATCCTGCCCAGGAGGTGGTGCTTGTCTGTCTGCGGGTCCCACCAGCAAAAGATGTTGTGGCTCCTTTATTAATGCCACTATTGGTGTTTGGTTGGACCCAGTCCCTGCCACTGTCGGAAACTCCCTCCTCTCCCTCCGGGCAGCCGCCTATGGGGAAGGGCACCGGTCACCGGCCACCGCGCCCAGGGAACTCGCCACCGGACCGGGAAGCCGCCTGCTGGGGAGGGGCGCCGGTCGCCGGCCTCCGCGGCCTGGGGAGCCCGCTGATCTGAGACTTGTAGCCAGTCTGGGAAGCCACCCGCGAAAGAGGGGCGCCGGCTGCCGCGGCTTGGGAAACATCCCTCTCCAAGACTCTCAGCCAGTCCGGGAAGGAGGGAGGGAGGGGCGCCGGCTGCCAGCCTCCGCGGCCTGGGGAAGCGAGCGCCGCTCGGGGAGCTCACCGCAGCGGAGTCTCGCAGACGGTCTAGCCAGTCCAGACTGGGGTACGCTGTGTGTCCGTTCCCTGCTGTGGCCCCGGGAGCTGTTCTGCACTGTTTCTGGTCACCTAGTAGTTGCTCTGGAGGAGGAACTAAGACGCCCATACCTTACTAAGCTGCCATCTTGGCCCCCTCCCATACTCCTTTCTCCCATTCTTGAGGGGTATTTGGGCTGTGCCCATTCTAACTTTTTCATGTTGGAAAGGGCTGTCGATAATATGGGGTAGGAGGATGGAACTAGTCGATGTTCTGGACAAGCTGGCCCCTCTGCATTTCAGGACCTAACTGTTCCAGGGACCTGTCTGGAGGTTGCAGGTTTTGGAGATTTCCCCTAGTGCATGGAACCTTTGTGAAATCTTATATAATGCCCTAGGTGTTATTTAAGATTGGCAGGAATGTTTTTGGTTGGGATTTGGCAAGTTATGATATGTAGCAATGTCTAACTGAAGTTTGTATAAGAGTGACCTCCAGAGTAGCCTCTTGACTCTATTTGAACTCTCTTAGCCACTGATACCTTATCTGTTCCAGTTCTTTTCCCCCTTTTGGTCAGGACAGCATTGTTGATCCCCACACTGCCGGGGCCAGACTCATCCCTGGGAGTCATCTCCCATGCTGCCAGGGAGATTTTTACCCTTGGATCTCATGTCCCACATAGGGGGAAGGGCAATGATTTCACTTGCAGAGTTGAGCTTAGCGAGAGTGAGGTGGCATCTGAACAACAAAAGAGGTCCTCCAGAAGTAACTGTTAGACATACCTATAGGTAGGCTCAGCTTCTCTGCTACATACATAAACTTCACAATAGCAGGCCTCAAGATCAGTGACTTGGCCTAGTGATTGGGTGTCCTTAATGTTTTACACAGTATCAGGGGTTTCCCCAGTGGTAGTTTTAATAGTTCCATATTTGTTCTCCCATCCCTCAAGGGGCTTTGCCAATGCTTTTTTTTTTTTTTTTTAACTTTTTTATTATATAGTAGGACATATATACAAAGCAAAAAAATAAAATAGCAGTAGTTTTTAAAGCACTCTTCAACAAGTGGTTACAGGACACATCCCAGAGTCTGTCATGGGCTGCCACATGATCCTCTCATATTTTTCCTTCTAGCTGCTCCAGAATATAGGAGGCTAGAGGGCTTAAATACTTTTTTTATCATCACAATTGACTTTTTTTCCTTCTTTTTTGGTGAAAAATAACATATACATAAAAAAAAACTATACATTTCAAAGTGCAGCACCACAATTAGTTGTAGAACATATTTCAGACTTTGACATGGGTTACAATTTCACAATTTTAGGTTTTTACTTGTAGCTGCTCTAAAATACTGGAGACTAAAAGAGATATCAATGATTCAGCATTCTATTCATTTGTTAAATGCTATCTTCTCTGTATAATTCCACTATCACCTTTGATCTTCCCATCCCTCTCTTTAGGGGTATTTGGGATATGGGAATTCTAAATTTTTCATATTGGAAGGGTCTGTCAGTAATATGGGGTAGGTAGATGGAACTATCTGATGTTCTGGAGAGGCTGGGCCCTCTAGGTTTCAAGACTTATCTGGACCAGGGACCCATCTGGAGGTTGAAGGTTTTGGAAAGTTACTCTAGTGCATAAAACCCTTGTGGAATCTTATAAATTGCCCTAGGTGTTCTTTAGGATTGGCTGGAATGGTCCTGGTTGGGGGTTGGCAGCTTATAATAGGTAGCAAGGTCTATCTGAAGCTTACATAAGAGCAACCTCCAGAGTAGCCTCCCGACTGTATTTGAACTCTCTCTGCCACTGTTATTTTATTAATTACACCTCTTTTCCCCCTTTTGGTCAGGATAGAATTGTTGATTCCATGGTGCCAGGTCCAAATTCATCCCTGGGAGTCATGTCCCACGTCGCCAGGGAGACTTTCACCCCGGATGTCTTGTCCCATGTAGCGGGGAGGGCAATGATTTCACTTGCAGAGTTGGGCTTAGAGAGACTGAGGCCACATCTAAGCAACAGAACAGGTCCTCCAGAAGTAACTCTTAGGCATGCCTATAGGTAGTTTAAGCTTCTTCACTATCTACATAAGCTTCACAAGAGTAAGCCTCATGATTGAGGGCATGTCCTATTGATTTGGGTATCCCTAAATTTGACACAGTATCTGGGGATTCCCTGATGGTAAGGTTTAATACTTCTATATTCTTCTCCCATCCCTCAGGGGACTTTACTAATACTTTTAATTATCTGCTTAATATACTCTGGGATGTAGCCAGGCGTTACAATAATCTATACAGGATTAAAGGACCTCTTTCTTATTCTGGACTGTCTGTGTTTGGATTGTTAAAAGTGATCTATGCAGGCAGAATGAGTTATATTTTGTTCTATAGAAAATTTCGATTCTAGTCAAAATAAACCTTTCTTCCTTTGGTCTCAAAGAGTAGATGAGGTTCTAAAGTATAGACAGTGTCTTCCTTATGCCTTGTAGTAGTTAGGTTCGGGTGTCAACTTGGCCAGGTGATGGTACCTAGTTCTGTTGCTGTGGATTTGAATAATTAGCTTATGAAACTCATCTGTGGCTGATTACATCTGGAATCTTTAAGGGGAGGACCTTCGTCAATGAGTGATGTTTAACTAATTCATGAGAAGCTTAAAAGAGAGAGCTCAGTGCAGCACAGCCCAAGCAGCTCAGCATACCTCATCTCAGCACTCGCAGCTCAACCCAGACCTTTAATGACGCAGAAAGGAATAAATCTTGGAAAGCTATTGGAACCCAGAAGCCTGGAGCGAAAGCTAGCAGAGATTGCCTTGTGCTTTCCCGTGTAAGAGGGAGCCTCAAATGAAAGTTAACTGCCTTTCCTCTGAAGAACTATATGTTTTTAACTAAATAAATCCCCTTTTATTAAAAGCCAGTCCATCTCTGGTATGTTGTGTTCTGGCAGCTTTGGCGGACTAGTACACCCCTGTGTTCTGAGTTACCTTAATCCCGACCTGATCAGCTTTGTTCTTATCTCTAAATACCACGTTATACATGTATTAAACCTCCCAAGAGGGTTATATTTTTAAGGCTGAAAAAGAATACTAGTATTTGGGTGAATAGTTTAACAACTAAATTAATACTTTTCCTAAAATATAAAATTTTTTTAATTCTATATTCCTTTTTGGTGCAAATAAATTTTAACTTGTTCATACCCAGTTGCCCTAGTTAATTTATTAGATTTAATGTTTCCTGCAGCAGCAGACCATTTTCATTTTTCCTACTCTATTTCTATTCTTTTTTTAAAACGTGTTTATTGGTTCGTTGAGTATTAACAAACTTAATATCAAACTTATACTTAAATGGTATTTGTCACATGTTCCACACTTGGTTAATTGGGTAGAACTCCCATACCAGGCAACCAAATGAGCTGAATACAAAGAAGAATCCAACAAAAGCAAAGTAGATCCTACTTTCCCCATCTCCGAAGTCTGTGGAAAGAATGCGGGTCAAAGAGTATATGATACTGTATACTATACCCAGTCATCACTCATTAGAACAAAAAAGTATAATGTCAGAGTCCCTAAAACATAATTGCATATGGATATTTGCATTTTGTAGTCACAAGGTAGATACTGTTCTTTATGATTTAGGACAAATTATATACCACTCTCTGAAACAATGAGATTCTATTTAATTACTTCACACTTTAGCAATTTTAAAGTAAATCAGTATTTGAGTTTGATAACCCTCTGTTACTTCTACTTTTTTTTTTTTTTTTCTGTTTTTGAGACTCTGAGTCTCTCTGGAAGCCAAAAGAGTATCAAAGAAGACATTATATTTGACCTCACTGGTAGAAAATGAAACTTAGGCAAAACTTCTGCTGAGGCTTAGTAAAAGGAACATTCCATTCCTGTTCTTGTTATACTCCACTGTACTTCTTCATTAAAGTTTCCACATTGTTTCAAATCACGTACTTCTGATTGGTGGTTTTATATGAAGTGTAATACTACTACGTATTTTCCTCTTGAGGAAAGAGCTAGAATAAATGGCAAAAAAAAAAAAAACTGTTGATTTTACTTATGTGATTTACAGAATTTCTTTGGCCCTGAGTTTGTGAAAATGACGATTGAGCCATTTATATCTTTGGATTTGCCTCGGTCTATCCTTGTAAGTAAGAAAACCAATCTGTATCACTTTAAAAAAATAATTTAAGTAGTGATTTTTTTTAAAAAGCACATTAAAATGTTTGTAATGTTTACTTTAACAAAATGGCATTCATTTATTTTAGACCAAGAAAGGGAAGAATGAAGATAACCGAAGAAAAGTAAACATAATGCTTCTGAGTGGGCAGAGATTGGAACTGAACTGTGACACCAAAACTATATGTAAAGATGTGTTTGATATGATTGTGGCTCATATTGGCTTAGTGGAACATCATTTGTTTGCCTTAGCTACCCTCAAAGGTAAGAAGAGATTTTAAATTCCAGGTAGACTTTGGAAACTCTATAACAGACAGATTTCCTCTACCTATTAGAATGTCTCATCTAGTTTTGGGAAATATTAACTAAATGAACAAGTCATCATGAGAAGTAAAAGATGAACTGTGAATTGCATTCTCTCTCCCAATGAGGTACATTGTTTTATAGGTATATTTAATAGCTGTTTTTTGAGGGAATCCTCTGTACCTCACTATGAAGGATTTTCTTTGGATTTAGCTATATAAAAATGTATTTTAATTACTGTATTTTAAGACAAATATATATATTAATTGCCTACATACCACTCTCGAAATCAGTATCCTGCTAATATGATAATATGATAAATGTTGCAGAGACCTATTCCTGAAATTCCATAGCAACTTCCTCAGCTTATTATTGTAGAACCACAGTGTTTTTTTGTTAAATGTTGGATGACTAAAATAAGTCATTTCACTTATTTTTTTTAAGCATTACATGTATGAACGCTGTGAGGTTCATAAACCACCTGTTGGTCTCAACTCCACTGGATGCTTCTCCTGTTTGTCAATTAGAGTTAATATAGTGAAGAAACCTTCTGGAGTTGATCTTCTTACTTTACCACATCATTATACTTATAAATTATATTCAGAATGTCATATTTGTGTTTACCTAGAAGTTTAATTTTTAAAGTTTAGACAACCAAGTATTATAAATGACAATCAAATGAAATGATCCTTAAACTCTATGAGATCATGATAATGTCTTCTTTACCATAAATGTTATATTTACTTCAATATAATTTATTGAATTTTTATACTTCAAAAGTTGATAATTCATTTTGTAGAGTTATCTAATAAATGTTCAATTAGTGCCTACTAATATTCTGTTACTTTACTAATTTCAATTTTAGACTAATCAGGTAATATAATCTACATGAAGATACTTAATCAGAATTTCTATTTCTTGATAATACATCTAATTTCCTAACCATTCTGAATAAATTGGATTTTATTGAATAATGCTTTTATTTGGAGATAGTCAATAACTATTAATTAATGACATTAAAAAGAAAAATGATGCTTGTTGGTCCTTCAGCTGGTAACTCAATAATAAAAATAATAATAATAGCTAATATTTACTGAATGCTTAATATGTGCCAGCTGCTTTACCGAGAGTTTTATATACGTTATGTCATTTGAACCTCACAGCAACCCTGTAAAACAAGAATTAGCACTATCCTGACTTTACAAACAAGAAAATTTGTGTCTAGAAAGGTCAGAGATCTTATTCGTTGTCAGGCAGATGGTAAATGATGTGGCCAGGAGTTGAATCCAGGTCCGTCTGGCTTCAGAGTCCCCATTCTTAAAGACTCAGCCTTTTTCACTCCCATCCATGTGCAATGCCTCAGATTCCCTGTCATACTTAGCAGTCGTCTTTTATTTTTTGTATGATACTATTTTGTGCAAATCTGATGAAAAATTAAGAAATCAGAAGAAAAACATAAAGTACTTTTCATTATCTGAATGTTTTTCTCTTTCTGTTTTAGATAATGAATACTTCTTTGTTGATCCTGATTTAAAATTAACCAAAGTAGCCCCAGAGGGATGGAAAGAAGAACCAAAGAAAAAGAGCAAAGCTACTGTTAATTTTACTTTGTTTTTCCGAATTAAATTTTTCATGGATGATGTTAGTCTAATACAGTAAGTGCCAAAGAGTTTCTATTTTGCTTTTTTTGGCCCCTGTTCCTTTAACCCTTCAGCTTACTTACTGATACTGAATTGTTTCGTTCAGATTAACTTGAGACTTCATAATAACCATCTTAAAATCTAAACCTGTATGCCTATAGTGAAAATCACCCCAAGGTTCAAGATCCAAGTTTAGATGGTTTATGTGTATGTTTATTTATTCAGGCATACTCTGACCTGTCATCAGTATTATCTTCAGCTGCGAAAAGATATCTTAGAAGAGCGCATGCACTGTGATGATGAGACTTCCTTATTACTAGCATCCTTGGCTCTCCAGGCTGAGTATGGAGATTATCAACCGGAGGTAATTTCCCCCCCGCCTGCAGGATCACTTTTGTATTGATGTCCTTATTCTTAGCATAATTAAGGTCTAAACCCTGCTGAGGTGTTTGATGCTTAGATCTGCAGATATTTGAGGCTAGTTTGTTGTCACAAAACTGACCAAGTTCCCCATATACTTTGGTGTTATAAAACCACCCAAATTGAATTTGATATATTGTTTTTCTGCTTTAAAATAATTCTACTTGGGAGTTAAGGAATGTCTGGTATTTACCTCTTTTTCTCCCAGTTCTAACTCATGGAGTCTAGACACAAAGGTTTCCCAGCCAAAAATGGATCAAAGATGTCCTCTATCTACTATATTATCCATGCAGCCATAGGCCGAGAATCTAGCAAATCTCACTGTATGTAGAACAGCCATGCAAGGCAAGATGTTTCTGTGTGTAAACTGATCTAATAGGAAGCAAGGGGCCAAAGACTTTGCCTCTCATGAGCAGCATTTTTTTTTGACATTAACCCTTATTGTGAAATGAGGCCTTTGAATGTCAGGCTCTCCTCAACTTTGACAATCATAAACTGATTCTACATCATTGAAAAAAAAGGGAGACTGATGCAATTCCTCTAAAACTCACTCTTCAGAAATAGAAGTATCTTGAGAAAGGCAAGAACGTAAAGATCAGAGAAAGGAGGTTCGTTCCTCTATAAGGCAAACTGGATTAATTTTAGAAGTGTTCTCCTTTCTAGGTTCATGGTGTGTCTTATTTTAGACTGGAGCATTATTTGCCCGCCAGAGTGATGGAGAAACTTGATCTGTCCTATATTAAAGAAGAGTTACCAAAATTGCATAATACCTATGTGGGAGCTTCTGAAAAAGAGACAGAGTTAGAATTTTTAAAGGTAAGCTCACAAGATTACAAACAATAAACCTTATATCTTTCAAAGTAAGCAAGAAGCACTGGGGAGTACACACCTAAAATCTCAGGTGCATATATAACTGATGCATTATCTCATCTCATTTATTCCTGACTAATACTCTGATCTTTTAATTCCCATTTTGTAACAAAGGAAACTGAGTCTCAAAGAGGAAATGTACTTTCCCAAAGTCTTGTAGTTAGCATGTGGGAAAAACTACTATTTGAACCTAGATTATCTATCTGCATATGAATGGCACAGTTTTATCCAATCCATATTCTTGAAATAAAGACACATTATAAGAGAAGAAACAATTGAGTTATAAAAGGCAAGTTCATACTGATTTTAGAATTGTTTTATTTCTTAAAAGGTTAAAAATTTAATTACATCCTTTATAAAATGTTTGTCCCATTCAGTGCCAACTATTTTGCATAGGAATAGGGGGTCAGAAAAACTGGCTTATGGTTCCAGTTCTGCCACCAGCTTCCTTTACAACCTCAGATAAATAACAGGGCAATATAAATATGAAAATATAAGATGGTGTCCTATTGAAAAGAGAAGCTTTTCAGAACGTTCTCCTGCTTCAGCTTCCTAGGATGTAACAGTATGCCTTCCATTTGCTGCCTCATACTGAAAGGAGCCAAGTTTCCCTGCCCTATGAAAATCTACGAAGGGATTTCATTCAGATTTAAACAACCTTTTATCTAGGATTCATGGTAAGAAAGGCAAGGTTGTTTGTTTTGTTTAAACTGAGACTACATTTAAAGAGAATAGATTATATAGTTATATTTTTACATTTTATACTCGTAGGAAGTAAATATCCCATTAATAAATAAATAAGTTAATTAATAAAGCTAAAAGGCTGATTGGCACCATTGAAAGAATATATACATGGAAATTTGCAGTCAGTCTTGCGTTTGAATTCTTTTTTCAGCTAGCTGGTTAACCTTGGGAAATGTACTTAACTTCTCTGGGCTTCATTATTTTCCCTGTGAAATAGCATACCTAATGCATAGTAAGTTGCCTTATTCCTCCTTATAATAAATCCTGTGACTCCTTTTTTTTCTTTAGCTTTAACATCTAACCTAGCACATTTTTAAAATCTCATTAATACACCCTTCTAAAGTTAAACTTCTTCTGCTCTATAATTATATATGTTGCCTTTGAAAAACTTCTATATCTTTTTTTTTTTTTTTTTTTATACATGGGCAGGCACCGGGAATCGAACCCGGGTTCTCGGGCATGGCAGGCAAGCACTCTTACCTGCTTAGCCACCGTGGCCCGCCCTAAATCATCTTTATTGAGGTATAACTTACAATAAAATTCACCACTTTTAAGTCTTCAATAATTTTTGACAAATGTATACAATTTAGCGCCTACCTCTACCGTTATGATAAAGAACATGGTTCAGTAAACTACGACCCACCTATTTTATAAACTTTTATTGAAACTTGGCCATGTTTAGTTGTTTCATTTTATCTAAAACTGCTTTCACACTACAACTGCAAAGTTGAGTATGACAGAAATCATATGACCCACAGAGCCTAAAATATTTACTATTTGGCCCTTTCCAGGAAAAACTTAACAACCTCTGATGTAGCAAATTTCCACCACCCCAAAAGATTCCCTCATGTTCCTTTACAGTCAATCCCCTAACCTTGCCTTCGGTCCCTGGAAGCTCCTGATCTGCTTTCTATTACCATAGTTATGTGTTTTCTAGAATTTCATATAAAGAATCATATAGTATGTAGTTTTTTATTTCTTTGACTGAGAATAATACTTTAGAGATTCATCTTTAGGTGGATTATATGAATAGTTTCTTCCTCTGTTCATTGCTGAGTATTTTCCATTTTGTGGCTATACAGTGTTTATTCTTTCATTAGTTGATAGATGTAAGCCTTTATAAGCATTCACATACTCATTTTTTCCATGTCAATCATTTAAACAAATTTTTAATGCAATTTTATTGAGATACATTCACAACTCATACTCATTTTTGTATAAACATGTTTTTACTTCTCCTGAGTAAATACTTATGAGTAAGATTTCCAAATCCTATAGTACATGCAGATTTAACTTTATAAGAAGTTTCCAAACTATTTTCCAAAGAGGTTGTTCACTTTTACATTTTTAAAGTCCTACCTATATTGTACGGAAATTCCAGTTTTCCATATTCCTACAAAAAAAAAAAACTTAGTTATTTTCAGTGGTTTTAACTTTAGCCATTATGTGGTTATGGTGTTAATTTACAATTCCCTAATTACAGTTTATGTTGAGCATCTATTTTAATGTGCTTATTTGCCATTCATATGTCTTGTTTTTAGAAGTGTCTAGTAAAATCTTTTAACCATTATAGTTTGTCTTTTTAATTTTAGCCATTCCGTAAGTGAGTGGTGATATAGTTATGAGTATTTATTTGTATTTCCCTAATTGCTGTTTACGTTGAGCATCTTTGCATTAGAACTGTCTAACAAAATCTTTGACTATTTTCCTGTCTGTTTGTCTCCTTATTGTTGAATGTAAATATTCTTCATATGTTTGGGTACAATTCCTTTATCAGATATATATTTTATGTATATTTATCTCCCAGTCTGTGACTTGTCTGTACATTTTCTTAACAGTGTCTTTTGAAGGACAAAACTTTTTAATGTTAATGAAGTTATGGTTTGCTAATTTTTTCTTCTGTGGTTCATGCTTGTTATATCCCTTCTAAGAAATCTTTGCTTAACCCAAAGATTTTCTCCTCTGTTTTCATCTTGAAATTTTATAATCTGAGTTCTTATATTTAGGTCTGTGATCCGTTTTAGGTTAATTTGCACACATCAGATGAGGCAACAGTCGAGATCCCATTTTTTGGCATATGCATATCTTTCCAGCAACATTTGTTGAAGGACTGCCCTTCCCACAAAAAATTATGTTGGTAGAACTTATTTATGTTTATGTCACCTTTTACCAAAGTTCATTGTTATGGTGTGGTATTGTTCCAATAGGTTTGCCAAAGACTGACAGAATATGGAGTTCATCTTCACCGGGTGCACCCTGAGAAAAAGTCACAAACAGGAATATTGCTTGGAGTCTGTTCTAAAGGTGTCCTTGTTTTTGAGGTTCACAATGGAGTTCGCACATTGGTCCTCCGCTTTCCATGGAGGGAAACCAAGAAGATTTCTTTTTCTGTATGTCCATTTCAATCTCTTCTTTGGATTATATTTTAAAGTGGGTGTTTTGTCAGTTTCAAATGTAACATATTCATTGACTTTCCTTTAGTAAACTTTTGACCCTACCATTGAGTAGGGGGTAAAATGTCTTAAAATTATTTAACACTTTCTTTTTAGTTATAGAAATATTACTAAGACTTTGCTTGTTTCTAGTTTTCTCAGGAGGTGATTTTAAAAAGGCTGCTTTACATTCTGCTGGTTATATGCTCAATTAACTTCAGTTAAATTGCAACCAAGTTGACATCTCTGTCAACTTACTTCTAGGTTAGTAACTCCTCACATGAGGCATTCCATACCTCCTATGTAATGATCCCACCTATGTAAGATAGATCATTATCCTAATTCCAGTGAACCTTGTCTAGCTCAATAGTAGATTCCTTACACCTACTACATTTGAATCTCAGTGGCCCAGAGAGTTCTTGTACTTTACAAAATAATTCCAGGACTTTTTGCTATTTTAGATTTCAGTTTATATTATCAATGGGGATAAAATTAGAAATTGATGTTTGAAAATCATTTGCTTATGGAAGACAGTGAGCTTATAAAGGCTTGTTTGATTTTGAACATAGTTGGGGTATCTAAACATTGAAGCACCACTGGTATATTGTAGAGGTGAATCAAAAGTTTGTTCTTTTATTTCCTAATGCTAGTCAGAGATTGCTCATACTGTCAGTTCATATTGTGACTGAAATAAGGTCTCTCCAGAATAGTGTTTATAAGGGTATCAAGGTCCTGACTGATTCTGAAAATCTTCAACTTAGAAGATCTGTGAGATCAATTGTAGAGCTACAGATTTAAGCTCATTGGTTTCCTATGAAACCCAGAGGTACTGTTACCATATTATGTGTCATTCTTCAGGAAGACTCTGAACCACCCACCCTCATTTTCCCCATGCTTTCAAGATGAAGACATTATCTGGGATTAATTTACCTTCTATAGTGGAATTGCTGGTTGAGCAAATGTCCTGGAAGAAACCTTAGGTTAACACAACACAAATGCAGTTTGTACCAGTTTTGAGAAGACAAGAATTCAGATAACATTCTCGTACTGCATTTAGCTCTATCGTTGCCAGCCAGCCCTGCCACATATAAACCTAGGTCTCCCATCTATCTCATTTTTAAAGATCTCCAATAATAATAGACCACATTTCCATACAAACTGTTTTTGTGTTTAACAATACTCATTTATCCTGAAATTCTCTCTCTAACACAGATTTATCTTTTTTATCCCTCCTTTTTTTATTTCTACTAACTTCTGAGGAGACAGGGAAATCATTTTTCAGCCTTCTTATCTCTCACAACTCAGTTATCTTGGGCACATTTCTTGCCCAGTCTACTAGTTAACACTTAAAGAGAATCAAATATTCTTATAATCTGTTTGAAACTTGCTTATCTTCCTTAGATCTTTAATCATCTCTAATACCATCTTTCATAATTATTGCACATCTCTAACCTATCTCTTTTGCAATTTTTTTTACATATGACTTACCCCTATCTCCTGCTTTGGGGCTGTTTTATTATAGATACCAGTTCTGTAGGTCTTTTAACTGATATTCTAAGGAGAGGCAATCTTTCAGATTAATGCTTCACTCAGTGAAAGAGCTTTACAACTGTGGAGTTCATTGTCTTTGTTATTACTTGACTGGTTAATTTGTGCACTTATTAGGAAAAAAATACCACTGGTAATCAAGATACTGGTTTGGTGCTACTCATCTTTAACTCATTTCTAACTTTGTTTCCTTATTTAACAAAGGGAGAAGAGGTTTAATCCCAGAGATTTCATTGGCAACACTATCTAGCTGGCACTTAATAATGATTTTTTTTGTTTGATTTTGGTGTATGGACCGGAATCGAACCTGGGTCTCCTGCTTGGCAGGCGAGCATTCTACCATTAAACCACCCAATAATGTTTTGTTTTTATTACATTATTGTATTTAATTTTAAAGCTGGATTTGTTTATGACAAGGTTAAGGTTTATAGTTATATTGCAGTTTCCTTGAGTGAATTACATAAGAAAAAATTTATTAAAATTAATAAATAAGCAAGAACAAAAGTTATGAATATGGCACTTGTGTGACTGAAGTTTAGACAATACTCATATCTTTTGAGAGTTTAAAAATATGACCTTTTCTATGCCTATTTTTGCATTTGAAATAAAGGCAAGGACATGAAGAAGAGAGAAAATTTTGCACGGTAGTGAAGAACTAGAAGAGAATCTAACCAGACCTGAGAAAATCTCTAGTAACATTAGTCTTAGATACCTGGTATATTGAATACTAGTCTTTCAAGGCATCTGGACCACCTGCAAGCCTCAGCACTTACGTCACAATTCATTTTGGAATGTGTGCCCTCTTACATAAAAGGCATTGCCTTTCAAGAAACATCAGGGAAGAAAATTAATTTGTGTTTCTCCTCCTTTCCCTGTAACTGTTGAGACTCAGAGTCTCTCAATACTGATGTGTATCATCTCTCAACCCATCTGAGATGTGTTATCCAGTGCCTCTCTATTTGCACATTTTCTTCTACTGCCCACAGTAGAAGGCGATATCCCAGCCTTCATGCCACCAAATTTCTACTTGACTGAACCACATTTATCATTACATGGTAATGAAATAATTCTTGTTAAACTTCGATTTCTTTACCCTAAAGAGTAAAACAAATATTTCTTGTCACTTTTTCAAACAGTTTTGGCACTGGTAAAAACATCGCAGTGCCCTCCACAGAGCACACTAGTATTAAAGGAAACCGTATTTCCTTTGCTGATGACTGGTGTATGGTCTGCTTTAGTCTGTCATTTCTGAAAGTGGCAAATATATTGATTTCAATTATTTGTTGAATTGTGATAATAAGGAATATGTTTTTCTATATTTATATTAGATGTAGGTAAAGAAATAGTAATGCCTAAAAATGTGAACTATAAATAATATATATACTTATTAAAACGTGCAGAATTTGGTCATGTAGAAAGTATCGCAAGGAAACATCCTAATTATTAATACTCCTGATTAATATTATAGAAAAAGAAAGTCACATTGCAGAATACATCCGATGGAATAAAACATGCCTTCCAGACAGACAACAGTAAGGTATGTCAGTACCTGCTGCACCTCTGCTCTTCCCAGCATAAGTTCCAGCTGCAGATGAGAGCAAGACAGAGCAACCAAGATGCCCAAGATATTGGTAAGGAGAAACAGACTATTTCGTATGATTCCAGGATATAAGTATGATTTCTGTCATAAATTTTAAAGGAATATGTGGATGAAGCATTGTTATAAAGTATATAGATGTTAAATGACTCAGTCAAGTTTATAAAGGTGTCACAAATGAAGCTAAGATTTCAAGTTAATGTTCATGTTGAAAACAACACCCCGGAGATCAGTCAGAAAGTACCAGTTGAAATGTCTATTTTGTGCTTAACTATAGTCTAGCTGATGTAAATAGTACGAAAGCATGATCATGTTCTCCACCTACAGTAAGCTTACATACTACTTGGGAAGGTAAGACCAACATACCTGAAACAATAATTCACAATAGAGGTTCAAGATTTTAATAATAGGAGCTTATATCATACAGATTCTATGATCTATAATAAAACAGAAGAGGTAGATCAAAGGCTAGAATACTTGAGAAGTGGCACTCGAATTGGAATTTGAAGGACAAAAATAATTTAAGTAATTTGAAAATAAATGGAAATGCTTTCCAAATGAAAGAACATGGGAAAGAAGGCAGGGTGGAGATGAGGTGGAATATGCACCCAGGACATTGGAGATGCATTGATGGGACATTTGTGTGCGGCAGCTTTACCATCTGTTATTTTTACTTGGGTGTATCTCTGCTCTGAGCTTGAGCTGAATAGCTACACTACCCAATAAAAATAGTCAGGAGAGTGTTTTCAATTTCTTCTGAAAACAAGTTGGCTTCTGAAACACAGCTCTGAGAAATATCTCAGTCAGAACTGAAATATTTAAAACTTACTCTGCAAGACCACAAATAGAGATTAAGGTTATACACAATCCAATTCTGCATAATAAATTCTTATAGACGAGTGAAATACTCTGAGAAGTCCGGTTTGAAAAGAAAAAAAGCATTTGAATAACACTGTTGAACTTGTGCAATAGAACCCTATGAATTACTTATCTGAACTTTCTCACATTCTGAAATCTTACAAAAATATTTTCCCCTTAGGATTAGAATATGTGTGATGGAACCCTTTTTTATGAATATATATTTCTCAGACCTTTCAGTTGGGGCTTTATATTTATTAAAAATGAAGACTCCAGGAAACTTCCTGGAACTCAGAGAATCACAATCTTTGTGAAGTGGGTCCTGGAGGAATCTACATTTTAAGAGACTTTACCCTGTAATGACTTTTATGCATGCTAAAATAAGATAACCTCATTTCTGTAAAATAATTTCATTATTCCTTTTCTTTCCCTGCTTTGCTCTGCTAAAAATTTTGTATGCTCTTGTGTATTTTCAAAGTATAGTGTAATATCAGCATTACTAGAACTATGAACTAGTAATGGTTCAATTCTGGTTTATATTACAGAATATTCCTGCTTAGACCAATATTGTATAATATAAACCAGAATTGAACAATTGATGTGAAATAATACGTGTAGTGAAAAGAGTCAGAAGACAAAAGTATGAAGCCAACCTTTCACTCTTAGCATTTCTTACACTGAAGAACAATACAGTAGAGTAGTGAAGAGCAGAGGCTCTGGAGCAACACTGCCAGATTTCAAATCTTGGTCCATTACTTGTAAGTCTTGAAATTTCGGGGAAAGTTCCTTAAACTCTGTGCCTTGGTTTACCCGTCTGTAAAATGATTGCCATAATTATGATACCTACATCATGTAAAGCACTTTTTAAAAGTACCTGATATAGAGAAAATATTCAATAAATATTCATTATTATTCATTATCAGCAACATTGTTTTTATGACTGCTTTTTTTTTTTTTTTTGCATGGGCAGGCACCGGGTATCCTACCCGGGTCTCCAGCATGGCAGGCGAGAACTGCCTGCTCAGCCACTGTGGCCTGCCCTTCTATGACTACTTTTACTACCACTACTACTACTACTGCTATTACTACTGCTACTACCACTACTACTACTACTACTACCGCTACTACTGCTATTACTATTACTACCACCACCACTACTACCACTACTACCACTACTACTACTGCTACTATTAGCTACGTACTAGCTAAATGACCTTAGAAAACTGACTTTTTAGAATCTCAGTTTCTTCATCCATGAAATGGGGATGCTCTACTTAACCACACAGGTTTGCCCCTAGGACCACAATAATTATTTATCCTTGAACTCATATATGAAAGCACGTTAAATTTAAGTGAGTTAAATTAATGTTATTATCTACATATTTTCCCATTTCTTTAAAACTTTAATAAAGTAATTATTTCCTACTTAGAATTGTCTTAGAAATAGCTATCTGCTTACTTAATTTGTAACTAGACAAGTAAAAATAATTGATTTCCTCTGTAGGAGTTTGATGGCCTGACAAATATATGCTTCTTCTTTAGAGTCATAGAACACTGGTACTCAAAAGACTTGTAGAGACCATGAAGTTCAAAATGTTCTTGATGAGGAAACAAGTTCAGAGAAGACAAGTGTCATGCCTCACCTCATAGCAGTTAGATGTCAAACTAGACTGAACCCCTGATCTCTTCAATCCTAATCCAGTACTCTTTCTATTTGATGAGCTTCTAAAGAGCTAATTTGCATAGAATCAGCTTTGCTAAAATTAATAATCATTTATTGGACACTATTTGTAAGACATCATGCGAGGTGCTGTTGGATAACAAAAAACAAATGAAGTCCCTCTCCTCAAAAAACATACAATTAAGTTGAAGGTTTGAGGAAATATAAAATGCTAGGTACAAGGAATGAACAGGAGCAGAAGTAGAGGTTAGGAAGCAAGCCGTCCAGTTCAAATTTGAAACATTGGTATTAGGATATAAGCTTGTTTTAAGGTTCTCTCCCATACTGATGGTCCATGTTGAAGTCCTTTCTGGTTAAAATGCAGTAGACAGGCCAGATAGGTGGGCAGTTTATGATGTCATCCGATGGGTGAATGCAATTTAAGTCTTACCCAGGGATGGATAATTGAAGACTATAACCCCTAATATGTTCTGAAGAAGGCTAAATTGCTCATATTCTTGCCAAAATTTCGTTTACATTTTCCACAAAGGTGAAGAAATCTATCAAGTATAAACACATTTCCTGGTTATTGAATCTTTGTGAGTCTCAGTTTTGCTTCTTTGATTAAAAGCTGTTTCCAAAGTAAAATAATAGAAATGGTGTTATCTGATCTAATAAAACTCTATATTTTATTAGACATGGTTACAGAAATTTTAAATATGGTCTTTTTTTTGGTTCATATTTTAACTTGTCCACATGTTCTTCAGAGAAAGAATGTTGATGGTTAAATTTTCCTGGTGTCAGTGAAAAGTAATTGTTAGTTGAAATTTCATTCTGATACATGAATATTAAAAATCTTCAATGTGTTCCTACCTGCTTCTGAGATGAAATACTGATAATTAATACTCTGTGGAATTAGAAGAGAGATGAAGCAGAATCTATAAAGATATATCAGTTATCATTTGACATTTTCTTTTTAAAAGAAAGTTTTTCCAGTGATTTTACATAATGGTTAAGCTATATCCCTTATGGAGTGCGATACAGGGTTGCTAGCTTCCAGAGGGGCTGAAGAGGTAGGGATGTGGGTCACTAATGCGTAAACAACTCAATCATTTTAAGCTCTGTGCCACTGGTCCTTTATTTACTTGAAAGGATTTTGGTGATCTAAAATTCTGTGATACAGTATTTCATATCATACTGCTATGATAAGGGTTTCCACAAATTAAAATAGCCAAGCACTTGTATAAATTATCTCTAAAGTTAGCCTCTAAAAGAAGACGTTGGATGCATATGTAGGAGTGAAAGGAATTTAAGCTTAAAGAGATTCCCAACTCCCTGATCATGCTATTTAACAGAAACCAAAAATGAGATAGTATAAGTAGTATTTGATTCCCCTATGGCTCTTATGCCTCAGTTAAATCATGAAGTCACCAAGGTAGAAAGCTGGAATTGTCACAGAAGTAAAATACCCCAAAAACTCCTGTAAGCTTTTCTTTTGTAACTACTTTATTGCGATATAATTCACATACCGTACAAGTCAATGATTTTTAGTATATTCATATATATGTACAACCATCACTACAGTCTGCCTTAAGTTTTTAAAAACTATAATAATCGAGATCTTTTTCTGTGGGCAGAACTTTTTTTGAAGAGCTTCTTTTGTAGACATGCATTCACCATGTTGGTCCATCCAGGTTTCTTCTCTCCCTCTCCCCATCCTTGCTTTGCTGATATTTTAGCAGAGACACTACTAGGGTTGAAAATCTCTCTGTCAAATGTCAATCTCATTTCTGACTGGGATCTTAATGGGAATTTGGGGTCAGCAAGCCTGAGCTCCCGAACATTTAGATGCAAGAAAATCACTATATGAAATAGAAAATGAGGATGGGTGAGGGCTGTAAGAAAGCTAAAAGGATGGAGAGATGCCCTGAAAACCAGGATCTTCAAACCTCCTTTTTAATATCTTTGATTGCCAAACTTTGAAAACTACCTACTTATGCTGGCAATCTAAAAGATTAAAACCTGCATGCTGTATTTCAATTACTAAAATAGCTCTTCTCCTAAAGGTACTGGAGTGTTCCTATCATGTAAAGCAATCCTGTTTCCTTGTAGAGAGAGCTTCGTTTAGGAGCCTGAATCTCCAAGCAGAGTCCGTTAGAGGATTTAATATGGGACGAGAAATCAGCACTGGCAGTCTGGCCAGCAGCACACTGAACAAACTTGCCGTTCGACCTTTGTCAGTTCAAGCTGAGATTCTGAAGAGGCTATCCTGCTCAGAACTGTCACTTTACCAGCCGTTTCAAAACAGTTCAAAAGAGAAGAGTGACAAAGCTTCATGGGAGGAAAAGCCTAGAGGGATGAGTAAATCATACCATGACCTCAGTCAGGCCTCTCTCTCTCCTCATCAGAAAAATGTCGTTGTTAACAAGGAATCCCCATCACACACCATTGAGGAGTTGGTGGGAAAACCATTTTACCAGATGGCGAGAGCTGATACAGAGTCTTTGACAGGATTCACAAAACTTAATAAGTAAGAACATTGTCAATTAACCCAAACTACATATTTGTAAATTCTACATTTCATACATTTGTTTTTGTTTAGATGTTTAATTATTTTCAACTTTTTTTTTTTAACATTGACGCTTCCCCCACCTACCTTCCTTTTCCCCTTTAGTTCAAAGTCTGTTGCAAGTTTAAATAGAAGTCCTGAAAGGAGGAAACATGAATCAGACTCCTCATCCATTGAAGACCCTGGTCAAGCATATGTTATAGGTCAGCATAAACAAGCTTACCTTCTTTCTCCCATACCTCATATTCATAATGAAAAGTGAACTAGGTAATGTCAATTACCAAGTCATTATTTTTGGTTCTTTATATCCTAATAGCCAAAATTGTTTGTGAATATCAAATTTAAGGCTACTTAAAATACACCAAATCAAATTTAAAAATTAGATTTTTTTCATGACGTGATTGTTTCATGACACAAACTATTGTTTAGCTTCCTCTTGATCACTGTAGCCATGACCTTCATATTGAGAGAACACAGACCATAGCTGTGGATTTTCTTGCTTTTGGATTTTCTCTACAAGTCATATGAGTGGACTCCAATAATGCTAGTATTTTTTGAAGAAAAGTTTGTTTAGGGTGCTTTCAGCTAACCACAAACAGAATTTTCTTTAAATTCTTAGATAATTTTACGATTCTTATGAAATATGTTGTGGTTAACAGGTAGAAATTCTTAGTTGATTAGAGTTCCTTCAAATTCTTCCAGCCAGCTGAGGTCCATATTAAGTATAGAAGTTGTGTGTATATATATATATACACACTCTCTATGCTGTGAAATAAAGTTTCCTTTTGCCTTATGCACCTTAAAAAGGAAATGCACTGGCATTCTTTCAGAAGAGTAGATAGTGAAGCATATAAGTCTTGGAAGATAGGGAGTAGCTGGGGAGACAAAAGGGAAACAAGGACACCCTCTTCTGCTGTAGTTTTATCAAATAATATTACCTAACTCTCCTTAGGCCTAAAGATTATATAATTTAACCCTAATTACACAAAATTAAAAAGTATTTTTTACTCTGTAATTGGGTTGAAGGTATGTGGCATAAATGAAGTTAAAAGAGAATTTTTCATGATAGTTGACAAATATTTATGGAAAGCAGCATGACTTTATCAATGTAGGCTGCCACAACTTTCCAAAGATTATAACATCTATTTCAGTTGTTATAATCAGTTCAGAATCAGTTTTTAAAAAATTTAAACAGATAAAAAGCAAGAGTACATGCTATATGTATCCCTGTGTTGGCTGTGGAAAATAGCTTAAGAAGAGACTGATTGAATATTTTAGGAAATACTCCTCAAATTATGTTTACATATAATGGTGTTGCTTATCAATTCTAAGGTATTTCCATTAGGAAGGCTTTTGTATACATGAACATCCATCATATCAAAAATAGAGTAGTGAATGTTTCAAAGAAAAACATAGATTAAATAGAACTCAACCATAAAATGATATATTTTCTGCATTTGATTTTTTAATTAAAATTATTCATTTTTTATTTATATTGAATTTTCTTTTAACATTTGAACAAATGCTTCTAAAACTCATTTGTTTAATCATTTCATATTTGTCAGAAACAAAACATTGTTCAAATTTGTTCTGAAAAACAGTCAATTTGCTTAACTTGAGCATTAAAAGTAGCTAATATGCCCTTTCTGGAAAGTCTTATTTTTCTTAGTGTAAATAAAAGAAATGTTGCTGCCTTAATGTTTTATTAGTTCTTATGAATTTGTCAGAAGAAATTACTTCTATATCTAATATCTGAGCATTTTATAAAATGTCTAATAATTTAATTTATACCACAGGAGTGACTATGCATAGTTCTGGAAATTCTTCATCCCAAGTACCCTTAAAAGAAAATGGTAGGTTTATAAAATGTTTTCCCCCTCATTTCCATCATATCTTTTCTATTTTCTTGTACCTTATGAAATAGTCTTGAACCTAATAAGGAAGGGTTTTCAATTCCATGCCAAGGATTTTAGGCCTTATTTTGGAGTCAAAAGAGAGTTATATTTTTCAGCATCACAGCAATGTGATGTGACCTGTGATTTAGGCTGTTGGATGAACTAAAGAACCATAGAAATAACAGACTAGAGATTGAGAGATTATCTGGGAAATTAATATAGTGGTTCACATTAGAAACAATTTTGATCAAAAATGATAATAGGTTGTTATTTTAAAGGCATGCTTGAGCTGCATCTTAAAATAAAGGGAGGATTTATTCAGGCAGAATGGTGGGGATGAGCATTCCAGATCAGGGCATCACATGATCAGAGTCATGGTAAAGATCACAGATACAAGGAATGACACAAGAGCTAAACTAACTAGATGTGGGGGGGGCGGTGAGGAGGGCCGCAATTGAAAGCTAAGTAGAGCCAAGATTATTAAAGAGCTTTAGGTCTTATTAGGCAGTCTGGGGAGAATTTGAAGAATTTACATGTTGAGATTTATATTTTAGGAGACTGAGAATAATCAAAAGTTACAGGAAGAAGTCCAGAAATGTACATTGACTTGAATTTATTAGAATTTATTTTAAAAAATACTTTAATATACATTATCTTAGTTGATTTTTTTTAATTTTTAAAATTTTTTTTAACTTTTGTTAGTTGATATTTTTAACTATTTTTGTATGTTCAAAAGAATGTCTTTATTACTAGTATGTAATACTTGCTTCCCAAAATATTTGTCTTACCTGCAGATTCCTAAAATAGAAATAGTCAAAAGCCTGATGAGAAAGAAGCAAATATGCTAAACAAAAGTAATAACGTAAAAGTATTTATATAATTAAAATTGAGGAAGTTTTAAGTTTCTAATATTCTTGATAGCTAAGGCAAAAAGAAAGGCATTGAACCTAGTATTTATGTGTTTGGGCAGGGGTTGGCATGCAGGAGAGGGGGTCAGAATAAACAGCTCCCTACAAGGAAGGCTTGTCGTGTTTTTGTCATACTTTTCTGATCTTCACCAATTCCCACTTCTGCCATCATGCAGCTCAAAGGCCAGCCAACTTCTCAATGAAGGATCTTCACTGCCCCTGCCCCACTGCAGGTAGAACCCATGGCTTCTCCCTTCATACCCAGTACCTGGGGACATAGTTTGTTCTGGATGTGTGCATCTCCTCTGCAGATATATGGGCTTCTTCAGAGCCAGGCTAGTCCCTAATGCACCTAGGCACGTCCCAGCACTTAGCCCAGGATATAGTAAGTGCAAGATGAGCAAGCTCAAGGCGTACAGTGGGGTAGGCCGCAGCCCTGAGAGCCAGGACTATGCAGAACAAGTGACCAAGAGGGACAGAAGCAGAGGAGGGATCCCTGCTTCTCAGGTAGACCTATGAAATTACTGGCTTTGTAAATCAAAAGCTGTCAAATATCAAAGTGCTATTTGTATAATTCTCTATATACAATTCTCTATATGGTCTGTAATAGAAATACACATGCTAGTTCTTTAGGAGAGGACAATTTTTCTTAGAAGTAAAATTATTTCCAAAAGTAAACAAAACAGACTGTGTCTTAAACAACTTCTAAGCAAATAAAAAAAAAATTTCCCTCTCATTTATCTTTTAATATTTCAATCCCCAAAAAAAAATCCAAGGGCATATCATTAAAGAATAGTTTGTACTTGGGTCTATGTTATTAAGATCCTAGTATATAGCTTTCTGATAATTAAACTTCTAACATGGACTTAACTTACAATACCTAGATATGTAGAATAGCTTAGTTATCAACATGTCCCTTAAGTTAATAATTACTGGCTAATGGTTGAGCGCTTTTATGTACCAAACACTGTTTTAAGTACTTTACATTTATTTTCCATTTAATTCACACAGCATCCCTGCGAGGTGGGTGCTAAAATTATTCTCTTTGAGAAAACCAGATCATAGAGCAGTTGAGTTGACTAGAAGTTCATGGAGTTAGCAAGTACAGGAGCCGTGATTTGAAGGCAGGCCCCTCTGCTTTCAGAGCCCACATTCTCCACTACTCTTTAGGCTCCTCCCTAGCAGAATACCTCCTAATTTTTCTTAGGGTATTATTTCTTTCAGCTAAACTTTTGAGAGTAGTTGGATAATAATCTATTCAAAGATGAGAACCTGAAATGTGTTTTACACTAATTAGTTTCTGATGGAAAAGAATATGAATTTACATTGGCTATCAAATTGGCAGGTGCCTGGGTAGTTTTTCTATTAAAAACTTGGAAGCCTCATCTCCCTACCTTGGTTGCTACAGAGGAAGGACCAATCCACTTTGCAATAGAGTTATGCTCTAGTCAGCTTGCACAAAGCCATTTTCCCCAAAATTCGTTTCGAATTTGCTTAAGTAGTCTGATTTAGCTCTGCTGAGAATCTCATGTTTTTCACATAATAGAGCCTGTCAGAGATATTTTTTTAAATAAAGTAACTGAGAACCAAAAAAGTTAAATTCCTTGCCTGTGAGTTAAATGTAGGATTTATTGTAATTTCTGTATTCTTGCTGATCAAGATGATTAAATGAAAATTAATTGTGAACAGACATTAATGTTGAATTATTCATTATTTAATACAAAGATCGACATATAAAATTCATTTTTACTTTTTATGACCTCCAGAGGCTCTTAAAGAATGTGAATTTGAAAGAGAAAATAAAATTTAAAAGTTACGGAACTTTTAATCTCTCACTTTGAAACAGAAACATGGAAAGAATTCCAGTCCTTTGATGAACTGTGATTTGCAGATAAGGTTACTCAACCTTTTAAAAAACAAACTTTGACAATACACTTTCATAAGAGTAAACACAATAACTATGTAAAAGTTGTGCAAGAATAATGTAAAATTGGTTTTTAATGTTTCAGGATTAATATATAGTAACATTGCTTCCTGAAATATTCCAGCCACAAAATATGTGCCAACATTTTATGGAGTCAAATTCAGGGCTCTTAACACAAACAAAATGTAAAAACAAAAACCTTTTATGAAAGGGGTTGTTTTGGTGCAGATGCTGAAGTAAATTTTTTCCCTATAATAAAACTAATCATTGTCTTTATGAACAGTCTTAATTCCACATAATAAAATATTGTACAAGTATAAACAAGATTTTAAAACATACTTTGTTTAGTTAGATGTGAAGGACCAATATAATTTCAAAGCTAGTGTAATTTTTTCCCCCTAGGGCTTGATTAGAATACATATACAGTTGAAATGATAATAAAAATCCAAAGTGTTCATGAAGAATGGAGCAGATATGGGAATTAACTAGGAGAAAAGATAGAGTCAACTACATTGAAGACAGAAAGAAACTTAAAAGTTTATCCAGTCTAAACCTTTTCATTTTATGGATGTTTTAAATCATCTCAAAGATGTTTTGTGGCCACAACTCACTCAGTTAATTATTGCAGACACAGAAATAAAATTCACATTTCAGTCATGATTTCCTCAACCTGACACCTGCGCAGATATCACATTAGGTAGTATAGCAATGAGAAAAAGCTCTCTTTGTATTTATAGCAATCTGATGCTACTAACACACCATCCTCAAGGGCTGTGATTTGAGGACCTTTTTCACTAGAAAGCATAATGGATTTATCCAGAGCCCTTTCCCTATTGTCCGGCTCCTCTTAGAATCTGTGTCATGGAGCTGCCTGATCGTTGACCAGGGTATAAAGCCAAGGAAATTAGTTTTTCTTATCCCCTCCCCACCCCCCAATTATTGGCTCATATTTAAATTCTTTATATAGCTTTGGTCTTGTTAGACTCATGCTCTTACTAGGAAGGTCAGTTAGTTCTCTCATACACAATATTTCTATCGTTAGTACTACTACAACTATTCTAGTACAGCTATTCTACTACATGGCATCCACACGAACCTTTTGAGAAAGGAGCACTAATCTCTTATGCAGAGAGGTTATACATTTACTTTCTAAATTACATGTCTACAAACTCTTCTTAAAATATTTCGTAAGTAAACATTGGGAATGGCTCCCATATGTTAATTAAAGAACTGAAAATTTAAATGCCTTTTCACTTTATTTGTTGCAGAATTTGCAGTGGTCACTGAGCATATTTAATGGGAAAAGAAAAATCTTTTTTTCTAACTTTTTTGTTTTTGTTTTTGTTTTTTGTTTTGTTTTGTTTTGTTTTTACGTGGGCAGGCACCGGAAATCGAACCGGGGACTCTGGCACGGCAGGCAAGAATTCTGCCACTGAGCCACCTTTGCACCGCCCAGAAAAATCATTTAATGATTTGAAAAGATGTATTCCTTAAATATTATAATTTTTTCCATATAGTAATTAAAATAACTCAGAAATGCCTTGGTACTTGAAATGTCTAGTTGCTTTAATTTTACAACTCATAAATTCTATTCAATCCTCATGGAATTCTGTAAATAACTTTAATTTTACTTGAGTTGTCATGTACCCTAAACACTCAAATACTTTACTCTCCACTTAAAAAAAAAGGAAAAGTATTTTGAGCATCTGTTATGGGAAGATAATACCAAGATAAGTAGAAACTCAGCATGTGCACAGTACTGTTTTGTAATACCCTTCCTTCTTTCTGCTCCCTCCTTAATAAGTCAGTTCACACGACCAAAACTTGTGGGGGAGTGGGGGAGTAGGGCAGGGAACAGGGGCAGGGGATAAAAAGAGTAGGCTGGAAAAACTTCCCATTCCGATTAATATTCAGCATCCCCCTATTCAAATTCTGTGCCTAGCCAAACTAACTGATTTGATGATATTTCCACAGAACCGTTTCTGCCCTTTTGCCATCTCAGGTGTTGCTAGTGCCTTACCAGTTGCTCTTTAACAATCTCTACATTCAACTAATTTAAATGCTACCCTGCTTGCTTGAAGTCTTCTCTTTTACTTCCAACATGAAAAAGCCTCCCCTTTCTGAACTGCTGCTGCACTTCTTAGGACCTCTCTTAGTGGTTTCACACATGCCTTGTAATACAGCTATTTTGTGGAAAGTCTTAACATTCTATTTAGTAGGTAGGTGCAATCTGTGATATTCCATCCTGATCTAATTGAGCTCAGATATACTGTGTTAGCAGTTTCCAAATACATTATTTCATGCTTTCCCCCCAAGTAATGAGATATTTTGACAGGGAAATTCCTCAGTGACTATTTGAAGGATAGAAGAATAATTGAATGAATATAAAGACCCAAATCTTTTTTTTTAATTAATTTTTAAATTTTTTTTAAAACTATAACAACAAACACAAACATTCTTAATTTGATCATTCCATTCTACATATATAATCAATAATTCACAATATTATCACATAGTTGCATATTCATCATCATGACCATTTCTTAGAACATTTGATTCAATTCAGAAAAAGAAATAAAAAGATAACAGGAAAAAATTCATACATACCATGCCCCAAGACCCAAATCTTGATGGCTAATCCTTGCTTCTCATTAGGGAGATAAAATAAATGTACAAAAATATTATTTATGTATAATATATACATATAAACAAATGCACATATAATGTATGCCAGATGAGTAATATAAATAACAATTCCTATTAGTACATATGTTGGCAATAAAGATAAAGAAAATGATATTCTTATTTTTTGAAAGAATACCTATGATTTCTAACAGATACTCCTTAGGAACATTAAGAATATTGATCAGTTTTATACTTGAAGACACAAACACTGTATAAAGTAAATTTTCACAATGGTGACAGAAGTTTATATTTAAAATAAAAATAAAGTACCTTTCTATTCTTAGTTGGTGGTAGGAAAGGAGGAAGTCTGGGGTCATTATTCTCCCCTAGCTGTTTTCTCTTGTTGTTTCTTTCATTTTACACTGTGTGTACTACTGGGGATTTTTATTTTCTTGGGGTCATCATGCCTTTGGAGTTATCAAGTGTCATTGAATAATGACCTTGATGAGCTTCCAAGGATCCTTTAGGTGCTTTTATCTGAAACATGGGGAAAGTATGGAAATTCAGAACATTCATCGTCTTTTAATTACTTTACAAAGCACTTGGCCTTTACCTGTTCCCTCTTACTGCCTCACCAGTGTGGACACATAAACATTATACCGATTACACTTCCTAACTGATCTCACCCTCTTTGTTTTATTTTATCTTGTGGTTTTTGTTTTGTTTTATTTTGGGTTTGGTTCTAGCTGAAAACGGGGCTAATTTTCTATTTTAGGATAAAAATTTCTGTTATACTTAGATAACCTCATACTAAGCATTAAATAATTGATGGCCTTTTTACTTAGAACATCCCGATATATAAGATACTTCACACTATTGTCCGTGATGAGCTTTATAATTTCATTTAAAAAGTCATTAGAAATACTGAATTACTACCACTCTTGCTGATTATAACTAAGTTTTGGTCAAAAGGAAACAACAGACTAGGAGTATATACAGTGCACAGAGTGAGCCAACTTGCACTACAATGGTGCTGAAAGGACAAGGCTGATGTCAGTTCACTCCTGAGGGAATGATTGTTATGTTTTCTAGAGTATTGAAGTGTCACAATCACATCATTTAAGCGTTAGTAGATGTTTAACAAAATTACTAGTTCTTCCACATATTAATACAATTTTAAATCCATGAATGATCTTATGTTGACAGATACAGAAATAAGGGCTGTGTTCAAGGTGATTTGTTTAAGACAAGAATACATATGAAGGCCTAAGAAAATTCTGATTTACTGCTTAGTAAAGCCATAATCTCTAATTTTTGGGAAGCTTCAACATTCTTTAGAACTATGTAGAGTTGACTTTGAAGATTTAGTTTTCAAAAATATCTTTCTGGTGGTATTGAACTCACTCACCACTACCACTGTCACCTTCATACTCAGGCCAGTTCCTACAGTCAACTTAGAATTGACATTAAGAAGTGTGTGTGTGTTTAATGTTTGTTTTGAGAATTAGATGAGTGAGCTTTAGTAATATGGGAATTAAATAAATATTTATCGATTTTTATTAAGGAGATATTTGTGAATGATTTCCTTATTTAATTTTTTTAAGATACCCTAAGTGGAAATAGGAAAAAATAAATTCTGATGCTAACATTCATTCAATTTATTAACTAGCATTTATCAAGTTATGAATTCAGACATTTTACTGGGCAGTGAAACTAGCTGTAATGTTAAATAAGTCACAAACTGTTGTTTCTCAGCTACAAAACTATAGTTTAAAATGTTTTTACCTACTTCATGAGACTGTTTCACAAACAAAATGAAAGATGAATGAAAATTCTTTGAGCATGGAAATGTGCTACACATATCATTATTAATGGAGTTTTAAAAAATACAGTTTCTTCTTATTGCCTTTTTCCTCTGGAACATACCGTGAATATTTTATTCAAATAAAAATGTCAGCCAATTTATTAGTATTGAGCATTGCCAAATTCAGGGAGTCAATTGTGATATAACAGAAACATGGAATCGAAAGCCTAAGTTTAAGGGCCACCTCTTTTCTGTACTAGCTAAGTGATTCTGCTCCAATCATTTAACCTCCTGAGGTCTGTTTACTTATTGTAACTGAAATATACTTGTTTCATAAGGAATTTTTTATGAGGAATAAATGTGATCACATATAGTCATTGTATAAACTCTAAAGCACTAAAATATAAGATGACGGCAATACCAGTACCTTAAAATATATTTTTGTTACTGAGCAATCTATTAGCATTGTTAACATTTAAATTGAAAAAAGTTAACAAACTTTCATGCCTGAACATGTTATATTTATTTTATTTTAAAATTATAAATTTCCAATAGATGTGCTATACAAAAGATGGAGCATAGTATCTTCTCCAGAAAGGGAGATCACCTTGGTGAACCTGAAAAAAGATGCAAAGTATGGCTTAGGTAAGTCACCATAAGATTCTTGAAGGTCTGTAATAAATCAAAAAGGAAAAGTCTGTAGCATAAACTTTGGCACTGAGAACCCACCTATTTCTGATCAAGATACTAGCTGTCCTCTAACAATCCCATAACTCCATCACCCCATCCACCCAGTCAAGAAATGCCAACGTTGAAGTGCCTTCAAGTCCTAGTTTCACATCAACCAAATGTAACAGATAGTTCCATCTCACATTTGTTACCTGTTAATCATATTTTATATCAGGAGTCTCCATACTTCTGTTTTTCAAGCTGGCTGATTAGTCATTGAAAGAACCAGTATCATAAAGATCTTTTAAAAATGTGATATTTCATAGGATTTCAAATTATTGGTGGGGAGAAGATGGGAAGACTGGATCTAGGTGTATTTATCAGTTCAATTACCCCTGGAGGACCAGCTGACTTGGATGGATGCTTAAAGCCAGGTACTTTACATTTTGGTAATTTCCAAAGTGTTTACTGTCAGGCATGATTTGCACAGATGGCAAAAGTGGGACTTAGGCAAAAAAAAAAATAACGAAGGGGTATGACAATTTCTGAGAGTTAGCATGAGTTTCTCTTTGTTCAAGATTCTAGATTGCTTATGGTCAATTTATCTATTTTTACAGGAGACCGTTTAATATCTGTGAATAGCGTGAGTCTGGAAGGGGTCAGCCACCATGCTGCAATTGAAATTTTACAAAATGCACCTGAAAATGTAACACTTGTTATCTCTCAACCAAAAGAAAAGATATCCAAAGGTAATGTGAATATCTCAATTATGTATTCTGTTCGACTTTTTACTAGAGATTTAATACATTGGCCTTGTAAACTGGATTTAAGTTTCTTATCTCCTTTCTGGCAATTTGATATGTATAGTTCAGATTGTCTTAATTTTATTTATCATGAAAATACATCATTTTAAATTTTTGAATGTATAAATTTTCATTCATCACTTCCAAACTTTTTTTTGTATTCCTCTTTAGTAATATATGCACAAAATGATTCCTTTGTGCTAAGTTTACGTGACTAAAGTAAATTTTGAGCAGTTCAAGTATTCTATCACTTCTTAGATCAAATCATAGATAGGATTTATCATTACATAATTAATATAGTTATGTAATAGTTACTTATGGAATCCCATTCTGAAATAGATTATGAAAAAAATGACAACAAGCCAGAAATTTAAAAACTTGACCATGTCTACTTTTTGTTTTTTATGGTTTTTATTAAACTTTATTTCAGAACAACTTTAGGTTGATAGAAGTGATGCAAAGGTAGTACAGTTCCCTAATGTTTACCTCTTACCTGTGGTATATTTCTCAAAACTAACAAATTAACATTGGTACATTACTGTCAACTAGACTTTGTTCAGATTTCACCAGTTTTTCCACTTATATGCTTTTGTTCTAGGATCCAATCTTATTTGTCCAATTTGTCATGTCTTTTCCAATCTGAGTTTTTCAGTCTTTGAAGAGTACTGGTCAAATATTTTATAGAATGTTCCCTAATTTGGGTTTGCCTAATTAATATTTTTATTAGTCTGGCTATATTTGGGGGAAGAATACCACAAAGGTTAAGTGCCATTCTCATCACATCCTGTCAGGGGCACATGAAATCAACATGACATCAGAGCATATCATTTTATCTTATAATCCTTGCCATGAGCGTGCTGTGGGAGAAAAGGCACTGAACCAAATTCAGAAGACCTGAGTTTAATCCTTGCCTGTGCCACTTACTAGCTATATGACTTGAGCCCTCTTGAGCCACAGTTTTTTTTTAAAGAGAAGGCAATGATCTGTGCCCTCTTTGGTTTGTCTTACACAGAGTTCTTATGAGGATTAAATGGTGGGACAGTTTTTGTGAAAGAAATACACAGAGCACGTGGCAGCAATAGGGAGAGCTCCAGAGTCAGGTCATCTAAATTCAGGTTCTCTCTCCACTGCTTAACTGTTTAAGCAATTGTTTGAATTTTCTAAGCCTCTCTGTGCTAATATATCAAATTGTGAATATAAAAGTGCTTTTCATACAGATTATAAAACTTAGATGCATGTAAAGAATTAATACATTGTCTGACAGATTAAGCACCTAGATGTAAGTTTTAGGTCTCATAATTAATAGTATTTTTTTTTTAACTTTGATGTGCCGGATATATGTAAGGTGTTTTCATCCCAAAGATACTAGAAAATAATAAATGAACTAGTGAAAAACATATTTAGATAAATGAATTTCAGGCATAACTTTGAACCTATGATAAATCAGAAGACTGAAAACATATACACATTACATTTCATGCAATATTTCATGACATAAAAATTTCTGAAATTTTGCACAGTTGGGTCATTTGGTTAATTTTGTTTTCAATAGATATTTTATAGAAAATTCAATCTTTTTTTGTTAACAAATATTTATTGAGTACCTATGATGTACATACAAGACACAGACCTCATTTGTCTTCATGTCACCTGCACTTTATTGGGGGGAGAGATACGTGTTGAACAGCTAACGAGACAAGTAAATTTTTAGTTTTAACCATTATAAGTGTTAGTAAGAAGTTCATGGCACCATGAGAGCATGTAACAGGAAAACCTTACCTAGGATAGGACTCAGTGAAGGCTTTTCTTCTCTGTAGAGCTTTCTTTCTTTCTTTATTTTATATTATCCATTCTCAATAAAAGCTGAAAGCATAATGTCAAAGTATAGTTCTGTGAAATTGTTTCTTTAGAAAGCTAGATGAATCTTATGACATGTAACTATACTGTAGTACCACTTACAGGATGTAAAAATTCAGAAAGCTAAAATAATACATTTTCGGTAGGTACCCCAGGCTCTCCCTCCCAATTATCAATCAAAGAAGAAAGTTTTTCTTTTTCTTTGTTAATTTTTAAAAAGTTGTAGAATGTAAACTAGTTAATTTTAACTTAATCCATTTATACAGAAACTATGGAGTAAAATATAAAAGTCTCCTTACCCCATCACATCTTGTACAATATGTTATGACATAAACGTTTCTTAAATTTTTCACAGATGAGTCACTTTGTGGTTTCCTTTATTCACTAAATACCATATATATAGATAGTATTTATATTCATAAATGATACTTGGTTTATTTTATATTGTGAGCAAATAGAACAGATAGAAAAGAAATAGAAGATATACCACCACCCAAAAGTCCTCACAATCTAATTATTGTCTAATCATCTTAGCCAAAGGAAGATGACTGCAGTTGAACATGTTAGAGCTTACCTCTGAGTTTCTGGCAGCCAAGATGAAAAAAAACCTGGATTATTAGTTCCCACAACTTTACCAGTATTTTAGCACAAGTAGCATATAAATTCAGAAGAAATTCATATTCCTCCTGAAAAAACTGTTTTTTGTTGTTGTTGTTCCATGGTTTTTTTGGTCTCTTTCTCATCAACTTCTAGAAACTCTTTTTGTACTAGAGATATTAACTCTTTTATTATTTTTGTTGTTGCAAATATTTTCTCTCCAGTTACTCATTACTCTTTAAATGTTTTCCTTGGTTTTTGCTTGCTAAATAAAACTGAGCTTCTTCTAAATTCAAATCTGTAATTCTTTTTCACGTGTCTCCTGTGGTTTGTGTCTTATGTAGGAAAACATTCTTTAAGGGGCTTTTGATAGGAATGATATACAAAGAATTTGGAATTACCTTCCTTGATAATTACTTAGAGTGTAAAACTTACCATCTGGAAGGGCAATATAAAGCAAGTATATAGATAACCACTAAATAAGGATCAAGGATGTCTTACAGATTCAAAGGAAGTAGTAGAAATTATCTCTCATTAGGAAATAAAAATCTTCAAGAGAAAATTCATTGGGTGATTAAGGCAAAGAGGTTTCATACTTCAGTAGATAGTACCGCAAGAACAAGCAAAGGAGGAAGCAAAGGTGGCAGAAAGAATCCAGCACTTACTGGGCCCCTGCCATGGTTTCAGGCCCTGGGTTAGGTGCCTTGCATGTGTTAACACGTATAGAATCCTCCACACATTCTTCATATATGTGTACATACACATGTTTAGGACACTAATTCATCATTCTCATTGATGGATTTTAACTTTTAGTGCCTTCTACTCCTGTGCATCTTGCCAATGGAATGAAAAACTACATGAAGAAGCCTTCCTACATGCAAGACGGTACTATGGAATCTGCTTCTGAGGATCGTCACTGGCCACATGAAACCCTGAGACACATCCCTGGGAGCTCCTTTGGGCTATCTGGGGGCTTACGGGAAGGAAGCCTGAGTTCTCAAGATTCCAGGACTGAGAGTGCTAACTTGTCCCAAAGCCAGGTCAATGGTTTTTTTACCAGCCACATAAATGACCGAACCAAGCAGGAATCACAGCATGGGAGCCCTTCCCCATCTGTAATATCCACAGCCACTGAGAAAAAGAAAACTTCCACTGACAATAGTCAAATCAAAGCTACAAAAACAGGCAAGGCTGATGCGATGGATTATTCAGACCGTGGTGATTCGGACATGGATGAAGCCACTTATTCCAGCAGCCAGGATCATCAGACACCAAAAAAGGCATAGTTTAATTTTAATCTTTTCTTTTCATTTAACAAAGCAAACAGTAAAAATAATACAGAGCAGAAGAAATATTTTAAACTACTTGTGTTATTCTGTAAAGAAGAAATAGTTTATATTTCCTGCTTCTAATGCTACTGCGTTTGATGCTAACTTTCAGAGAAATTAAAAGCTTTGAATACTAACTCTAAAACAGCAGTTACTGTGGGGACTTGCTACCCTATAACACGAAGGAGAGAATAATCAGCTCATGATTGTTTAAAAGTTCTTTGTCTCTTAAGTGTATAATATTTATATTTATAAGAGAACTTTAATATCTGAGAACAAATTGTTCTTGAGTAGTTCTGATATGGGTAATTAACTTTACTATTGTAACATAAATTCTCCTGAAGTTATGAATTTATAGTAATAATAAATTCTGAAATGTTTCCCAGAAATGATATAAATTTCAACTCACATTCACCAGTTGTAAACAGAAACTTTATGCCCTTTGTTCTCTGAAAAGTCAGCGTTCCTGGGAAGAGGGTTTTGTCTTTCTAAATGGGACTTAGCTGCTGTTCATATGTAGTCAGTCCCTTAGATGGCAGTTACTTTTCAGCTTCGTTGGCATAATATTAAGAAGGAAAACTATTGTGATTTTTATTTTTCTGTTCTTATATAAGTTATTGTAAGCAATAAATCTTAAATTGGAAGATACAAAGACATTATTATATGATAAACTGAATGAAAGTTTCATAAAGCAATCTTACATTTGCATAAGCAGAATAAACATGAAGACTACCCATCTTAAAAGCCCATGTTAAAAGGTATTGCTTGATATATATTAATTTTTTTAAGGATCTGGAAATTCTTTCCAAATTTGAGAATGTAAGAGGCATTGGACAAGGATTATATAAAAGCCAGGTTCAAACTGGATTCAAGCCTTGTCCCTGCCATAGCTAGCTAGCTATTTTACCTGAAACAAGCTCTTTGATCTCTTGTACTCAGTTTTCTGAACTGTAAAATGCTTAAGCAACGGGTGGTGCAACAGTGGCTTAGTGACAGAATTCTTACCTGCCATGCCGGAGACCTGGGTTCGATTCCTAGTGCCTGCCCATGCAAAAATATATATATATATACATATATATATATATATATATATATATATATATATATATATATATATGTATATATATGAAGGCAATGGAGTAAATGATTGCTGAAATCTCTTTCAACTCTTGTGTACTCTGAATCCACTATCCCTTATTATCTTTTTTTTTCTTAGTTTTTCCAAAAAACACATTGGTCTTCCAGTAATAATTCGTTTTAACTCTAACAAGAAATCTTTTTTTTTTCCTTTGTTAAGGAATCTTCCTCCTCAATGAATACATCCAACAAAATGAATTTTAAAACCTTTTCTTCATCACCTCCTAAACCTGGAGATATGTTTGAGGTTGAACTGACTAAAAATGATAACAGCTTGGGGATAAGTGTCACGGTACTGTTTGACAAGGTTTTCAAATATTTTCTCTTCTCCATTTCCAACGCCCTATCATATACCACCTTATTATCAATTGAATAGTTTTGCTTTAAAGCAATACTTGTCAAATATTTCCAAAATTAAAAATTGAATCATATCCTAAAACTTTTTTTTTAATTTAATGCACTAGCTCCTTTTTCCTGTGGTTTTTAAAAAAAAAAAATAGACATTTGCTACCTTTCCCCCATAGATTTCATACTTTTTTAATCTGATTGTAAAACCTGTAAAGTATAAAATGTGTGTTTCATATAGATTTGACAGCTTCTGTATGAGCATGGAATAGTAAGATGATATGTCTTTGGCCTACATCATGAATAATGAAAGATTAATAGATATTTATATGTCCTTTATATCTTAATACTATATCTAATAACTTATAAACATGTTTAGGATCTTAAAATTTGAAGTTCCCAAGGAATATATGAAGTTTTTAAGTAGTTAAAATGGAAGCATAGATTAATTGATAAAGGTAAAATTTAGAATTTTATGAATGGATATACTGGAACCTGAATTGTGACATTACCACTTATCACATATGAATGATATTGTTAGTTATAAAAAACCATTTGGCAACATGGCAGAAACTGCAGTAACAGTAAGTTCGGATCAAAAGAAATCTTAACTTTCTGGCATTTAAAAAAATAGTGTAAACCTTTTCTCTTGTCCTTCATTTCTTTAGTTTTTTTTCTGTCTTCCTGTTGTGAAGGGAAATAAAACTTGCATGTCCACAATAGATAGAAAATTGACTGCAGATTTCATCTGCCCCATAAATAAGCTTCTCTGCCAAAGACTTTTAAAATAAAAGAAAATTTATTTTTCCTTTACTCATGAAATTTGCTTTCAGATTAGCAAATATCTTCTAAAGTATATTATTCCATATTCTTTTTTTCCTAATAATTATATTCTCAAGCTAATTTTGCATGGATGAATTTTGCTTTCTGCTTGCTTATAATACATTATATAGTCTTACAGAAGAACAGTTCCTCATATAATCAAGATCTAGAATGTTGTAGTTTTCTGAATTGTTTAGAGAATGTTGCTAAAGAGAAACTGCTTTGACATTTGAAAAAATTATCTGGAAATATTCTTGGTTATAAAAGTAATTGCATATGCTGACTTGATGCTTTTACTTTGGTTGATGACTTGAATGCTTTCCGTGTCAGTTTAAAAGAGGGATAGTAAATATTTTTTCATATTAACCAAATTTTATTTTATCTTTCTTTTTCTACTTAGGGAGGTGTGAACACTAGTGTCAGACATGGTGGCATTTATGTGAAAGCTGTTATTCCCAAGGGAGCAGCAGAGTCTGATGGTAGAATTCACAAAGGTACAGTATTTTTGTATGTGCAGGAATTATACCCAACAAATAGATAAGAGATTAGGAAGTTGATCTAGACCTTCAATTCATAATATGGAATAAGAACATAGAAAATTATAAGACTACAGCATAAAGAAACTCTTTGATGCCATTCCAAAAGCCCTTCTTTAGAGCTTATTCTCTAGTATCAGAAAAATACAGAGCCATTGTGCTGGTTAATGCTTTGCTTTTAGCAGAGTGCCAGAGAATGAGGAAAAGAAAGCACCCTTGTAACACTGATGTCTACATTTCTAATAGGAACTAACTGAGGAATTCACACTGATCTCTCTATAATTATGGTTCAGTTTGTCTTTTCTCATGATATAAATTTATTTTCATAACAGCATTACTCCAAAATTTACCTAAAATTAGTCATATAAATAAGAAAGAATTTAAATAACATTAAATTAGCAAAACTCTGTGACTTTATCCTGAATTTGTCTGAGCCTCTCCTCAACCAAATTAATACAAAATAAGACCACTAACTGCGAAAGAGCATGTAGAGTTTTGTTTTTTTAGTAATTGCTTCTTTATGAATTATGTAAAGGTGATCGTGTCCTAGCTGTCAATGGTGTTAGCCTGGAAGGAGCTACTCATAAACAAGCTGTGGAAACACTGAGAAATACAGGGCAGGTAATAGATCATTTTGCCAATCTTTTTAAGATAATTTAGAAGGGTAAACTAATGTATGAATGTCAATCCTATTAATGTCTCTAAATTTGATAGTTAACCAGGAACTAAGCCAGTTCCATATAACATTCTGTTATGTTTTTTCTTCCAAATTGAGGAGCAAATACTGGCAAGGTTTTGACTGAGGAAGCTGGCTTTTTATATCACATCTAACCCTAATATTAGCAAATAGATCAGGTGATAGAATGGCTGGGGATTATATTTTTTTTAATTTTTCAGAAACATCCACTTAATATCCAGTGATTTCCAGTCCTAGTCATGCTTTAACCTAAAGGCTAAATTCATTTTGCTTTAATAAATCTTGGTTTGGAGAGTTTACCAAATATTTATCATGATTTTTGTACTATAATATAGTAGTGATTCCTCTAATACCCAATTTTCTATGACATGGTTATGTTATTTTTATAACAGAAATTTCTTTTCTTTTAAAATCATTTATCTTTTTACACAGAAAATGATGAAGTACTTAATTTTGAAATTTTCAAGCCCCTGGTTTTGTTCTTCTACTTTTTTCTCCATCTGTCTACATTGTGTGGGACACAGTACTTATGATTTTATACCATCAACTCCACAAAATCATGAAAGTTTATTTTCTTATAATTTGCCTTAATTATGAGAATGCTATTGCATTCCTCCAGGTAGTTCATCTGTTGTTAGAAAAGGGACAGTCTCCAGCATCCAAAGAACATGTCCCTGGCACCCAGTGCACCCTTGCAGATCCAGATGCCCAAGGCCAAGCTCCAGAAAAAATAGTGAAGAATATGACTCATGTCCAAGACTACAGCTTTGTCACTGAAGGTCAGACCTTGTCACTTCACCTTTAAATTTTTACTAGTTTTTACATATCAAATCACCATTCATGGCCTAGTCTCTTTAAATAGTTTTGATAAGTGTAAATAATAACTGGATGCAGTACCATACTGAATATAAAAACAGACACATTCTCTTAGTAGCTCTTAGAGTTGTAAAAGCTCTGGCTGTAACAGATAGAACATAAAACAGGCTATGGTGATTTTATCATTCCTTAAATAGTTGTGGAATTTGGTAAGGAAAAAAAGTTAAAGGATTTGCTAAAAATGACTTCAAACCAAGATGAAACCTTGACTCTTTTCCTGGATTTCTATTTGATTTTATGAGTTTGTAATGCTAACTCTGGGCAGAAATTTACCTGATAGTTCCCAGTTATTGGTCATTCTTACTAGCAGTGCCAGCCCTTGGACTATCAGTGATTGATAGAAAAATTTAAAATGATGCAATAGTGAGTTTTTTTGAAATCTGTATTCTTATTACAAGGCTACCCTTTATTCTGAGATTCTATCTTCCATTTAAGGGGTTAAAATATACTTTATTTTATAAATGATGGTGATTGTTATTTTTCGTTTAGATCCCTACTTGATAAAACAAATGTTAGCAGCTCTGAATTAGTCCAAAAAATGAGGACAGAAAATAATCCAGCCTATACTCACATGGAAAAAGAATGAAATGTGACCCCTGCCATACAGTATAAAAAAAATAATAATAATCCAGCATATGTGATTAATCCCAATTTATAAAACAAAGTTGGACCACCCATTTTACTACTACCGCCACTATCTTTTATTCCTTATTTCATTCATCACTCTCTCTTTGGGGACTTTTAGTTTTTTCTACTTATTGTTTTTCCTTCTAATTTGCTGATGACTTTTTTATCAAAAATAAAAATTGACCTTGGTCTGAATTACATTGACATTTATCTGAATGTCATTGAAATTCTGGATTAACATCATACCTCACCAAAACATGTTGACTGACCTCCCCACAGCCTTTTGCATCATTTGTTTTATTATTCTTCCCCATCTTTCTCCCATTGTTTTCCTGTATTTTTCTCTTAACACACATTCCCTGAATTTCTCCCTTTCTTCCCTGTTATATGCAGTCTTTTAAAAGACTTAAAATTGAAACATAATTCCATCTTCAGAACTTTGCTTTCATAACTTCCCTTTCTGTTCATACAGTTTACTTTATGCAGCTTGCTTCATTAAGTTTTCTTAAATTAGTGATAGTTTGAAATAGGACTTGAATGCAGTGTAAGCATTTGATAGTCGCAGCAATAAATGCACATGGAGCTTTAAATATGAAACAATGACTTTTAAAAATGAGTCTGAATATATATGCATGCCCATATGTATATACAGCATTTTAAGAATATTTATTTATTTCCATCTTTTCTTCCTCCAGAAAATACATTTGAAGTGCAGTTATTTAAAAATAGCTCAGGCCTAGGATTCAGTTTTTCTCGAGAAGATAATCTTATACCTGAACAAATAAATACCAGCATAGTAAGAGTTAAAAAGCTCTTTCCTGGACAACCAGCAGCAGAAAGTGGAAAAATTGATGTGGGAGATGTTATCTTGAAAGTGAATGGAGCCTCTTTGAAAGGACTATCTCAGCAGGTGAGCCCCTTAGCATATGGAATATAGCATTTTTCAGAGCAATTTCATAAAGCTGGTTTAACTGTTTCTTTGTTTTTCATTCATGGTACCCATAGGAAGTCATATCCGCTCTCAGGGGAACATCTTCAGAGGTATCCTTGCTTCTTTGCAGGCCTCCACCTGGTGTACTACCTGAAATTGATTCTGCTCTTTTGGTGAGACTTATGAGATATAATATATATTTTTATGGAATATCAATTTAGGTGATCCATGAGCACGGACATTGTGGTTTCATCATTGATTGATCTCCTGGGCTTCATATCTGGTTGTATTGCAGCGAGGAATATCTTCTATGTGTCATGTAGTCTCTTAATGGTTTTTATATTTATAATATAAAATAGATTCACTTTCTCTTCTCCCTTCCAATTCTCCAATTCTAGGATATCTACATGAATTTCTAAACATAAATTTAAAAAAAGGCATAAAATACTGGTTAAAAAAACCTTCTGTCCATTTCTTCATTGACCCAAACTAGAAAAAATAATTGTCATTCTGAACTGGTTTAGATAAAAATGAGACTTATTTAAGAGTTTTAACCTTGTTCTTTTAGACACCAAAAATCACAGAGAAAAGAATTTATTTTTCCCTTTCCCTTTCTTAAGTCAAGGATCCAAAATCTATTTTGATGGTGACCTATAAATTGCATACTGATAAGTAGAAGTATGTACATAGATAAATAACAATATAATTGAAAAAATGTTACCTTTGCCCTGTGTGGTTAAAATAGTGTTCCATGGCTAGCAAATGGTGACTCATGAGTATGAGAGACAGGAGTATTTGACCCCAGAATAAATATTATTTTTAAAGCTTTGACCCGTATGTTACTGTGGGGGTGAGGGGATGGCATTGCAGTCCTTAGGAAAGTAATGACTATAAGACATATTATAAATAGCATTTTAAGAAATTATATTTTTGTCACTATAGAGAAAGTACTGATGGAACTCTCTTGGTGAATGTGTAAATTGATACAGTCTTTCTGGAAAAGTAATTTGGAAATATTTAACAAGACTTTTTGAAATGTTCTATGTTCTGGCAGTATAGAAAATTAGAAAAATAAATCAGAAACTGAGGTGTAAATTTGCATATACATTCTGCTAGGTTTCTGTTAATAATGAAAGCTGAAAACTACTTCTGTATCAGATAAAAGGACAATGCTGAAATAAGTTAAAGATATATCTATAGGTAAAACTATTGGGAAAATATTAAAATTGTTTTCAAAGCACAGCTCAGAAAATACTCGTGACAGAAACCTAGATTTTGAAGGTGGAATACAAAGTGAGGTATATAACTCTGATTTAAAAGATGTCACAGACTATTAACATTTGTTATTTTTATGCGTGTTATTTGTATTTGATTTTTTTCACCAATGAGCGTAAATTACTTTTATAAGAAAATTGATCAAATATTTTTATAGAAAGTACGATTGTTGCACATCTTCATTTTCAGTTAAATGCTTCTAAAACTAATATGTCACACTCTGATGTCTTTAAATGTGTCCATTACAGAGCCCAGTACACTCTCCAGCACAAGTACTTCCAAACAGCAATAAAGACCCTCCACGGCTATCATGTGTGGAGCAAGGCACCAGCTCAGATGAAAATGAAATGTTTGACAAAAGCACAAAAAATTGCGAGTCCCAATCCAGGAGAGACAGTTATAGTGACAGCACTGGGAGTGGAGAAGAAGACTCTGTGAAAGCTACAACAAAGATATTAAATATGAGCTGGAATTCAGCTTTGCATCAGACTCTAAGCAGTGTCCTATCACAGAGTCGACATGAAGCACCCATGTCTCAAGAAGATACCATATGTGCCATGTTTTACTGTCCTCAGGAAATACCCAACAAACCAGAATTTGAGGACAGGTATTGTTGATATTGTGTGTAGCATTGAGAGTAACTGGTTGTTGTTAGCAGCAACATACATTCCCCTAAGAAGGCAATGTGTCCCTGTGAACTTCACAGTGAATAGGCAGATGGTGACCCTATTGGATATCTAGCTGTTCTAACAGTTTTAGTTAGCAAAGCAGTAAATTCTCTACCCATCCAGCCTGAGCCTTACCTTCCTCTTGGCATATTTTTTAGTAATTAGGAAGTTTGTATTTAACGATCAATCATATTACCTAACAAGAAAGAGATCTATTTATGTAGTGATAGGTGGGAGAGTTGGTCACAAAAATATAAAGGAAGAGGAGAAAGAGAAGGTAGAGACTTAACAAAATGTCAGAGATAAAAGGGTAGAGAAGATTGAGAAAGGAGAAATGATTGAAATATTAAGGAGAAGAAAAGAGAAAGACTACATCTTCACCTCTGATTGTTATTCATGCATTTTACTGTTTGTTCATGTCTTTGAGTATATCCAGCTTCAACAATATCTGTCTGTCTGGTTGTTTTTACCCCCCTATTCTCTCTTCTGAAATAACCATAAGAATAAGACAGTTTTTAAAAACTTTTTTTAATTGTGTAGTATAAAATATATACAAAGCTAAGGGAAAAAAAAGTTTTCAAAGCACTCAACAAGTAGTTACAGGACAGATCCCAGGGTTTATCGTGGATTACCATATCATCATGTCAGATTTTTCCTTCTAGCTGCTCCAGAATATAGGAGGCTAGAAGGAATAAATATTTGTTTATCATCACAACCCGCTGTTTTGTTTCTTGTTTGTGAAAAATAACATATATACAAAAAAGCAATAAATTTCAAAGCACAGCACAACAATCAGTTGTAGAACAGATTTCAGAGTTTGGCATGGGTTACAATTTCACAATTTTAGGTTTTTACTTTTCTAAGTAAGAAAAGCTCTAAGATACTGGAGACTAAAAGAAATATCAGTTTAATAATTCAGCAATCATATTCATTTGTTAAATCCCACCTTCTCTGTATAATTCCACCATCATCTTTGATCTTTCTATCCCACTCTTTAGGGGTGTTTGGGCTATGGCCATTCTAATTTTTTCATGTTGGAAGGGGCTGTCAATAATATGAGATAGGGAGATGGAACTAGCTGATATTCTGGAGAGGCTGGGCCCTCTAGATTTCAGGACTTACCTGGTCCAGGGACCTATCTGGAGGTTGTAGGTTTCTGGAAACTTACCCTAGGTATAAGACTTTTATTAATCCTTTATTTCCTCTTTTTTCTCTATCTATAAACACACATTAGGCTTCAGCCTTGGATTAACAAACTAAGAATCAAAACTATTAAGTTTAATCTATCTTAATGATGCACACAACCTAGCTACTTCTTTAAAATAGAACTTGGACAAAGAAGAAATTGGTAGTGTTACAATATAGCAGACGTAAAATATGTTCATAGTCCAGAGTCAGACAAATTATAGTTTAAGATCTCAAATCTGAATGAGACAGGAGTATTTATTTGCTAAGCATTTTTAAAAGCTTAACCTTTGTTTGTGGCACAGATTTACTATATTGGCATTGAAATGTATTTGAAAAATGCTCTTCCTTCTTTGTCTTTGTAGCAGTCTTCCTTCTCTACCACTGGAAGTGACTCCTGGGCAGAGCAAGCAACCCCGGTCAGATTCTGCATCCTTTAATTCAATTGATAAACATCATATATGTCATACTTCTGAACCAACTGGACCAGGAGACTTGGCACCTTTGAAAAATGACTCAGAAAACCACTTGGGAGACTTTGAGCTAGTGAGTTTTTTCCTTTTTTAAAAAAAAATCCATATTTTCTCAAGGAAAATAGAAAACACACAATTTCTTTTTATTTAGAGAAAGACTACCTTTTAGTATACTTTCATTTCTATATCAAATGAATGGTTGCGTGTCTGTAATACAGCTGAGAAATAGGGGGGAAAAAAGCAAAATACCTGCATGCAAATTAACTTGATTTTTTGAGGCTTTCTGGCTTCAGCTATGAAATAGGCCTAGTGACGTCATAGGATTATGATGAGGATTAAATGAAATAACATGGGTAAAGTGCTTAGTATGGTACTTGCTACAGAGTAAGGCAATGAGTATTATCTTTATTTCTCAAATTCTAGCGAGTTACCTATTTAAATTTTAATCAAGCTGGAATGTAATTTTTTTTCATACCTTTTACATGTACAAATAGAGTCCTTCAGATTGTAATAATAGCCCTTGAACTTCAAAATCTACATATTCCATTTGGAAACCAAATATCCAAATATAATATCTTTTACATTGATTGAAATTAAGCTTTTTTAAAACTATTTTATTGTCCAAAAATAAGTGTTTATTTTACAAATTAAGGAAAAAGAATATCAAAACTACCTATAATCACACCACTCCAAAACCAAAACCCAGTTTTGAAGTTTCTTTCCAGATTTTATGTTTCCCTGTAATTGCACATAGGTTTGTGTATATGTGTATGTGTGTAGCATCTGCACCTAGAGTTTTATTCTCAGCAATTCAGTTTCATTTTCAGTGAAATCATCCAAGTGATTTCCATAGAAAGTTGTCAATCTTTATATCTTGTCTGAAACCTTAAAAATAAACTTTTTAATTTTATTTATACATTATTTATACAACTAAATAAATGAAAATATGACATTAAATGACAAAAAAAGTCATATATTTATAAACTTTTTTTTTAACTTTTGTGGCTTTCGGCATCAGTCTTTGTAGCTTAGAAATATATGAAGCATTTCCTGAACCTCCCCTTACTCTGTACCCCCTCAAATAAAGTATTCTTTGGTCGCCAAAATAAAACCATTGCTGTGTCCTTATTTATCTGAAGATAAAAGAATGGAGCCATGAGTAAGTTCTGTCTCAGCTCTCTCTAGGCAAACACAAGACATTGTATTTAAACTCAACTTCTACCTGGGGGGAGGGAACATTCTACTGAGAATTGGACAGACCTGGCTTCTTCACTTGGACAGGTCAATTAACCTTTTAAGCTTCAGTTCCCTCCTCTGTTAATCAAAGGAAATAATAGTTCAGTATTGATCTTTCTGTTTGTCTGCATGTCAAAATAGACAAACTGAAGAAATCACTGTTTTCTTCCTTTAGGAGGTAGAACTCCTCATTGCTCTAGTTAAATCAGAAAAGGGAAGCCTGGGTTTTACCGTAACCAAAGGCAATCAGAGTGTTGGTTGTTATGTTCATGACGTCATTCAGGATCCAGCGAAAAGTGATGGAAGGCTGAAACCTGGGGACCGGCTCATAAAGGTGAGAACTTTAAGAGGACTGGGAGATTTGTCAAATGTGGCCAAAGAGTAAGCCAGGGCTGGAGAGGGAAGAAAAGGAAAATTTCAGTAATATAACATTCAATTTCTCTGTTTGATTTATGTTTTCCTTTTCCACTCCTTAAAAGTAAAGACTTTTCTATATTAACAGTTGGGGAAATGCATAAAGTTCCTTTTTTTAATTTGAAAGTCCCTTTACTCTGAGTTAAGGTATAAAACAAGTTATTGACAATCTCATGAACAGAGAGTTTTTATTTATTTTATTTTTTTTAAAATATTTTTATTGTAAGCAACAGACAACATACTAAGAGTCTCGACATATAAACATTCTATACGTGGAATATAATTAGTGGCTCACAATATCATCACACTGTTGTATATCCATCACCATGATCAATTTTTTTAACATTTGCATCTGCACAGAGAGTTTTTAAATTAGTAAAATGATAAATTTCCTATATTAACAAAGTAATGATGTATTTGCTATGTATTTTATGTCTTCATTTCACATGAGTATTTAATAGCTGGGCTTATGGTTTTCTCAATAAGGATTACCGATAACTTAGAGACCACTATTGTAAATTTCTGACTGGTTCTATAAAGACTTAGGAAGATCAATCTATTTTCTTGGCAATTTAACTTCTCTGTTCCAAAAACTATAATCTTACTTTGACCCTTTCTCATTTTTCTAGGTTAATGATACAGATGTTACAAACATGACTCATACAGATGCAGTGAACCTGCTCCGAGCTGCACCAAAGACAGTCAGATTAGTGCTCGGACGAGTCCTAGAAATACCAAGAATGCCAGTATTGCCTCATTTGCTGCCAGATATTACATTAACATGCAATAAAGAGGAATTGGGTAAACCAAAGTCAAGTTTTGTGCAGAATGATATTTTTGGCTAGATTAAGAATCAGCCTGTTGCAAGTGTGGAAACAAATATTTTCTATTCCCTTCAGGTTTTTCCTTATCTGGAGGTCACGAAACCCTTCATCAAGTGATATATGTCAGTGATATCAATCCACGCTCAGCTGCAGCCATTGAAGGTAATCTCCAGCTATTAGACATCATCCATTATGTGAATGGAGTCAGCACACAAGGAATGACCTTGGAAGAAGCTAAGAAAGCATTAGACATGTCACTTCCTTCAGTGGTACTGAAAGCAACAAGGTACGTTGCAACTATTTGCATGTGTCTATATATGTGTATGCATCTACTCATTCTCATAAACAGGTATTTTAGCTTTTTTTTTATACTTCTGTTCTCTTAAAAGATATTCCTGAATTATTAACTCACAGACTAACATATCAGAGACTGGTAGAGATTGAACAAACTTCCTGATAGTGCGCTTTTGAAAGCACACTAAGTTTTGGATAAATATTTGGATATCCTTTTTTTTTTTCAAACTAAATTTATTTTAACATTTGTTCCCCCTATTATTTATTTTTATTCCATATGTTTTACTCATCTGTTGATAAGGTAGATAAAAGGAGCATCAGACACAAGGTTTTCACAATCACACAGTCACACTGTGAAAGCTGTATCATTATACAATCATCTTCAAGAAACATGGCTACTGGAACACAGCTCTACATTTTCAGGAAGTTCCTTCCAGCCTCTCCATTACATCTTGAATAACAAGGTGATATCTACTTAATGCATAAGAATAACCTCCAGGATAACCTCTCAACTCTGTTTGGAATCTCTCAACCATTGACACTTTATTTTGTCTCATTTCACTCTTCCCCTTTTTGATTGAGAAGGTTTTCTCAATCCCTTGATGCTGAGTCTCAGTTCATTCTAGGGGATTTTTCAGTCCCTGGATGCTGAGTCTCAGCTCATTCTAGGATTTCTGTCCCACGTTGCCAGGAAGGTCCACATCCTTGGGAGTCATGTCTCACATAGACAGGGGTAGGGTGGTGAGTTTGCTTGTTGTATTAGCTGGAGACAGAGGCCACATCTGAGCAACAAAAGAGGTTCTCTTGGGGGTAACTCTTAGGCCTAATTTTAAATAGGCTTGACCTATCCTTTGTGGGGTTAAGTTTCATATGAACAAACCCCAAGATTGGGGACTCAGCCTATAGCTTTGGTTGTCCCCACTGCTTGTGAGAATATCAAGAATTCAACTTGGGGAAGTTTAATTTTCCCCCTTTCTCACCATTTCCCAAAAGGTACTTTTCAAATACTTTTTTATTCACTGTTCAAATCACTCTGGGATTTATCGGGGCATCACTCTGGACAAACCCACAAAATCTCATGTCTTACTCAAGGTTTCATGCACTTACAGTGTTCAGTTAAGCTGTCTACATAAGTTATATTAGGAAATGCACTAGTCAAAATATAAATTTTGTACCAAACCAAACATTCTTTGCTTTAGTCTCACACATAAGGTAAAATTTTAAAATATTAATTACCATCTATTTTCAGCACCCTGCAGTAGTGACACTCCTTTGTTCTTCCTCATGCAAAAACATTTTATAATTTGTACATGTAGTCACTATCATTATACACTCTAGGCATTCCCAGATTATAGCATCTCCACCTTTATCATCTGTATTTCTTTCTGATTTCATTTGTTCCCCCAGCCCTCCTCCCTCCGTCATTCTCGTATTCAGCTTCATTCAGTGTTATAACATAATTGTATTAAAGTTAGGCAGTATTGTGCTGTCCATTTCTGAGTTTTTACAATCAGTCCTGTTGCACAATCTGTATCCCTTCAGCTCCAATTACCCAATATCTTAACCTTATTTCTATCTCCTGATGGTCTCTGTTACCAGTGAAATTCTCCAAGTTTATTCACTAATGTCAGTTCATATCAGTGAGACCATACAGTGTTTGACCTTTTGTTTCAGCTAATCTCAGCATAATTTGCTTAAGGTCCATCCATGTTGTTACATACTTCATAACTTTATTCTGTCTTAGAGCTGCATAATATTCCATCATATGTATATACCACAGTTTGTTTAGCCACTCGTCTGTTGATGGACATTTGGGATGTTTCCATCTCTTGATAATTGTTAATAATGCTGCTATAAACATTGGTGTGCAAATGTCCGTTTGTGTCCTTGCCCTCATGTGTTCTGAGTAGATACCTAGCAATGGTATTGCCGAGTCATATGGCAATTCTATATTTAGCTTTGTGAGGAACCTCCAAACTGCCTACCACAGCAGTTGTACCATTTGACATTCCTATCAACAGTGGAGAAGTGTGCCTCTTTCTCCACATCCTCTCCAGCACTTGTCATTTTCTGTTTTATTGATAATGGCCATTCTGGTGGGTGTGAAATGATATCTCATTGTGGTTTTGATTTGCATTTCTCTAATAACCAGGGAAGTTGAGCATCTCTTCATGCGCCTTTTGACCATTTGTATTTCCTCTTCTGAGAAGTGTCTGTTCAAGTCTTTTGCCCATTTTGTAATTGAGTTGGCTGTCTTTTTGTTGATGATCTCTTTATGAATTCTGGATACTAGGCCTTTATCAGATATATTGTTTCCAAACATTGTCTCCAATTGTGTAGGCTGTCTTTTTACTTTCTTGACGAAGTTCTTTGATGCACAAAAGTGTTTAATTTTGAGGAGTTCCCATTTATTTATTTATTTCTTCAATGCTTTTGCTTTGAGTGTAAGGTCTAGGAAACCGCCTTGGATATACTTTTGTAGTTAATAGGATGATTACCAAATTTATCGTATGGAATATGTTTAGTTGCAAATATCAAAATACAACCCAAATTGATTTAAACTAGAAGAGGGATTTATTGACTTATATGACTGAGAAAGTTCAGAGATAGGATGGTTTTGAGGGAAATTGGATGAGACCTTTGGCTCTATTTCTTTGCTATTTTTAGTTCTTCCCTCTTTTTCTGTGTATCCCCTCCCTCCGCAGGATGACTTGCTTTCAAATAGTCAGATGTCTGCTTCAGTTCTATGCCCCACACCTGCTTACAACACCATCAAGAACAATCTTTTTTTTTTAATTAGTATTTTTTTTTTTGAAATATAGCATGTATACAAAAAAGCAATAAATTTCAAAATGCATTTTAACAATTAGTTATACAGAACAGGTTTCAGTATTTGGTATGGGTTATAGTTCCACAATTTTAGGTTTTTCCTTCTAGAAGCTCCAAGACACTGGAGACTAAAAGAAATATCAATATAATGATACAGTAGTCATTCCAGTAAACCTCAAGAGAAAAACCTTTTTAAAATGCAGAATCCTGGGCTTCTATTTTACTAGAAATTAAAATACATGATATCCGAGGAAATTTGTATTTTTAAGAAGACACCAGGTAATTGTTGCCAGGGGTCCTCAGACCACACTTGGAGAAATTTCCAAAAACACCTGGGGGAAAATCATCTAGGGCACTCTTTTTGTTTTTTTTTTTTCTTACATTTTTATTGTGAAATATAGCATATATACACAAAAGCAATAAATTTCAAAGTATATTTTAAAAAGAGTTATAGAACAGATTTCAAAGTTTGTTATGACTTACAATTCCACAATTGCAGATTTTTCCCTCTAGCTGTTACAAGACACTGAAGACTAAAAGAGATACTATATAATGATTCAGCAGTCATACTCATTTGTTAAATCCTATCTTCTTTGTTATAACTCGTCCTTACATTTGATCATTCTCCCAATCTTTTGGGATACTTGGGTTATGCCCATTCTAACTTTTTTGATGTTGAGAAAGGGTATCAACAAAATGGGGTGGGGGAATGGAACTGGTTGATGTTCTTGGAAAGACTGGCACTTCTGGGTTTCAGAATACATCTGCTCTTGGAACCATCTGAAGGTTTTAGGTTTCTGAAAAGTAAACTTAGTGCATTCAACTCTTGTAAGATTTCAGATAGAACCTTGGGTGTTCTTTAGGGTTAACAGGAATTATGTTGGTTGGGGTTTGGCAAACTGTCACAATAAGTAATAATATAGCTGAAGCTTGCATAAGAGTGGCTTCTGGAGTAGCCTCTTGACTCTACTTGAATTCTGTTAGCTACTGATACCTTATTTTGCTACATTTCTTTTCTTCCTTTTGATCAGGAAGGCCTTGTCAATCCCACAGTGCCAGGGCCAGATTCATTCCTGGGTGTCATGTCCCACCCAGGAGACTCATACCTCTGAATGTCATGTCCCATGTAGGGGAGAGGGTAATGATTTTTCTTGCAGAGTTGGGGTTAGAAAGAGAGAGACCACATCTGAACAAAAACAGAGGTTGTCTGGAAGTAACTCTTAGGCATTATTATAGATAAGCTTAGCTTCTCCATACAGAAATAAGTTTCATAAGAGCAAGACTCAACATCAATGGCATGGCCTATTGACTTGGGAGTTCCTAGTGTTTGAGAAAGTATCTGAGGTTTCCAAGTGGGAAAACTTAATAGGTCCATATCTTTTCTCCAGTCCCTCAAGGGACTTTGCCAATACTTTTTAATTACCTGCCTAGCATACTCTGGGATGTATCCGAGAATTATTTTAAGCTATACAGTATTACAAGCCCTCATACCCATTTTGGGAACATTCCCAATCTTAAAACAAGTTCCACCAATCACTATGGTAAAATGAGCACTGTCTGCTGATTGTCCTGGGACTATATTACTGTCAGTCCCTGTAATAAAGCAAAGAGATAAGAATATACTGATTAGCCCAGCCCAGGCATACCAGTTCCCTGAGCTGGGCTGGGGTCAATCCTACCCCAAACTCATATCTGTTACCAATAAAGGATAGAGCTATACCCGCTTTACCTGTAACAATTTCAACTTATAAAAAAATGCTAATAGTAAATCTCCTTTCCCATATAATCAAATAAATTGAGAAATTTGCATGAATCCATGCTTTCTAGATGACAGACTTAGACTATATGAAGCTTATCTGTTGATACATGGTGAATTTTACATAGCGTATCTTTCAAAATGTAGGAATTGTTCATTCAATCACCTTATGATAAACTTTTTTGTGTTTCTTCTGAACCTCAGGTTGAATTGTACACTTTTTTCCCTTTACTGTAATCCCTAACTTGTTTCAAAAAATAGGATTTGCATGTAGTCATTTTCCCCAATTATCCTAAATAATTAGTGGGAGAAGAAATTCTTCAAACAACATGGAGAATATTTTAATTAAAATCAACATGTCTGTTAGCCTATAGGTCTAGTTTATGTTTCATTTCAAAATCAGTAGAGTACCCAGCCCTGAAATTAAGTTTCTTATGTCTTTCTACATTTATATTAGCTGTAGTCACTGAAGATTAATGCCGTGGTAGCCACAATTACTGTCCCCTTCATTTTATTCCAGCTTTCTCTCCACTGTTGTGTATATCTGCCCTCTCTGAGGTCCGCAGGGTAGCAATAATGGAAAGGGTATAAACTTGTAGTAATAATCTACATGCCAAGAAGTACAAGAGTCTGAGATTTTACCCCACTTGCAAGCTAATGATCTAGCCTGTTATTATTTTATGAATACTGACAGAAGGCATGAAATTCCTAGGTCAGAGATAAAGGATTTCATTACCAGTTGCACAGCAAGCAGCATGAACATGATGTTTGTATCTGCTCTCCATGCCCCCTAAGTCTTGTGGAAGTGACACATGTGGGCCTAATGGATGCCTGCACACTCTGGGTTGCATTATAGGAGAGGAACATTGAGCTTTGGGAGACGGCTCGTTCATAGCAGCCTGTAAGAAGGCCTGCTTTTTGTCTGTGAGATTACTTCATCCCTCAAGGTTGCTTCCTGCAAACAGGGTCTTCAGGAAGGGTCTTGCATGATTGGCCTCCCTAACAATAGCATAGAGGGACACCCAGGGCCTGTGGTAAATTGCCTCTCCCAACACTAGGCAACCTCCCTTTTCCCTCAAATATCAGCAACAATGAAGTTCTAGACTAATTCTGTTTCATAGAGCAAGGTGCTAGGCATTAACGTCTGAACATATTTCCTTTTGGCTGTTTTTCACTTGGGGCGGTATTGTTCTTATAATCCTTTGAATATAAATAGTGTGCCTCGATTTTCACTTAAATAATTTAAAGGAAAAGACAAATATCAGGGTCCTTAAGTATATAAAACTTAGTCATCTATGACCTCTAAGTTATCTTTGAACCATTGCCTGAGTGACAATGAATTTAAGATTAGGTCATGAATAGTACCAATGTTTTAAATGGAAGCAAAAAATGTATAATGTATTGATCTGAAACCCAAAGAAAGATTATGTAAAGAAGTAATTCCTAATCTTTTTTGAGTTATGAATATCTCCTAGAAAATATACAGATGAAGACTATCATAAAAGTTTGTCTGTAGTGTTGGGGGATGTCTGGATCCCCTTGAAGCCCATCCAAAATTAAACTCTGGATGTTCAAAGGAAATTTACAACAAATATCTTAAATAATTTACCTTTGCTTTTTCTTTTTTTACAACTTAGAGATGGTCATCCAGTAGTCTCCAGTGCAAAGAGGGCTGCCATTTCAAGCCCAAAGTCAACCAAAGCCAACGGTAAGAGTACGTCTGTTTTGTAGCACAAGTTGTTATATATTTTTTTCCCAGTGTCAAGTTTGGATATTGTCATTAAAATGTTTTAATTACTCCTCCAGAGTGTTCTGCAGAATCTCTCTAAGTGAAAAAAGCATATTTAATAAAAGCGTCTCTAACTAGCAGTGTATAATAGGAAATAGTGGAACATAGTTGATCATGGGATTTAGTGCTAGATAAATCTGAGTCTATTAGTCCTATGTGACCTTAGTTATTGGATCCATATGTAAGTCCCTATTCCTTATGAATAAAATAAAGATATTATTAGAATCAACCTCATTGGTTTATAATGAGAAATAGATAGAATAATACATGCAATATGCTCACACAATGCTTGTCACATAATAACTTATTCTGGCATTTATTGAATTTCTCCCTGTGAACAAGCATTGTTCTGATCATCAAGAATACAGCAATGAGCAAAACAATGTATCTGCCTTACATTCTAGCAAATTAATAGGAATAATAGTATTAGCAGTTGCAGCTGCTGCAGGTTAACCTTAATTTAATGCTTATTCCCATCCAAGCATTTTTCTAAGTGCTTTAATCCTCTAACTCTGTGAGAACAGTATTGCTCATATTCTCATGCTATAGAAGGAGAGACTTTGATGCAGTGAAGTTTACTAAATTGCCCAAGCTCAGAGTTAATAAATGGTAGAGCTTAATGGTAGAATTTAAACCAAGGAAATCTGACTCTAGGCTCTCATTCACATAATCAGGCTTGATAAATGTGGCTTTTATTGCTTGTATTAATATGATAACAACATGCTAACACAGGGGAATGTGTTGGACTTAAAGCTTTTGAAATGTAAATTCAGCACTTCATACATAACTAAAATTGTAGGTTATCAGGCAGTGGTATGTAAATACCAACAGTAGCTGAAAGAAACCTCACTAGTGCAGTTGTTGTAGGATTACCTTCTAAAAGCTAAAGAATATCTATTAGTCTCCTTTGTTATTACCTTGAATACTGCAAGGATCCTTCTTACTGCTGTCTACTAGCTACAGTTCACGTTAAGATCAGATTATTTCACAGAGCAATCTAGTGACCTTTGGGATGACTCCTGTTGTAATTTTCAGGGCAGAAGAGAGAAGCTGTACCCTGCTGTCCTAGTGTAAATTACCTAGTTGTCTGCTTTATGAGGTTCTCTGACTTTGTTCCTATAGAACTAATATCTTTATGAGTTATGTAAATCATATAGTAACAATAATAGGAACTTCTAAAGAGTGATGGGAATGTAATTTTGAAAATATAGTTTGATGACTTCTTAAAAATTTAAACATACAGAGTTCCAAGATGGCTGTTTAGTAAGGTGTGGAATTTAGTTCATCCTCCAGAGCAGCTAGTAAATAGCCAGGAACAGTACAGGACAGCTGCTGGGGCCACGTCAGTGACCAGACACACAGCATACACCAATCTGGACAAGCTGGACCAGCTGCAATCCCACATAGAACTGTGAGTTCCCCAAGCCGTGGAGGCCAGCGTCCCTCCCCCATGGGCATGGCAGGCTGGTTCCTCCAGGGAAAAGAAAACAGACTTGACTACTAGCAGGGACTTAGCTCAACTAAGCTCCAATTGTGGAATTAATTAACAAATTCTGACTACTGAAAAATAGGCCCCCAGCTCAGATAAACCTTGAATAGCATCTAAAGGTATTAGGAGTTTTTGCCCTGGCAGGAAAAAAAAATGAGGCTTTCTGGATCAGACAGCACAAAATATTTGAAAAAGGGCTGGACCCTTAAAAAAAAAGAGAGAGAGAGGCACACAGAGCCGGGAGATACATAGTCAATGTACCAACTTAAGTTCTCAGTTAACAAACCAAGGAACTGGGTCCTGCTCTGAAAAGGACTTTTTTTTTTTTTTTTCTTTATTGCTTTGTTTCTACTACTTAACAGCTCATTAGATAGAACCACTAGGCTTCTCAGGCTCCAACTGCCCAAGGCAAGGATGGAATTAAACATCTGAGATACAAAGTGGCTGATCAGGTGAAAGGAGTTAATTTCCTGGAGGCAGTTCTGTGCCTTCCCCAGGAAAGCCATGGGGCCCAGCTGAGATGGAATTCCTCCTTCAAGGAATTCAGACCCCAGGGACTGGAAAACTGGAACAATTAAAGCCAGCCTACAACCTCTTCTCTGCCTGGACCAGGACCCCAGCAGGGAGATCTGCTGAAGTTAAAGGCAGTGCATCACTTTATGCTGGTGGGAAACCACAGGCAGATAAGCACCAAAGACTGTACTGGGCAGAAAAAGGAAAGCACAGAGTCTAGAGGCTTCATAGGTCCATCTGCTGGGACTCACCCTCAGGGAAAACTGATGCAGGTGACTCTTTCCTCCTGAGAGGAAGCCAGTCCGGTCTGGGAAAATTCTGATACATTAAATAAAACCTATACTTAAGATCTACAATAAGCTGAACTGAATGTCAGAGAACAGATAGAAAACAAAGACATCCAGCAAGTAGATCTTAGCTAAAAGAGTGAAAGCAATCTCCAGAGCAAACTAATTAAGGAAATGAAGTGCCTAGGCACCAGCAAAAAATAACAAGTCATACTAGGAAAATTGAAAATATTGGCCAGTCAAAGGGACAACAGTTCAAATGAGATACAGGAGTTGAAACAACTAATTCAGGATATTCTAACAGAAATGGAAAAATCTCATCAAAAATCAAATCAGTGAATTGAGGGAGGCTATAAAGAAGGCAATGAGCAAACAAAAAGAAGAACTCGAAAGTCTGAAAAAACAAATCACAGAACTTATGGGAATGAAAGGCACAGTAGAAGTGATGAAAAAAAAAAACAATGGAAACCTCCCATGATATATTTAAAGAGGCAAAAGAAGGAATTAGTGAACTGGATGACTGGACATCTGAAATCCAACAGGCAAAAGAAAATATAGGGAAAAGAATGGAAAAATATGAGCAGAATCTCAGAGAATTGAATGACAACATGAAAGCACATGATTATTGTGTTGTGGGTGTCCCAAACAGAGAAGAGAAGGGAAATGGAAGAGAAAGACTAATGGAGGAAATTATCACTGAAAATTTCCCATCTCTTATGAAAGACATAAAATTATAGATCCAAGAAGTGAAGCATACACTAAACAGTATAGATCCAAATAAACATACTCCAAGACACATACTAATCAAACTGTCAGATGTAAAAAAGAAAGAGAAAATTTTGAAAGCAGCAAGAGAAAAGCAATCCATCACATACAAGGGAAGCCCAATAAGACTATGTGTGGATTTCTCAGCAGAAACCATGGATGTGAGAAGGCAGTGGTATGATATGTTTATGGTTCTAAAAGAGGAAAACTGCCAGCCAAGAATTCTATATCCAGCAAAATTGTCCTTCAAAAATGAGGGGGAAGGTAATGCAACAGTGGCACAGTGGCAGAACTCTCACCTGCCATGCCAGAGACCCAGGTTCAATTCTTAGAGCCTGCCCATGGCAAAAAAAAATGAGGGGGAAATTAAAACATTTTCAGACAGTCTCTGAGAGAATCTGTGATCAAGAGACCAGCACTGCAAAAAATGCTAAAGGGAGCATCAGAGAGAGATAGGAAAAGATAGGAGAGAGAGGTGTGGAGAAGAATATAGAAATTAAGATTATTAGTAGAGGAAAAAGAAATAGATATAACATATACAATCCAAAAGGCAAAATGGTAGAAGAAAGCACTGCCTTTACAGTAATAACACTAAATGTTAATGGATTAAACCCCCCAATCAAAAGACATAGACTGACAGGATGGATTAAAAAGCAGATCCCCTCTATATGCTGTCTATAGCATAGTCATTTTAGACCCAAGGACAAACAAAGGTTGAAAGTGAAAGGTTGAGAAAAGATATTTCATGCAAACAATAGTCAGAAAAGAGCATGAGTAGCTATACTAATACCCAACAAATTAGACTTCAAATGTGGAACAATTAAAAGAAACAAAGAAGGGAACTATGTATTAATAAAAGGAACAATTCAACAGGAAGACATAACAATCAAATATTTATGCACCAAGCCAGCATGCTCCAAAACACACATGGCAAAGACTGACAAGAGAAATAGACACCTCTACTATAATAGTTGGAGACTTCAATTCCCCACTCTCATCAACATCTAGACAGAGAATCAATAAAGAAACAGAATTTGAATAATGCAATAAATGAACTAGACTTAAAAGACATTTATAGAACATTACACACCACAAAAGCAGAATATACCTCGTTCTCAAGTGCTCATAGATCATTCTCAATGACAAACCATATGCTAGGTTACAAAACAAGTCTCAATAAATTTAAAAAGATTGAAATCATACAAAACACTTTCTTGAACCATAAAGAAATGAAGCTGGAAATCAATAACAGGCAGAGGGCCAGAAAATTCACAAATATATGGAGGCTAAACAACATGCCCTTAAACATGCAGTGGGTCAAGGAAGAAATTATAAGAGAAATCAGTTAATATCTCAAGGCAAATGAAAATGAAAATACAACATAACAAAACTGATGGATGCACCAAAGGCAGTGCTAAGGGGGAAATTTATTGCCTTAAATGCCTGTATCAAAAAAAAAGAAAGAGCAAAAATCGAAGAATTAACTGCTCACTTGGAAAAACTAAACAAAGAACAGCAAACTAACCCCAAAGCAAGCAAAAGGAAGGAAATAATGAAGATCAGAGCAGAAATAAATGAAATTGAGAACATGAAAACAATTGAGAAAATCAACAAAACCACTAGTTGGTTCTATGAGAAAATTAATAAGATTGACGGACCCTTAGCAAGGCTGACAAAAAGAAGAGAGAGGATGCAAATAAATGAAATCAGAAATAGAAGAGGAGACATAACCCCTGACTCCACAGAATAAAGAAGGTAATGAGAGGATACTTTATGCTAATAAGCTAGACATCATAGATGAAATGGACAACTTCCTAGAAAGGCATGAACAACCAACATTGACTCGAGAAGAAATAGATGACCTCAACAAACTTATCACAAGTAAAGAGATTGAATCAGTCATTAAGAAGCTCCCAAAATCCTGTGATACTGTGTCAAACTTTAGGGATACCCAAATGAATAAGCCATGCCCTTAATCATGAGGTTTACTCTTATGAAACTTATGTAGGTAGCATAGAAGCTTAGACCACCTTTAGGCATGCCAAAGAGTTACTTCTGGAGGACCTCTATTGTTGCTCAGATGTGGCATCAGTCTCTCTAGGCCCAACTCTGCAAGTGAAATAATTTCCACCCCCCATGTGAGACATGACATCCAGGGGTGAAAGCCTCCTTGGCAACATGGGATAGGACTCCGAGGGCTGAATCCAGGCCTGGCACCATGAGATCTATAATTCCATCCTGACCTAAAGGGGGACAAGAAGTGTAATTAATAAAGTATCAGTGACAGAGTTCGAGGTTGCTCTTATGTGAGCTTCAGGTAGACCTTGCTACCTATCATAACCTGCCAACCCCCAACCAGGACCATTCCAGCCAATCCTAAAGAACACCTAGGGCAATTTATAAGATTCCACAAGGGTTTTATGCCCTAGAGTAACTTTCCAGAAACCTTCAACTTCCAGATGGGTCCCTGGTCCAGATAAGTCCTGAAACCTAGCCCAGCCTCTCCAGAACATCAGATAGTTCCATCTCCCTACCCCATATTAGTGACAGACCCTTCCGATATCAAAAATTTAGAATTGCCATAGCCCAAACAACCCCAAAGGAAAGTATGGAAAGATCAAAGGTGATGGTGGAATTATACATAGAAGGTAGGACTTAACAAATGAATATGAATGGTGAATCATTAAATTGATATCTCTTTTAGTCTCCAGTATTTTATTTTATTTTATTTTTATTAATTTTTAAATTTTTTTAAGTACCAAAAAACATCAAACAAATGCAAACATTCTTAACTTTTGATCGTTCCGTTCTACATTTATAATCAGTAATTCACAATATAATCACATAGTTGCATATTCATCATCATGATCATTTCTTGGAACATTTGCATCTACTCAGAAAGAGAAATAAGAAAACAGAAAAAAATTCATGCATACCATACCCCTCACCCCTCCCTTTCATTGATCACTAGCATTTTAATCTAAATTTATTTTAACATTTGTTCCCCCTATTATTTATTTTTATTCCATATTCATTCTTTTGCATATGGATATCAAACACCATTTATTGAAGAGATTGCTCTGTCCCGTGTAAGTTGGTTGACTGCCTTATCAAAGATCAATTGTCCATAGATGAGAGGATCTATATCTGAACACTGTATATGATTCCGTTGATCAGTTTATCTATCTTTATGCCAGTACCATGCTGTTTTGACCACCGTAGCTTCATAATACACCTTAAAGTCAGGTAGTGTGAGACCTCCAACTTCATTTTCAATTTATCCTGTTTGGTTTCATTGGGATTCTTGAATTTTCATATTCATATCTTTTGCTAATTTACGGGTATTTTCTGCCATTATTTCTTTGGCTATTCCTTTTGCCCCTTTCTCTCTTTCTTCTCCTTCTGAGACTCCCATAATGTGTATGTTGGTATGCTTGGTGGTGTCCCACAGGTGTCTTAGCATTTCTTACTTTTTCTAATTCTTTTCTTTCTGCTCATCCTCACTCATTTCAGTCACCTTGTCTTAGAGATCATTGATTCATCCTTCTGCCAGCTCCAATCTGCTGTTGAAATTCTCTAGGCAATTTTTCATTTCAGTGATTGTGGTCTTTCCAACCCAGTAGTTCTGTTGGGTTCTTTTTGTTTTCAATCTGGGTCTGCCACAAAGAACGCGAGCATTCTACCAGTGCACCCTGCGTTCCTTTTTACCATTTCTATCTCTTTATTTACATTTTCTTACTGTGCATTCATTGTTTTCTCTTTATCTTTTACTTCTTCCTCTGTGTCTTCTTTCATCTCCTTGAGCATATTAAAGATTACTTTTTAAAAAACTTTATGTCCAGTGTGTCCATACTGGGTCTTCTTCAATGATGTTTCCTGGATTTTTATCTTCTTCCTTTGGTTGGGCCATCATTTCTGTTTCTTTTTTTGTCTTGTAATCATTTGTTTCCCACTATTAAATTTAAAATTTTACTATTTTCAAACATTATTTCTTTGATTTAGTCCCTGAACTGTTCTTTCTTGAATTTGTATCCAGTTAGTGATTTAACAAAGATTTTCTTCAGTGCCAGGAGCTGACAAAACCAAATAAGTCAATGCAAAAAACACCTTTCACAGTCTTTGCAAACTGGCTCTACATTCTGGTGCTCTCTTTCAGAATTCAACCCTCCTATCCAGAACGTTATCCAAGGGTAAAAGCAAATACAAGATCTTCCCTGTCTTTTCTGAACTTGTGTCTTGTCCCAGGCTTGTGCTTGCTAGTGGTCTTAGGAGTTCCTCTGTTTACAGGAATTTGTATGCCTACTCAACAGCCTGTGAAATATACTTTTTCCCTTTAATGGGTGGTCTATTGTAGGACTTAAAGCTGATAAGCCTTTGCACCAGGCTGTTTGTCTTAATTATTGCTCACACTGCTTTAGATGCCCCAGGGGGATTTTTCCTGGATGACAAATTCTGGAACAGGAAGTTTGTCCAGATCAGTTTTTCCCAACAGTAACAAGGCCAGGGACCCACAAGGGGAGGGCCTAGGCCAGCTCTAAACTGCCTTGGAGAGGAGTTGAGGAAAGGACTAGTAACGGTGCTACGAGTTTCTACTATGGCTTCTTGAAGCTCTGTTCTCTGAAGTAGCTGATCGAAACAGTCATCAGACTGTACACTCCGATCTTCAGGAACTAGGTCTTCATATCCCGCTCTGACATGGTAAGCCGCGCCAGGGCCTGGGGTTGAAGACCCCTCTGTTGCCTGCCATGAGGCTGACGAATGGGAAGTGGTAGAATTTCAGAGAGTGAAATTCCACTTGTATTTACTGCAATTTACCAGTTTCTTCTTCTCCCCATTCCCAGAATGCTCCAATGTTTTACTAGACTGTAGAGGTCAAAATAGTTGATTCTGTTAGTTCCTGCCAGTTCAGTATTTGTTCTGGTAGAGAAGTTGATTCCTGGAGCTTCCTATTCTACCATTTTCCTACAATCCTCTCTGATATTAGCTTTTGGTTTAGAAATATATTAAAAGTCGATTTTTATTGTAGCTATAACTTCTTTTTGTGTACTGTATTGATAGCTTTTATGAAATCAGATAAGAAGCTTTCTGTCTTCCCTTAAATAGTAAAGTGAATATAGCTCAACTCCTATAATGTCTCTTGCATTCAGTTGGGATAATTTATAAACCATTCAGCCAAACTGAGCTTTTATGTGTACTATTTTCTTTTAAGAAATTGTTTTTTTCCTTTTCCCTCTTGGGATAAATCTTTCTCTAATATTTTATTCCATTTAGTTGCTTTTAAATTGCTTTGTGCTATGATTTCTTTTAATGTACTAATGCAAATTATAAATCCAGAGACCATGGGTTTTTATTTAATTATTTTGTTGCCTCTTTTAATTCTGGCAGATAACTTAATATTTTTGTTGTTACTTTCAGGTCATCACAGTGTCGAGCCCTGTGGCAAACCTGCCCTAACTCCTAACAATTCTTTCTCCAAGGTAAATAAATGGCTGTCTTCTTTCATGTCATACATACTTTTCTAAAGAACCAGCTTGCTTGGGTTTGAACCAAACTCATTTTGTATTTAAATATTTGCCTTTTTTAGCCATCTGTATTGATGAGTAGGGATATTATTTTACTGAATAACAGCATTTACTAAGTGATGGCACACAAAATAAAACTACCGTACACTGAACCCTATAACATATGGTATACCCTTAGCTCTTAGATAAGCCTGTTATATAAATTGATAGTTTTATTGTGGGATATTTTGATTAGCATACAGAATTCTGTTAGTTGTCTCTTAAGGCTGTTACCTCACACTCGTGACTTCATTTAGCAAGTCATGAAAAGATATTTCAAAAGAGGATTGTAAGAAAGACATGGTTGGAACACAGAATTTCTTAGTATTTGTGTGTGGATTGAGACATAACCATACTTGCTATTCTCTGTTTATTTAGAAATCTTCAATTTCACATAGCTAAAGCAAATAAATTTTCATGTAATTCTAATGTTATTCCAGCTTCATGGTGCTTATTTTCTTTTTAAATATCAGCATGTTGTTGAAAGGGAAGAGAGTACAGTTTCTATTAAATTAACATAAAACCCTAGAAACCAGGACTTTTTCTGTTCATGGCAGCCAGCATATTTTGCTGGAGTTAAAATCTTCCAGGAAGTTTCCCAAATGATATTCTGTTCATGAATGCTAATGTCTGGACTATGAATTTCTCATTAAAAATGGAGTTTCACGATCAAGTGAGTGTTTTTTACATTATTATGTAACTATTTATGAAGAAATAATTGTATTCCATCTTCCATTTATGCTTTTTGCTTTGATAGATTGAAATCTTCAGAATAGAACACACCTTTTATTTGTGTAAAATATACTTTAATTTATGCTAATCATTTAATACTATATTTTTCCCCAAATCATTTTTCTTTCAAGTCTATGCTCCATTAAGTGCTTCACAATTTACCACTGAATTAGAAAGTTAGATTCTACTCATGATTTTTTTGTGTTATAAATTCAAAATTGTCTTTCTTAAATTCAGGTGAAATTTAGACTAGATTTGAATATCTTTATGCCTAACTAATCAAGTCATTTAAATTAGAATCCTGTGTTCATGTCACAGCTACATAAATATTTAGAAGGTTGACTTTTTTTTACCTTTTTTTTTACTTTCCTTCAACTTCTAAACTTTAGTAATCCTATTAAACGTTTCTGAAGCATTCTATGGAGGACAAGTCCCGTGAAATATACTTCAAGAGAGATTTCTAAAGTCAAACAAATTTAGGCAATGCTGCATAATATATATCTCTTTTGGCAATTCAAATTTTATATTAGTAAGGATTTTAAGAAATCTTGGAATAAAATATTGATTTAATGCTTAACCTGGTATTTCCAGACTTATTTGATAACAGAAACACTCACCCCTTTACTATGCACATCTTATTGTACTGTTTCCTAAAAACTCTGATCATCATTTTATTACTCTAGATTATAAAAAATATTTCCCCCCTGATCACTGTTCATTGTATAGAAAGTAGCTGTGTGAGTCACATTAGCAAGTCACTTACCAGGTCCTTCAGATTCACAGTCTGTAAAATTGATATGACAATATGTGCCCTGCCATACCTGCCAGCCTCACAGATTTTTATCATTATCTCAAATATCAACCGGCTTGAAATGTCTGGGGTTTTTTGTTTGTTTTTTGTTTTTTACTTAATTTATTTTATTCCTTTTTCTTTATCAGCATGCACCTTAAAGTTTGACTATCACTCTAACCCTGTGGTCTTCCTTTGAGTAACCCTAATATTATAATTATGTTTAATCATATCCTTGATTTGATCCCAGTTGAGATCCCATCATTGAATATATTCTTTTGATGTGATAGAAGTTACAGATGGAAATGATTAAAGGTAAACACTAACAGTAAAAGAAAAGATTATATCAGAACTGCTTTAACTCTTGAGAACTGAAATATTATACCTGAACTGAAGTGGTTAGATGGACTCAACAATATTACTTCCTTTAAACGAATCAATAAAATTGGTTCACTTTTTTCAATGCCATCATTTACTCTGTATTAATTATGGTAATGACTTTAAAGTTTTAAAAAATAACTTCTCTCTCACATATGAGAAAGTAGATATACCTCCAGGGCTGGTTTGGCAGCTCCTTAGTCCAGGTATTTTCTAGCACATCACTGTACTATCCCTGAGGTTCTGTCCTCATATTTACGGTCCAAGATGGCTGCTTGGACTTAAGCTCATCACATCAACATTGGAAAAAGCAAGGAAGAAGTGGTGAGAAATGGCATGCCTCCTCCTTTTAGGAACACTTCCCAGAAATCCTTGCATTTCTGTTTACATTTCATTGGCCAGAATTTAGTTGACTGGCCACATTTAGTTCAAGGGAGCCTAAGAAATGTTCCTCTATTCTGAGTAGCCACATGTCCAGCTAAAACTCAGGGACCTTGTACTAAGAAGAAAGAAGAAAATAATATGAAGGAGCAATGTACAGCACCTGCCTGATCCTGGAAATTAAAATTGTAAACTAAAGATTTGCTTTTGTTTTATACTTTAGGTTAATGGGGAAGGAATAATTCAAGTTTTGCACCCAGAAGGAAAATGCTCTGCTTATCAGATGAAAGAATCAGAAAACTTGACTCTTCCCAATGACAGTTTTCTAAATAAGTTATCTGGTTACTCTAAATGCCCTAATGATTCAGGTAAGAAAGAAATATTAGGTATCCTCTCTTAATTGCCATGCATGTTACTGTAACTTTAAAAGGAAAGATTGTTGAAAGAAATAAAAGTACAATATAAAGACTAATATGTTAACTGCATTACTAAATAAGTGTGTAGCACTCATACATACCTGTGAGACTAAAACTATTTTTATAATCATAAAACTATTAATCATTTATCTATGTAATTATATATTAAAATATTATATGTGTAGATACACATACACACACACACATGTATCTGTTGTTTGATTATGTCTCTTGTTTCTGTGAAGCAGCAATTCATAGGCTTCCTAATAGATTAGAAAATTCTTCTTGGGGATATTTGGGCTAGGCTTTTATATCCTGAATCTTTGTGCCATGATTTCCTTGTTTGTATTTCTTTCATGGGTTAATTATTTTAGATTCATTTAAGAAAACAAACATTAAATTATTAACATCTCATGAAAAGATATTAATAAAATAAAAATTGATTTTGATTCATTCTTATGTCTAGTAAGTTGCGGTTGGATTATGCGATTTTTGTCATAGCAGCCAGAAAAATTCTAGAACTGAAAAAAAAGACTGGATATCTAATGTAAACCATCTTTCCAGTCATGGCCGTTTTTCAAAATGGATGTTTAAAATTGAAAGGACCTAGCGTATTCTATTTGACACCTTAGCTCTTTTTCATTCAATATTTGAAAAGTAAAACTCCATGTAAATTATTATTTTTCAAGAATCTGATGTACAAGAAGATGACATTTATGATGATCCTCAAGAAGCTGAAGTTATCCAGTCTCTGTTGGATGTTGTGGATGCAGAAGCCCAGAATCTTTTAAACCAAAATAATGCACTGGAAGATGCCTGTATTCCAGGTAGATGGGCCAGAATGAATTATTGGTGCACTAAAGAAGTCATGGGAATGGAAAGAATCTACCTTGAAATTATTTTAAAAAAAAAAATTCATTAGTGTTTTTCCCTATTCTTTGTTAGCAGATAATGCATCAGAAATGAAATATGATTTATCTCCTATTTTTCTTTTCCACAAAATATTTGTCCATAGATTGCCTTATTAGTGAGAACTCAAGATGCATCAACAGCATGGCTATTAATTTCAGAAGTGTTTGTCCAAACATTTTCCCCCAGTTGACACTAAGCCATTCTTGAGGCATTTGCAAATTTAGTAGCTAAATTTAACTATTAAATTTGATGCTGATGCCTTTTATTTCTGACTTTTCTAATTAGAACATTGGAACTACCCATGGGTTTTGGTTCATTTACTGCCTTCTTTTGCAGGTACAGAAAGAAAACTGTTCTGTTGCCTCAATAGTTTTATTAATTCCTCATGACCTAGTTATTTCTCTCACAGATGCAGTGAAGACCAATGGGAAATTGTCAAAAGAGAGAGCAGAAGATACAGACTGTGATGGTTCACCTTTACCCGAAGATTTTACTGAGGCAAGGATAATACCTAAACAGCCTGGGATGCTATGCCTTATCAGAATACTGTGTTTTAACGCAAAATTTCAAATAATCAAATTCAAGATGGTTTCCTGTTCTACTGAAATATTACATCTAAGTAAAAGAATAATTCTTCAAGTTTCCCCAAAATATAAAGAAAAAAAGAAAGTGAGAGAACCCTCACTTTGATAATAAAAGGACAAGATCATTTAACACATTGGAAATTTGAAGATTTTCTTGGGAGCCATTTTCTGCTTTAAAAATTGAAGCAGTTTAAAAGTGTTTGCCAAATATACATATCTAAATAAGCCTTACTTCAGACTTTCATCTTGTTTTCTCCTTACCTCTTTACTGTTAATTAGTCCCTCATATAAGAGATGAAAAGCCAAAATGTGTGTGAAGGAGAATAAAGTGAAAGACAGCAAACACTCAGATTACTGACAATGCCTCGGCCACAGCTGGAAAGTACTAATTGAATGTCAAATATGTCTTTGTGATATAAGGAACAATAACAGCAAATATAGGAAATGACTGATAGAAAACAAATTGGACATGACTGATATGATTTTGATTTCTCCTTTTTGTAGTCTGTCAAAATAAATGGCTGTGAAGACTATTATGAAGAAAAAGTAGTAAGTGAGAGGTAAGAAAATATTTTTACAGTATCTGTAATCTGTAACACTTCCATTCTTTTTTTAGAAGTTCTCTGAAGGTTTCCATTTATATGTTGTTTTAAAATTTTGTGTTTTTCCATTAAAATGAGGATTTTTGAGTAAAAAATGAAGTTATGAATATTAACAACATTTTTATTTTTTTGTTAAAAGGATATTGTAGTGACATGTGAATATGTGTTTGCTATAATATTGCCCCCAAAAAGCAGTATTCTCTTGACCATGGGAAGAAATGTATGGAAAATAGTTGTAAAAGGAATTGTGCCAACATTGATAATAGTGATTTTCTTCCTCTGGGAAGATAATGGGCAGTTTATTTTTCTGCTTCTCTATTTTTCTATGCTTTCCAAATTTTTAATTTTCTTCAATAAGAAAATTAAATGAAAGAAACCTTTCTAAGTCCCACGAAATTTTTCTTTGTGAAAACTGTTTCTAACATAAAAGTCTTTTTTTGTAGTTCCAAATTGTGTATCAGGAAAAGGTTATATATATTGTTGGCTACAAAGAGGTTGTATATATCAACTTTGCAATGAATTTGGGTCATTCAAATTCATTGACAGTGAATTTTGTATTCAGTTAGATGAGGGGATGCATATAATTGAAGCAGAAATGCAAACAGTTTTATATATAACAGACAGGTAAGTACCCAAAAATGAGGGTGTGAGTAGACAGGCACATATTACACATTTTAGGGAAGAGAGAAAGGAAAATAAAGGGTAAACTATTATAATCTCTTCAGATGGCACTTGGAAACATTATTAAAAGATCTTTTTTTTATGTATTTTACAAACTCTTAGATACATTTTTTTCTTAATGTGAAACAGAATGATTATGTTCCCAACAATGATAGATTTTAAAAAATGCAGTGCATACCATTGAACTAGCATACCATTAAACGGTACATACCATGGAACTAGCAAATCTTAATCAGCTGTTCAAAGGAATAAGAGAAAACTGAATATTTGAGTGAAGGATCCCCAAAATGTATCTTTGCAAACAGGCCATATGTGTTAGAAGACAAAATTAACTTCTCATATTCAGAGCTTGCAAATTAAATGTTAATCATAACCCATAGTTAGGGCAGAGAAAAGTGTCTGCCATAGTAACAGCATCTTTGCTGCAGTATTACTGGGAGCATTCTTTCAGTCCTGCTTTAATGTTATGTTTCGTATCATTGGCCAAATGTACTCGGCTTTATTTGCTGAATATTAGGAAGGAAGAAATATATTGTCTTTTACATAATCCTTCTTTATCTCACCTTAGCACTAAAGACTATTTTATGCTTCCTAGCTATTCACCTTACCAGAGAGATGGCCCCTGATATGCTCCCCTAGAGTAATGGAAACTTGTACTGAGTTTCTTTACACTGAGCGAATAACCAAATGCTGAGTGTCCCTCTGGCCCTGATCGATGTCTGTCAATGGGGACGTCTTTAAAAATACATCCATACAGTGCAATACTGAGCACCTGCTCAAAAGAATGAAACTAAACTATATACTTACCCATTTATAATCAGTCATGCCTGTTAAAGGGTGGAGACAAAACCACCACCTTCTCTGTTTCCCCGAGCACTACTTCAGTCCAAGGCTCAAAGACTTCAGATGTGTTTAGGGATAAATTTAAAACTGTATTATATTAAACTCTTCTGAACCTCAGTTTGCTTTACTTCTAATAATAAATTTTTAAAATTGTGGATTTGGTTTTTTTTTAATCTGACAATCGTTTTTTTTTGTTGTTGTTGTTTTTTGCATGGGCAGGCACCAGGAATCGAACCCAGGTCTCCGGCATGGCAGGCAAGAACTCTGCCACTGTGCCACCATTGCCCGCCCAATCTATTTTTAAATACTGTAATAATTGTAGAGAAAATTAATTTTCTGATGTCATAGTATTTGAACCTATCTTTGTGATATAAGTGAGGAAAACATTACAAATGTGCTTTGTTGTAGTTTAATTCAAAAGTCACAAGAAAGGAAGCCTGAAGAGGATGAGATTACATGGGGAAGTATTGAATTGCCAATAGAGACAGCCAACCATGAAGATTCCCATAAAGGCAAGAATTATATTAACATTTTTTACATCAAAAGCAATGAATAGGAAATATAACTTTAAAAATTAAAATTTTCAGAATATAATTATGTTATTTCACTGTATGTATATGTGTATATTATTTGACTCTATATATAAAGTTAAATTATATAGACAAATATCAATTTTCATTTTATAACCAGATATTTGTAGTGCATAGCCTAAAATTCTCAGTAGTTTGGAGGAAAACTTGCAAATAAATGTATACATACTTTAAATGGAAACACCAAGCTACACTTTTGCCATTCTGGAATGAGAGGTCAAAGAACAAATTTTATTTATAATAAAATTGATGAAATAGCTCAAAGAAAGGGAATTGTTGCCTGGAATCCCAGTCTCATTTTTTAAGAGCAACAGAGTCAATTTAAGTTGCTATCCGGTTTTTTTCTTATTTCCTATAAGGAAGTATTGTCCCAATACAATGAAAATACGTGGTTTTGTCATTTGAAGTCTCATTTGTTATTAGAAATTAAAGAAGTTAAACTTTTCTGGCTTAGGATAGCTGTTGGTGTGTTTCTGTCTCTATAATACTCTGAGTCCTGGAGCCCATTTTCACCTAGCCTGCCTTTGAACTCCTATTGCTCTCAGACTCTATTCTGCAAAAGTTAACAGTTATTTCAGATTAATTCATTTTGTATTTTCATCTCGATTTTTCCCCAGCCTATTAGTAGCTTCTTGAGGTAACTTGTACAGCTTCATAACCCCCACAATGACAAGCAAATTATTGCCTTCCTAGTACCTCCGTCATGCTTTAATCATCTGATTGACATAATTAAAAATACACCTGTGCAGACAACAGCTCGTGGTCTCTCTTTTATAGTGACAAAATACTGGGAGCAGTCTGTTGTCATAAGCACTTTCCATAGAGCAGTAACTACGTAGACCTTTGCCTCTCTTCTAAGACAGTGAAGTCACTTGTTTGACTCAACTCCTGAAGAACCCAAGGGCATTCGTTCCCCATCTGCACTGAGAAATATTAAATGCCAAATATGCTGGCCTGGAGTACCAGTGGTGGGAATCAAGAGAAGAGTTCTGTGTTCCTAGATTAATCTCCTGTTTTACGAAATTTCTCTTCATCTTTTACCCATGAGCTTAGAAGCTCATTTAAATGCCAATTAACAATGGGACTACCTCCATTTTCATCATGAATATAGTGCCATTTGAGGCAAGAAAAGTAAAAAATAAACAATTTAAACTCCTTTAGACGCTTTAAGTAAATGATTCTTAAGAACTTAAAGATCCTCAAAATTTCTGTCAGTGGAAGTGTTTCCTTAAAAGCTAGGTGTAAGGGGCTTGCCGTAACCTAACTTTTGTTAATCCTAGTTACCTTCCTACCTATTAATTGTATTACCTTACTAAGTCTCTTATATTAAAAGACTCCCACATTTATAAAAATAAATTAGGGGAGAATAGCTTCAAATTAGTTCACTTTTTGGCTAAATTAGTTCTGGAAGAACTTTTATTTTAAAAATCAACTGCTGTCTTCTTGTTAGCCTGTCCCTTTCTGACAACCGAGGAGCTGGCTGCACTCCCCATCATCAAAGTGCTTCCTTCTGGTAAATATACGGGTACCAAGTTGAAATCTGTCATCCGAATGTTGCGGGGTTTATTAGATCAAGGAATTCCTTCTAAGGAACTGGAGGTAAGTGGCTTATGCCAATGGTTCTTTCCCAAACAAAGTTTATGCAATTATTTGTACAGAAAATGTATCTTTCCTAGCCCAAAGTCAGGGGAAATTTTGAAACTTAGGAAAATGTTACCTTTCCAACTCTACTTTTAGTTGACTTATTTTCTAAGTATGAAAGCACCATCTTTTTATGCCTGTAGTAAATTAATTTTTCTAATTAGGAGCCTAATAGTATTGATTTAAGAGGATGTTTTTAACCACTGGAAGCCTGCTAAATTTCCTAAAGATTAACCCTCTGCCCCACAGGTAGGATTAAAGAATTTACCTGCACACACACACACACACACACGCACATACACACACACTAAACTTCATAACTGCTGCGCTATAGATGTTGTTCATTATTAAAAACAATTTCTGGGCAGGCCACGTTGGCTCAGCAGGCAAGGACGCTTAACTGCCATGCCAGAGGACCCGGGTTCGATTCCCGGTGCCTGCCCATGTAAAAAAAAGTTTCTAATTTAAAACCACTCCAAGAATGCCCCTCCCACCCTCACCCCCCTAGTTCAAAGCAGGAATGATGGAGAGCCCTTGCTCCTGTAGTCTTCCTGGCACCACCGCATTTGCCACTAGGCAAAAGAGCCATACAGTACCATTATGGTTTGGGGATTTACCTTGCCCCTCTCCCTCAAACCCTCTAATGCTTGTTCATGTCCTGACCTTTTTGGAACACTGAAAGGATTATATTTAAACTTTAAAATATTATCAAGCCCAATATATAGATTAAGGTATACTCTTTCTCTGCTCAGTTTTCCATTTGTAAAGATGATTTCTTTTTTTAAGGTCTTAAGATTAAATAGCACCACCAGAGACCTTCCATTACAACCCTTTATTAAGTAGCTTTGTTTTGTTTTGTTTTTCTCTATCAAAGCAACTTGTTCATTTCTTCAAGGCATATATAACAAAATTTGTTTGCCCTTTTTTGTGTGCATGGACGGGCACCAGGAATCAAACCCGGGTCTCAGAAGCCACCATGGCCTGCTCTTGTTTACCTTTTATTGACTTTCCCAATACCATAAGTTCCAGGACAGACAGGATCACATCTTCACAGCACTTACTGCAGTGCCTCGCATTTAGTAGACATTCAGTGTGTATTGTTGAGTGAATGAATGAATAAATGAACAGTGAGAATGAGTTGACTTTAAACGTAAGGTTATTTGGCCTCATTCTGCTTCATGGAATGTTCTGTGACCCCACAGACAATTCTGTCGAGAAGTCATGCTCTGCTGATTACTCTGAGCCAAAGTTGTTTTTATAAGTTGTATTTTTTCATAAAAAATAACTATAGGCTTTTTAAAACTGCAGTTAAAATTAAGGACAAAGTGCTATCTCACGAAATTAATTGACTACAACACATTAAATCAAGCATACTTGCAGCAATATATTTCAACCACTGCTTTATAAATTAGTATTGAGATTTTAGGCTTATTTATCTTGACAAGACATAACTATTTCTCAAAACTAAAAAGCCTACCCTGATCAACAGCCAGTTTGCTCCCTGAACTTTTAAAGCATTTATAATTATTGGTGAATTGTTGCTTATCTCAACAAATTAAACTTTATTTCCATTTTTGCATACAGAATCTTCAAGAATTAAAACCTTTGGATCAGTGTCTAATTGGACAAACTAAGGAAAACAGAAGGAAAAACAGATATAAAAATATACTTCCTTGTAAGTTCCAATTTGGCTTCAAGTTGACTGTATGTATATTCAATATGATTTGAAATAATTAAATTTTAAATTTAGAGAAATTTCTGTAGTATGCATAACTATAAACAGGCCTATGGCACTACCAGATTGCAATGTATTTTTAATTGTTTCAGATGCCATAAAGAAATAAAGACTATTTTTGCCTTTATTTTACCCGTTTCACCAGTCACCAGTTTAATTTTTTAATTATATATGAATATAATTACATGTAGCCAAAGTAATTCTGTTATCAGCTTCTTATAATAATCATTCATGTATATTAGTGTATTGTATTATAACGTATGACACACTGATGCCAGAACTTTACCAGAACTCAAATCCAAAGATAAATAGCAGAACCAATAATGACAAATCATGCAATAGATAGCAATGCAGTTGAATTTTCTCAATCAAAATGGAAATTAATTTGGAGAAGTTTCCTATATGAAGTGATTCTTAGCATTTTAAAAATAGAATACATAATGGCTTGGCATAAAGTATATGGGAATTATTTCAGGCAAAAAAAAAAAAAAAAAAAGACCAAACTACTATCTCAAAGTCAGAATGGGACAAGTCATAAATCCAAAACTGAATTAATGTGCAGATTTGTTTCTGTGAAACAAGTGACCATTAAGGATCAACAGATAAAAAAAAGTCAGAAGTAACAGAGGGCAATTGATGAATGATTTTCAAACCTATTGTTACAAGTTTTAATTTGACATTCACAGCAATTCCAGTTTTTTAATTTATAAATTTACCAGTTAAATGTATAAATTCATAGATATTTGAAGTACAAATGACTTCTATTTATTCTATTGTATAAACCATTGACTGTATAATGTCAGTAAAAGATGACATATATACTTTTCACTGGGGCAGCCTTGTTTGAAAAATTATATTTTGACTGTATGAAATTACAATTAGACAAAGACAAAGGCCTTTATCCCTGAAGAATACGTGAGCTGCCTTCTTTATTTATTGTGATATTCCATTATTTTGGCTACCTATTAAAAAAGTGAGTTAATTAAGTTGGCAAGAATTAATGATGCCAATGATTTATATAGCAGGTACTTTATTAGTGTCACTGTAATACCAACTTTTGTTCTACAAAAAGATTTTTGATATTGTCATTCAGCACTGTTTTTATTATTGTCATTAAAATAAGATGGGAAAAATAAAATAAGATGGAGAAGTTGCAAAGTTTCTTTGTTTCTCTAGTTACTTATTAAGAAGTACTAAATGAGTTAATACTAATTTTAATCTCTTCAACAAAATCCATATGTAGATATAAATATCAAATTTCATAAGTTAGAAACTCACCGAGTTAATGAGTTAATAATAATTTTAATCTTCAATAAAATCCATATGTAATATAAATATCAAATTTCATAATTTAGAAACTCATTGAGCTGACATCTTAAATACACTTGTAACAAGTGAAAAGAATAAATAGAAAATAATTTGGCTGTGCTAGAATTTGAAAATATGCTTCTATTAAAATGTGTTTATAGTTTCATCTGTGGTTATAAAGAATTTTATTTGACTCATGCCATTTTTCAGACTCTTGTTTAAAAATGCATAATATAGATGGCTCTGTTTTGTGGTGGTAAATCCACAGATGATGCTACAAGAGTGCCTCTTGGAGATGAAGGAGGATATATCAACGCCAGCTACATTAAGATACCAGTGGGAAAAGAAGAGTTTGTTTACATTGCCTGTCAAGGACCTCTCCCTACAACTGTTGGAGATTTCTGGCAGATGGTTTGGGAACAAAAATCCACGGTGATAGCCATGATGACCCAAGAAGTAGAAGGAGAAAAAATCAAATGCCAGCGCTACTGGCCTAACATCCTAGGCAAGACAACAATGGTCAGCGACAGGCTTCGACTGGCTCTTGTGCAGATGCAGCAGCTGAAGGGTTTTGTCCTGAGGGCATTGACCCTAGAAGATATTCAGGCAAGTGAATTAAGACTTTCTGTTAACTAAGGCTTATCTCCTAGTTAGATTTCAGGCCTGGGCTCTTCCCATGATTGCAGTAGTGTACTTTTTTGTTGTTGCTGACAAATCTTGACATACATACAGTCCATGTGTGGCATGCAATCAGTGGCTCACAATATCATCACATTGCTATATATTCATCACCGTGATCATTTTTTAGAACATTAGCATTACTCCAGAAAAAGAAATAAAAAGAAAACACTCATGCATCCTATACTGCTTACTCCTTACCCCTCCCCCTCATTGATCAATAATATTTCAATCTACCCAATTTATTTTACCCCTTACCCCACCTATTATTTCTTTTTTTTTTTTTTATTCATCTGTCCATACCCTGGATAAAAAGAGCATCAGATGCAAGGTTTTCACAGTCACATTGTAAAAGTTTTGTCTTTATACAATTGCCTTTAAGAATCAAGGCTACTGGAACACAGCTCAACAGTTTCCTACTAGCCACTCCAATACACCATAAACTAAAAAGAAATATCTATGTAATATGTAAGAATAACCTCCAGGATAACCTCTCGATTCTGTTTAAAATCTCTCAGACATTGACTTTTTTTTTTTAATATTTTTATTGCTAAAACAACATACGCTATATGTTATATTACACAATAAAAAAGTTAAAAACAACAATATACAAACATAAACATTCTTAACATACAAACATTTCATGCATGGTGTACAGTCATTGGCTCACAGTATCATCACATACTTGTGTATTCATCTCCATGATCATTTTTTTGAATATTTGAATCATTCCAGAAAAAGAAATAAAAAGAAAAAAGAAAACCCTCATACATGCCATGCCCCTTACCCCTCCCTCTCATTGACCACTAGTATTTCTATCTACCCATATATTTTAACCTTTGTTCCCCCTATTTTTTCCTATAATCCTTACCACTCCCTTTCATTGATCACTGATAATTCAATCTACTCAATTTGTTTTAACATTTGTTCCCCCTATTATTTATTAATTTTTAATCCGTATTTTTTACTCGTCTGACACTTTATTTTATCTCATTTCTCCCTTCCCCCTTTTGGTCAAGAAGGCTTTCACAATCCCATGATGCCAAGTCCTGGTTTATCCCCTAAATTCTGTCCCACATTGCCAGGGAGATTTACACCCCTGGGAGATATGTCCCATGTAGGGAGGAGGGGCAGTGAGTTCATCTGCCTGAATTGTCTTAGAGAGAGAGATCACATCTGAGCAAAAAAAAGGCATTAGTGTATTTCTAAATAAAAGCCAGTGATTTCCTGGCTCCCGTTTCAATGGAATTAATGTCACTTATTCTTTTTGATCTAGTATTCATTTAAAATGTGAGGTAGCAAGCAGGTAGTGCTTTCATTAGTCTAGAGCAAGTGAAGTGCAGAAGTCCTAAGGTTGAAATGCTGGGTGTATTGAAAAGACCAAGAAGTGTTTTATGTGGCTGGAGTGAAGTGGCCACAGGGGAAGTTGGAGAATGTAAGGTCTGAGAGGTGACAGAGCCAGGTTATATAAGGCTTTGTAGGTCATTATAATGACTCTTTCATTTGAAGTGGAATAAGATTTGCATTGAGGTCACCAAAAAGAGTTGTTATCCATATTAAAATCTGCTTTGGTTTAAGGATTTCCAAAAAAAACAGTTTTACCAATATTTTAAAAATAGCTCTAACAACCTTCTTGATACAGGTCCTGCATGTGTTGTTTGATGTACTCTTTTGTCTCTTTCATTTTTCCTTTGATCTGATTTGTCACTTTCATTTTTCCTTTGATCTGATCCGATCAACTAGTCAAGTTTTGAAAGGATAGAATTAAGTTAAGAACTAATTATGCATGAACAACATATTTTGCCTTTGCTTATTCTGTTGTACAATTTCAGACAGGAGAAGTGCGGACTGTTTCTCATCTGAATTTCACTGCCTGGCCAGACCATGATACTCCCTCTCAGCCAGATGAGCTGCTCACTTTTATCTCTTACATGAGACACGTTCACAAAGCGGGTCCAATCATCACTCACTGCAGTGCTGGCATTGGACGTTCAGGAACCCTGATATGCATAGATGCAGTTCTGGGATTAATCAATCAAGATATTGAAGTGAGTACAAGATACTGGCTGTGCAAGATGTAGGCTGGACAAGCATTTGACCAGAAATAATAATAGAATCTAATTTCTTAATAGTGTATTGGGATCTTGGAATTTTTTATTTACCATTTCATATGTGTGCCTGATTTTCTTCCTAAATAGTTAAATTCTAGTAAAGATTGTTAGTTCAAAACTGTGTAGACCAAATAATCAAGAAAAAAATACCTCAAATTCATGTTTGTTTTACTCATTTTTAAGATCCTGTGCTCAAAAAAGCCTGTTGTTCAGAATTGCGTTTTACAGTTTTCTTTTTTTTCACATGAGCAGGCACCAGGAATTGAACCCGGGTCTCCGGCATGCATTTTAACCTTTAAAGTTTTTAAACAAGAATTTTATTTTGTAAAGCAAAGTGTAGGGAAAATAACTTTTTTTTAAAATTGTGATATAAGAAATTATAGTCAAATTCAAGAAGTGTAATGATTTCTGTTGAGTTTTTTTCAAATTGAATAACCTTCCCTAAATCTTAGAAAAATCATTAAAAAAAAGAGTATCAAATGATGCCAAAAGTCAACTTACCAACCGATTTCACCCAGGACAGTTTCCCAAGACAGCTAACAGGGTGAAGAGAGTGGAATGCAGAATTCCACATAAGCCTCAGTGTTCAAATATGGTTGCACTTTTTAAATATAACAGACACATTCTGTTTTCTTTGGCAGTTTGACATCTCTGATTTAGTGCGCTGCATGAGACTACAAAGGCACGGAATGGTTCAGACCGAGGTGAGTCTTGGTTGGTGTCTTCAGTGAGGATTTTTATAAAGATTTTAGTATTTTAAGAGTCTCTGTTAAATCATTTTTCTCTTTTCGAAGTGTTCCAATATCATAGCATAACATCAAACATTTATAGTAGTGAGGAGCTTTTTTGAAGCATAATTCAGATAGAAATAAAAATATTTCTATGCTATCTTTTTAATGTTGCCTTTTAATTTAAAAAATGGGGAAGTATGATATCTGCACTGAATAGGTGCCAGAGATTGGGAGTGGTAAAAAATACCATGTAATTTGTGGCATTCTTTCTCCATTCCCAACCTGAAAATAGGATATAAATTAGCATTCTGGGAACAGAAGCTCCCTGAGGGAATAGATTCGGCAGCACTGACTGTGGGGCTGGAGGGTGGGCTGATGTTGCGTAGGTTGGGGAAAGCTTTCAGGGGAGAATGAAGAGGTGGCTCCATTCAACCTCTGTTCTGTTAATTTTCAATTCTGTTACCTAAAATCTAACCATGGGTTATGTCACCCACCACCTTACGGAATTGTTTCATTCATAGGGATTGTGTTATTCCGAGTGTGTCTTCACTGAGTCGTTCTGCTCTTCTTTTTGTTTGTATTGGGGGTGGGAAGTGGGGGTGGGGTCTGTTTTCATAAATTTATAAACACCCATTTCTCTACCTCTCAAAGAATATAGAAGTTTACTGTCTTTAAAATTAGAATTTGTCTATATATATATATATATTTAACATTTTTAATTTGAAATATAACATTTTTACAAAAACAATAAATTTCCAAGTACATTTTAACAAGTAGTTATAGAAGTTTTTTTTATTTTTTTATTAATCTTTGAATTTTTTTTTTAGAATATGACAAGAAAGAAACACGATCATTCTTAACATATGATCATTCCATATAGAACAGTTTTTAAAGTTTGATACGGGTTACAGTTCCACGGTTTTTTGTTTTTTCTTCTAGCTGCTCTAAGACACTGGAGACAACAGAAATATCAATAAAATGCTTCAGCAGTCATATTCATTTGTTAAATCCTATCTTCCCTGTTAACACTTCTCTTTCTCTTAAAATAATATATATATGCATAAAAGGAGTAAATTTCAAAGTACATCACAACAATTAGTTGTAGAACAGATTTGGTATGGATTACAGTTCCTTAATTTTATTTAAGAACTTTATTTCTAGCTACTCCACAGTACTGGAGGCTAAAAGAAATATGAGTATACCGATTCAGGACTCATACTCACTTATTAAACCCAACGTCTGCATAACTCCAGCATCACCTTTGCTTTCCCCACTCTTTAGGGATATTTGGGCTATGCCCATTCTAAGTTTTTCTTTTTGGAAGGGTCTGTCAATAATATGGGGTGGGGGATGGAACTAGCTGATATTCTGCAAGTGTTGGCCTCTCTGCATTTCAGGACTTGTCTGATCCAGTGACCCATCTGGAGGTGTAGGTTTTGGAGAGTTACCCTAGTGTGTGGAAACTTTGTAGAATCTTATGTATTGCCCTCGGTGTTCTTTAGGATTGACTGGAATGGTTTTGGTTGGGGTTTGGCAAGTTATGGTAGGTAGCAGTGTCTAACTGAAGCTTGCATTAAGAGTGACCTCCAGAGTAGCCTCTCAACTGTATTTGAACTCTCTCAGCCACTGATATCTTATTTGTTACGCTTTTGGTCAGGATGGCATTGTTGATCTCTCAGTGCCAGGGCCAGGGTCATCCTTAGGGGTCATCTCCCACACCGCCAGGTCATGTATATTTTTAATTCAAATTAAGTCTCCTAAATATTAAGGTGATTTATATTCCATTTTTTCAGTAAAGAAAAGATGTTGGTCTATATAAACAGTTCTGTTCAATAACTAGGAAATTCATTCATATGCTCATTCAACAGATATTTATTGAGTACTTAATATGTGCCAGGTACTCTTCTAACTGCTTGAAGCACATGAGTAAATAAACAAATATCCCAGCTAGAGTAACATAGATATTCTAGCAGGGAGGTGATGAGAAAGACAGACAAAGAACATAAAATGAGTACATTTTATAGGATCTTTGAAAGTGATAAGTGCTTTTAACAAAGTAGAATAGGGCAAGGCAATCAGTTTCAGCAGGTTGAGGGTGCAGTTTTAAATGGAGTGGTGCCACTGAGAAAGTAAAATTCGAGTGAAGATTTGAAGGTGGTGAATGAGTCGTGTGGATATCTGGGGTAAGAGTCTTTCCACCTGCAGGGATGAATGTGCCTCATGACTTCAAGGATAGTCACATCCAGTGTGGCTGGGGTGGAGCAAGCAAGAAGGAGGACGAAAAGGGATGAGTTCAGAGGGGAGGTAATGAGGTCGGGGCTCGGGCTTTCCCCTGGATAAGATAAGAGCCATCATAAAATTGCCAAGCATGGAGTGATGTGATCTAACACTTTAAAGGCTCACTCTGGCCGTTAGGTTAAAAGAAGGCCTGGTTTGGGGAGGAGGAAGAAGGGTTTAGAAGTGAGGAGACCTGGAAGGTGGTCACCATTCAGGCCCAGCCCAGAGTGGTAGCTCTGGACACAGTGAGGAGAGGACCCGGAGCCAAGTGAGCTTCTGATGAATTTTAGTTGGCGTAAGAGAAATAGTCGAGGAGGAATGTACGGAAGAATGGAAAATGCAGAAGAGCGAAAAAGAAATAGAAAGGTTGCTTTTCTCCTGTTCCCAGAGAGTTGTTAACCTTCTAAGAGATGTTTTTACATTCTGTATTCTAAGTACACATGCACAGACTCACACATAACATGCATGCAACTATTTTAAATGAGATTCAATTGTTATTTTTTATTGCTTTCCATTTAATATAGTATTAATTAGATAACAAAAAACTTGGATCCCTGCACCACCAATGTAAAAGGGAGTAATTTCACCCAAAAAGTTTATTTAAAAACATTGCATTTCTATATTCTTTTGTTCCAAAATATTTACAGAAAATTATTTTGTGTAGCTTCTTAGCAAGTGATTTTTTTTTTTACATTGCAAAGCATCAAGATAAGTCAATAAATCTAGAAGAAATTTTGTAGGAAGTTTATTTTTCCATTATAAAAGTAAATTATAAACATTCTCAAAGCACAAAAAAGGGGATGTGGACCACCAATTAGAGAACACTTTGTTTAGCACTCTGGGGCATTCCACCTCCCAGGCTTTTTCCCTCCTTATTTTCTCAATCTGTTTTCAGTTTTTTATAATTTTGATGGCGCTGTACATAATTTTGAATCCTGCTTCTTAAATTCAACAGTATAATGTAACATTTTTCTATATTTTCAAAACTCCTCAGACATCATTTCCAGTCCTGACATAGCAATATATAATATTTACATTATATGTCTAAAGTGTCTCTCTCTCTTTTGGGGGGGACATAGGATCAGTATATTTTCTGCTATCAAGTCATCCTTTATGTACTGACACGTCTTCAAGCTGCGGAAGAGCAGAAGGAGCACCAGCCTCTGAAATGACAGGAAAAGTACAGCCTTGTGGATGCCTTTTCGTTTCTTTCCATGACCTCCTATAGACACTCCTGGACTCTATTTAAAATGAAGATCCCAGAGCAAGTCTATTCCATACTGTTATGCTTATCCTCTTCTTCCTTAGAAGGGCATTCTTCTTAATAAATAATATTGAATTGCTGTATTTTTTACAGCAACTTAACCTATGATAATTATTAAAAACTTTATACTAACTGAACAATGCAGTTTACTAAACTGCCTCTTTCTTTAGAGATCTTAGGAATGATTAAGGCAGCATTCGATCAGAGTAGATTGTTACAAGGACACTCTAAGTCTATTTTTAATGTACCGATCTTGTTTATAGCAAAATTCTTTTCCAGTAGAATTATTTTATAAGGAATACTTGAAAACAGTATTTAAGCTTTAAGTGACAATAATATTGGCATAGAAAAAAGTAGCAAATGTTTACTGTATCAATTTCTAATGTTTACTATATAGAATTTCCTGTAATATATTTATATACTTTTTCATGAAAATGGAGTTATCATATACCTGTTTGTAACTGATGCATCATCTCACTTTGTAAATAAAAATACACCCTATAAGAAGAACAGGCCAACATGTCTGCATACAAGTTTAACGTTTAAGTGTATTATGTTTTTGTGTTGTTGTTGTTGTTGTTTTTTGGAGTGCATAGACCGGGAATCGAACCCAGGTCTCCCACATAACCAGCAGGAATTGTACCACTGAACTACCCGTGTAACCCTATTGTACTGTTGTGTAACAACACAGCCTTATAGATTCTGCTTCAGCTCAGTGGTTCTGATTTTTGGTACTGAACTTTTTTCATCAAGTCCTAATTCTGACAGTATCCCTCCATTCAGCCATGAGCAATGCCATACCAAGACCCAGGAATCTGCTTGCCTCATCTTCTTAGAATGGCACCACTTCTGAGCTAGTTAACTTGAATGTCTAATTTTATCAAAGTGCAACACTTGGCTAGGACCTACTCCTGAGAATTTAAGGATATTTGGAGGCAGAAGACAATATCAGTAAATATATAAATCTCCCCTGTGATATTTTTGACTCTCCACCAGTAACAGATTTGAACCCTACCTCAGAAGTAGCTCAGAACATCACCACCATTGCCACTTCAATGAAAACAGTTTGTATATATTGTTGTTGTACCTTAAGATTTTAATTGAAAAAAAAAGTGGGGGTTGGGATGGTTCTACTGCTTTAAAAAATATTTGGATATCCCTGTAGACTAAATGTGGGAATCATGAGGCTTTGTTTTCCTGTCATAGGCATATGAAACCAAGCAAGCAGGGCTCTAGGAGCCAGTGCAGCTGGAGATGATTAGCTACCCTCTGAGGTCAACGTAAATGGAAGAGGGGAAAGCTGGAAAGGATACTTTCTCTGGAAAGAATATAGCTAGAAATTGGAAATTGTGGGAAGAAAATGCAGGTTTAGATTTACCACCACTGCATGGAAACTTTATTTTAGTAAGCATATTGTCCTCATCTGGGACCAGACTTCATCACCATGGAATGGTGTAAGCCAGTTGCCAGGACAATTCTGTTTAGAAAGCAAGGCAAGGTCCACAGAGCTGGGCTGCACATGGAGGCACCACATGCCTGATGAATGAATACAACTCAGGTCGTCAAGCACATGTATTGGTTAAATACAGTAAAATATAAGCCCAAAATTTGTCATGGCTTGAACATAATAAAAGCTTATTTCTCTTGTAACAATTCTTGACAGGTGAACAACTCAGCAGGACAACTCTCCTCCCTTCAGTTTCTAGGAACCCAGGTTGATGGAGGTTTTGTTATCAACAAATAGCTTTCAAGGCCACCCTGGAAATCACCTCCATCCCCTCAGCCAGAAAGAAAGAGATCATAGAGGACCACCTTTGAGGGATTTTTAAGAGCCAGGCATGGAATTAAAGCACATCACTGCTACCCATGTGCCATGAGCAAGAACTGGTCAAATGGCAGGAACCCCTGTGTACAAGGAAGCAGGAAAACACCAACTGGCTAAGCAGATGTTCCGCTGTGACAGATCTATACTTCATAAGGGAAAGCACAAATTCTGACAGAATATCATTTATAAAATTGAATTAAAGTTCTATATTCTTTTAAAAAAAAAAGCATCTTAGTGTACTCCTGAGCATTGCAAGATTACAGATAATAAAACTATTTAAAAATCAAAATTTTGATAGTATCACTAGTAGAGATGTTTTTGAATTGTCACTGATAGAAGAGATTTGGTTGTTAAGAAAAGATCATAAATTTTACATCTGTGATCTCTTGGTTTTTTAAATAACTATCAAAATGTAATGTGAGGGCAGGCTACATGGCTCAACAGGCAGAGTTCTTACCTGCCATGCTGGAGACCTGGTTCGATTCCAGGTGCCTGCCCCTGTAAAAATATATATATATATATAATGTGAGGGGGTACAAGGGTAGTTCAGTGGTGAAATTCTTGCCTGCCATGAAAGAGACCCGGGTTCAATTCCCTGTCCATGCACTTCCCAAAAAACAAACGAACAAGCAAAGCAAACCAAAAAGAAACAAAAAAATTCAACAAATGGTACTGCAATAATGGAATACTCACAGAAAAATAATGAAATGTGACCCTGCCATAGAGCATACAAAAAAAAAAAATGTAATGGGATAGTCCCAGAAATTAAAAAGGACAGCTCAGCCACAGTTATCTGCCACTAGATACCTTAGGTAATGAGAGAATGTGTTCCCATATTAAATAATTCATAATATTTGAATTTGCTGTGGTGGAGATAAGCATGACAGAAATTGTTGTTGGTCTTCATAATTTAAAGCCTAAAAGGTGAGAGAGGTTTGGAGAAGAGTGTAGAAATGAAGGTTAACGGTAAGGGTAACTAAAAGGGGAAAAAAGTGATAATGCATAAAATCCAAAGAACCAAATGGTGGGAGAAAGTATTGCCCTTATAGTAATAGCATTAAATATTAATGGATTAAACTCTCCCACTAAAAGACATGGACTGGAAGAATGGATTAAAAAAATAGTAATAAAATGAATCTATATGCTGTCTACAAAAGATTCACTTTAGACCCAAGGACAAAAATAGGTTGAAAGTGAAAGGTTGGAAAAAGATGTTTTATGCAAACAACAACCAGAAAAGAATGGGGGTAGCTATACTAATATCAGACAAATTAGATTTCAAATGTAAAAATTTAAGAGATGAAGAAGGACACTATTAATAAAGGGACAGTTCATGAAAATATCATAAATATTTATATACCAAGCCAGCATGACCCAAAATACATGAAGCAAACACTGGGAGAAGTAGACACCTCTACAATAATAGTTGGAGACTTCAATTCACGACACTTATCAACAGATAGAATATCTAGACAGAGGCTCAATAAGGAAATAGATCTTGAATAATATGATAAATGAGCTGGACCTAACAAGCATTTTTTGAACACTGCACCCCACAACAGCATTTTTCTCAAGTGTTCATGTATCATTCACCAGAATAGACCACATGTTGGGTCACAATGCAGGTCTTAATAAATTTTAAAAGATTGAAATTATACAAAACACTTTCTTAGATCATAGTGGAATGAAGTTGGAAATCAATAACAGGCAGAGGGCTGGAAAATTCACAAATATATGCTAGCTAAACACATTCTTAAACAACCAGTGGGTCAAGGAAAAAATTTAAAGTGAAATCAGTAGATATCTCGAAGCAAATGAAAATGAGAACACAGCATATAAAAACTTACAGGAAGCAGCAAAGGCAGTGCTGAGGGAAATTTATTGCCACAAATGCCTATATTAAAAAAAAAGCAAAAGTCGAAGACTTAACTGCTCACCTGGAGAAACCAGAAAACAGCAAGTTAGCCCCAAAGCAAACAGAAGGAAAGAAATAAAGATTAGAGCAGAAATGAATGAAATTGAGGACATAAAAACAATAGAATCAACAAAACCAGAAGTTAATTCTTTGAGAAAATTAAATTTTAATGTATCAGAGACTGCATTTGACTGCAAATAATGAAAAAGTAAGTGAACAAGGCTTAAACAAATTGGGAATTTGTTTTCTTTATGCAAGAAAAGAAGTTCAAAAGTAGGCAGTTGCTAGGATTCTGTAAATCAAAAATTATCCTGGTCATCCCTTCGTAGTCTGCCAAAATGTCTACTGTAGCTGTTGCCATTACCTTCACATTCTAGAAAGGAAACAGAAGAAATTGAGAAGGAATTTCTCGACAAAAAGGAAGGGTCAGCCAATTCATGGGGGAAGAAAGCAAAATTTCCCAGAAACCGTGAGCAGACATCTATCTTAGCAAGAACTGTTATGAAGTGGCCATCTCTAGCTTCAAGAGAGTTATTTTTAGCTAGCCACATTACTGTCCTGAGCAAAATCTTGGCTCTGTTAGTAAGAATGGAAATAGCGGATACTGGGTAGAGCTGCAAGCAGCATGCATGCCTTTCCAGTTGTGCCATTTTCACCCCTCCATTCATTTAAGGGTCTTCCCAAACCCAGAAGTATCTGAGTTTGTAACTGTTGATAAGAGATTTCACAGATGGGAAGTATTATGAAGTAGTCTTCTACTTTGCATGTTTAGGAACATAATTTACTCCGTTCATCCAAAATTAGGTATAACCCAGAGATTCATGCAAAGCAAATTCTCGAGACTCACTGGTAAGCCACAGTGCCAAGTTATTAGTTTACAAAGGAGTTGTTTGTACAGAATGAGTAAACCTGGCCATTTGGGGCAGGGCTCCTCCTCCTGGTGGGGAAAGGACATGCAAACACTGGTCAGAGGTTAAAGTAACTATAAACTGGGCTAGGCAGAATCACCAATTCCACACTAGGGGTGTTTGTGACTGCATAAGAGAAGGAAAGGAAATAGCACTCGATCACCTCCTATGCACTGTATCAAGTGTCTTCATATTACCTATTTCTCAGGGTGTTTAGGATTGAATGTGTTAGCCTCTTAAAGACTGGAAACTGAAGACCAGAGAGGATGTCTCCTGCCCAAATCTGCCCAATAAGTACATGTCAGAATTCAGATTCAATTTCAAGTCTGGCTGACTTCAACCCACAACTCTAAAGGACTCCCGGCTAAGTTTAATTGGATACAACAAGTAGCCCTGGCAGAACTTGTTCTTCCCACTAGACTATTTCGCCACAGCTGGCTCCTTTCCAGACAGTGCTGGGATCATTTTCATCAGTCATTCAAATTACTATTTATCTGGCCCCATCTAAGAGTGTCATATAGGCCCAGGCTTTTATTAATTCATTATTCTTTAAATCAGTTAGAATATAATTTATTCCATTAGTGCTTTCTTTAAAGTTACGTTCTTTGTTCTAAAGATAATCTGTGGTCTCCTGGGCAACTTGATTATCTCCAATTCTTTTCAGTGACCTATTTACAGAACATGTCTGGAGATGGCAATTTTTTATGTGACTGCTTCCAAAATGTTAGACTGATTTCTGTTGTTTCTCTCTTAAAGGACGGCCTTTTGTAGACTTTTGTAGACCTGTCACTCATCCTGAGGATGCCTTGACTGTGGTAAATACCTACCAAAGTTGATGCTTTAAGAACAGAGAGTTGAAATTTACTATTTTATATTAGGTACCTATGTAGGAGATTTAGAAATTCAGTTTTTGTGGATTCTTTAAAATTCATAGTAATGTGCATTTTAGACCAGGGAATCTCTGTAATGCACAACTACTGATCATGTGCATTACAATGATATTTTTCTCCCTGTCTGCCTCATTAACTGCTGTGTCCCATGTACTTATAAATAGCACAGACTAGTTTCTCATTTAATAAACATTATCAAATAGATAAATGGAAATCTCAAGTAGTAAAGTAACAGTTGAGAATTTGCCACCATGTCACAAATCTGCTTGGTTCATTTCCACATAAAATATACTTTGACTCTAAGACCCAGTGGGGGTCTATCCAAATAAAACAACTACTTCTTAAATGTTGTAAAAATAACATAATAATCATTGTCATTATATTAACCCAGAAGTTCTTGGAGATATTTTTAAAAGAAAAATGTAAAGCACTAAATCTCAAACAATATACTTTCTCACACATTTCAAAACTTAAAAATAAAAATGGAAGGAAAAATGGAATCAAATACAGTCCCAACAACAAAAAAACTAATGGGAATTTATGTGGTAAGGGTCACATTTCAAATAAGTAGAGAAAAGATGAATGATTTAATTTTTGGCATTGGAATAATTACTTAGTCATTAAAATATTAAGCTCTTATACACAAAAATAAATTCAAAATGGATTACCCACATGTACATATTGGTTCATAAAAATACTAGAAAAATATATGGGAAAATATTTTTGATAATCTCAGAATGAAGAAGGATGATTTTACCTGCTGGCAGGCACTATTTATGTAATGGGAGGACAAGAAATACAAATAGCAACTAATAATCATGTTGTATAAACCTCCAGAAAGAGCCCCTGTAAAGAAGTCAAATGCGTTCTGAAAAAGGAATCCTATTCCAATTTACAGTCCACTCAAAAACATAAGTATTCTAAGATTTGACACATATTAAGGTCAAAACATTTTTTTAAAAGGCATAAAGCAGAATATGCAAAAATATAAAACTATATAGCAAAAGACATTACAGAAAAACAAAAGACGAAAGACAGAATAGGGAAAATTTTGAATATATGGTGATCCTATAGGATAAAATGTCACTCTCCATAATGTTTTCTAATCTATCATTCAAAAAGGAAAAAATACAATATAGAAAAGTGGGTTGAAGAACATGAACAGGTAGGTAATTATGAAAAATGCTCAACCTCTGATTTCTTTTTTTTTTTAAGTTTTAAAATGAGTTTATTAAAGAATGTTCTTAGGAAGGCAACAACTTTTGATTTGTCATTTTAAAAAAGTTATGTTTCTTCATGCTTTGTAATACAGGTAATTAAGAGGTTACAGAGTTATAAGCTTCTTCCTAATGGAATTCTCTGATAATAGAGCACAGTGTAGTAATTTCTGCATTGCTAGAATAAATAAAAAAGTCTCTTCTATACTTCTCTTCAAAAAACGATGAATAATAACAGAAGATGGCATGAAAACAAGCCATTTTTTTCTATTCATTCTGCAGTATTGGAGCCAGTACTTTTACCATTACAGGCTACAATTTTCATTTTATCCACTTTAATAAGCTCTGTCACCTCTCTGAATTCAACATCATTCAATGCAAAAGTCCACACATTATCACAGAATCTGTACATATTTAGAGAGCCGCTGAAATTGACTCTGTTTCTGACCCTTTGAGCCAATGCTGAATTTATAGCCTTATCAAACTGAAGTAGAACTTGAAGTGCAAGTTGAGGGGTGATCTGCTGAGACTGTATTAGCTCATCCAGGCTTTCTTGAAGACTGTTTCCCAAAGTGGTATTTCTGTATAACTGATATGCCATGGCTTTGGAGGAAGAAATTGTTTTTCTTACTCAGGCTTGCATTGATGTCCTGGTCCAGGGGCCCATCTGGATGTGTAAGTTTCTGGAAAGTTATCGTAGCACCCCTCGACTCTATTTGAACTCACTTAGCCACTGATACCTTATTCGTTACACTTCTTTTCTCCCTTTTGGTCAGGATGGGATCGTTGATCCCATGATGTCAGGGCCAGACTCATCCGGACTTCTCTCTTAACTCCTCACTACTGGATCCAACATTTCTATTTGTGTCTTTCCCATCTCAGTTGATATAGCAACGTATTTCTATGGACTGTGGAGAGGCGCTTCCCGCCACGGAGCGGACAGAAGCTTGGCGGAATGTACCTACTTCAACCTCTGATTTCTTAGAACATACTGATAATTTTTAAAGTGTGATTTCAAATGATTTGCAACATTGAAAGAGATGCATAATTCTTCAGATTGGTGTGACTATGGGAAACTAGGTCCTCTCATGCAACAGCTGGAGCGTGATCTGTCCAGCACTTTAACATGTAGTTGGCCCAGCAATGCGATTCTTAGGAGGCGATCCTACAGAAATATATTTTCAAGTGCAAGGATGCTTGTAGCAGCACTGTAATATCAATGCAGTGAAAGCTTTTCTAAATGTCCATGGAACCAGAATTGGTTAAATTAATGACAGTCCTTCCATGCAATGGAATACATCTATGTAGCCACTTTTCTCAAAAATGAAGTAGGTTAATACTGACATGGACCGATGTTCCTTAATATGCCATAAGTGACGGAGAAAACAGTTTATATGGAATAATCTCAATCTTTGTATAATGATGCACATGTGTATACACATACCAGAGGAATATGTGTGTGGTTATCTGTAGGAAGTGAAAATATGGGGCTTTCACTTTTTAACTTCAATATGTTCTTTATATTTTCTCTAAGCTTTTATTACAGCCATAATAAATAATCACTTGGGAAAGGGTCCCATGGATGATAGGATTGTGTGTTCCCTCCCCCATGCTCCAAAGTACCTGCCCAAAGACAAAGGAGCCACCGCCCTGTCCAGACTCTGTCCTTGCCCTGCAGTATGAGGTAACATCTCTGTGCAGATTTCTAAAACCTTGTTAGATTAAAATCTAGAAAATGTGGGTGACTTTACATGACAAAGGGTGTTACCTACTGAGGGACACTCTTTACTGCATGGGAAGAAAAGAATATTCACAGCAGCTAGGGAATAGGTTGTGTAAACCCCCCAAAAGAATTCACTGGAAAGAAGAGGCATATTCTCAAAATGTATCACAATTCACAGTCCACACAAAAATACAAATATTCTATGATCGGAGTCTTAAAATAGTCACACAGGCCCAACTAGCAGGATTCACACGTCAGCTCCACGCTGCCTTTGCTGGCCTCTGAAGAAGATGGGAAGCAGTCAGGACAGCGAGTCCCTTCTGGTCACATGAAGAGACGTGGCCAGTTCGCTCGAGAGCCTGTGGAGAGCCACTGACCCCCATGGCCCAGGAGGTTCGGTGGCTTCTTCCTTCACCTCCAAGAAAGTACTTGTTTCTGGGGGAGACGTGATTTGCATCTCCTCACAGGCTTCTGCACAGGCAGGGTCCTCTGGTCTGTGTTTATTCCTCAGTCTCCTCTTGTATATCTGATATACTAAGCGTTAAAAAATACAATTATTAAAAAAATCACCTTAGCAAAGACTCAGTGACGGTGTGTGGATGTTGGGATTTTGGGGAATTGTTTGCTTTGGGTCATACATGTATAAACATGAAAGGAAAAAGAGAAAACTGTGTAACAAAATGATTCAGTGTTTCAGAATAGTTCTCTGTCTGGAATGGACCATTTGCGATTGAGACTTATTCATCAGGTCACTGACAGCTCATTCCTTCATCTGTCAGCCAGTCATAAATCCTTGTGGGGGGCTCTTTGTGTGTCAGCCTCCATCCTAGGTGCTGGGATGGAGCTGGAATGTTCCTTCCTTCACAGTCCCGCCGTAAGAAAAGATCAGGAGTTTTATTCTGACAGAATTTCTCTTATCTTGTGGGAAAATTTAACTCTCTACTATTCTGCAGCATTTCCCACATTATGATTGTTATATCAGTAATTATCCAGTCTTAGAGCCTTTTCCCTGACAAGAGTCAATAACAATGGCCCAGGGTTTGATATACACACACATACATTATATATGTAAATGTGTGTGTTTATGTTTGTGTGTATGTGTGTATGTGGATAGGATAAGCATATATAAACCATATTTCATATTTGAAAAATATTTCACAGTCGTTCGGCACAAGTGTCATTCACAGAAATAATATGAAATAACCGCATTTGGGAGAACTCATGGCTATTGATGAAGCAACAAATAACAAATGCCAATGTTTGGTAAACATTTTGAGATGGATGATTGTTCATTGAGGCTTTGTCTTATCAAGCCTTGGGCTCTAAGTTCTGATAGTGCATTGGTACTTTTTTTATCTGGGTTTTTTATTAAAGAAGTAAATCTAAACTTGGACTATTTCATTGGTAACAGAGACCATCAGGAGATAGAAATAGGGTAAGATATTGGGTAATTGGAGCTGAAGGGATACAGATTGTGCAACAGGACTGAATATAAAAACTCAGAAATGGACAGCACAACACTACCTAACTGTAATACAATTATGTTAAAACACTGAATGAAGCTGCATGTGAGAATGATAGAGGAGGGGGGCTGGGGGCATAAATGAAATCAGAAAGAAAGAGACGATTAAGATTGAGATGGTATAATCTAGGAATGCCTAGAGTGTATAATCATAGTGACTAAATGTACAAATTTTAAAAATGTTTGTGCATGAGGAAGAACAAAGGAATATCATTACTGCAGGGTGCTGAAAATAGATGGTAATTAATATTTTAAAATTTCAACTTATGTGTGAGACTAAAGTAAAAATGTTTATTTGGTATAAAATTTATATTTTGACTAGTGCATTTCCTAATATAACTTATGTACATAGCTTGATTGAACACCATAAGTACTTGGAATCTCAGGTAGGACATGAGATTTTCTTGGTTTGTCCAGAGTGATGCCCCAATGAATCCCAGGGTGATTCGATCAGTGAGTGGAAAAGTATTTGCAAAGTCCCCTTTAGGGAATGGTGAGAACGGGGAGAAATGCAACTTCCCCAAGTTGAATTCTTGATATTCTCACAAACAGTGGGGACAACCAAAGCTATAGGCTGAGCCCCCAGTCTTGGGGTTTGTTCATATGAAACTTAAACCCACAAAGGGTAGGTCAAGTCTACTTAAAATGTAGGCCTAAGAGTCACCCCCAAGAGAGCCTCTTATGTTACTCAGATGTGGCCTCTCTCTCTCTCCAATCAACACAACAAGCAAACTCACCACCCTCCCCCTGTCTACGTGGGACATGACTCCCAAGGGTGTGGACCTTCCTGGTAACCTGGGACAGAAATCCTGGAATGAGCTGAGACTCAGCATCCAGGAATTGAGGAAACCTTCTCGACCAAAAGGGGGAAGAGTGAAATGAGACAAAGTGTCAATGGTTGAGAGATTCCAAACAGAGTAGAGAGGTTATCCTGGAGGTTATTCTTATGCATTAAGTAGATATCACCTTGTTGTTCAAGATGAAATGGAGAGACTGGAGGGAACTGCCTGAAAATGCAGAGCTGTGTTCCAGTAGCCATGTTTCTTGAGGATGATTGAATAATGATATAGCTTTCACAGTGTGACTGTGTGATTGTGAAAACCTTGTGTCTGATGCTCCTTTTATCTACCATGTCAACAGATGAGTAGAACATATGGAATAAAAATAAATAATAGGGGGAACAAATGTTAAAATAAATTTAGTTTGAAATGCTAGTGATAAATGAAAGTGAGGGGTAAGGGGTATGTTATGTATAATCTTTTTTTTTCTGTTATCGTTTTATTTCTTTTTCTGTTGTCTTTTTATTTCTTTTTCTGAATTGATGCAAATGTTCTAAGAAATGATGAATATGCAACTATGTGATGATATTGTGAATTACTGATTATATATGTAGAACAGAATATGTTACTGTTATATTTATTTTTAATTTTTTAAATTAATAAATAAGTAAATTAAAAAAAAAAAAGAAGTAGATCTACAGAAAAATCATGCCAAAAATAGAGTACCCATATTGGGCAATGGCTTTGGTGAAGCATATTTGTTTATAATTATAGGCTTACCTTCAAATGTTTTTTTACTTTCACTTGTAGCAAACGATCCTGTTTATAGCTTTTATTTTCCCCAGAAACGTCAGGGCAAAAATGTATCACAGTGGCAGTACATGCAAGTTTGATTTAAAAAGGAAGCAGTGGACAGGCCACGGTGGCTCAGCAGGTAGAGTTCTCGCCTGCCATGCCGCTGGAGACCCTGGGTTCGATTCCCAGAAACTGTCCGTGCAAAAAAAAAAAAAGCAGTACATCTGGTCGACCAATTTTCAGTCAAGTCTATGGAATGGCAGCTCCACCCACCTGCAATAATGAGAAATCCATCCAACAGCTGGAAGAGCCCATAGGCCAATGGGAAGCTAAACATCTGGACCAGTTGCTTGGCAGTGAAAGATAACTGGAGCATGGTGACACACATCTGAATATTCTGCGCTCCAGTTTCCAAGGAAATAGTCCTGCATCTACCAATGAAATAATTTTTCAAGAGTTAAATAACAATATGGATTATTCTAAAGTTTCTCTTAAACAATATATAAGAACAGGTGTAAGTTATAAGCTTGGGCCACCAAAAATATTTACTCATTTGGCAATTATTTGCAAAATGCCTATTCTGTAGGTATCCCACCGAGAAGCATGTAGGAAAGGCTCAACAACGACACAAGACAACACATGACTGAGGGCCAAATAGCTGCTGCAGAAATTCAGAAAGGGGACAATAGTGGTTAGAGAAGGCTTCACAAAGAAGGAATGAGACTTAAGGATGGAAAGAGTAGAAGAGGAATTTAATGTGGGAAAAAAAATGATTGAAGAAAAGTTTCAGGGATAGATATGAGCTTGGTTTATTCAAGAAGCAGTGACTGTACTGTAAGCCAGTCTGATTTTTCACAAAACGCTTTGCCTTAGGAATTCTTTCTCTCCATGTCCAATTATATTTCAATCATTTTTCAGGCTGCATTCCTAATTACTGACTTTCTGTGAGCTGAGGAAACTTCCTTAACTTCTTATTTAACTCTGTAGAATGAAGGTTGTGATAGGAGGTCGAACCTACCTCTCGGGGTGTGTGAAGAAGTAGGTGAGGTAGGCTGGGTGCACCTTATACCCAGAGCATGGTGCAAACTAAGTGTTCCCCAAGTGGACCAGAAACAGCATGAAGCCAATTCAAAATTTCACAATCTCCATCTTTAAAATTCACCTGCATAGTTTATTTTCTTTAATAATTTGTTTCTGGATTTTAGAAGTAGTGCATAACACATTGTAAAAAAAAAAAAAAAATAGAAAACATACCAAAAAATCTTTTAAGAAACTAAAAGTCCCATCACTCCAAATAACACCATTATCACATGAAGTATTCCTTCCATGCATGTAATTATATTTCTTCCTTCTACAAAATTGGACTCAAAATGTTTTGTTTTATGCATTCTTCTTTTTCAATGTAAATTTCTCTTGAGTGCTTTCCAAAGCCAATAAAATTGATGCATCATATTCCATTCACATGGACACATGATGAATTAAATATCTCCCTTTTGATAGATATTTAAATTGTTTACACATCTCTATTTATAAAGATTGCAATAAACATCTTAGCATAGCACTATTTACATATTCTATAGTACTAGTTTTAAAACAGAGTTATAGGAATGAAATCACTGAGTTCATAGTATAAATATTTATAAGGCTATTGATAGGACACTAAATAGCCTTCTAGAGAGTACATACCAATTTATATTCCCACCATCATTATATGAAAACACTCATCTCATTAGGAATACCAACATGGTTTTCATAGTGCATAGTATTTTTTTAATTTTAGGCCACAATTTACAAGAATACCGCTTAAGACAAATTCCTATCTTATTTCTCAAGTTTGTCTTCTTTCTCCTCTTATTGCTTATGGCTGGCACAGTTTTAAAACTTTGCCACAATCAATGGATAAAGGCTTAGTCTCTTGAAAACTTGCCCATGCCCTAGACGGGTCCCTAGATTTAGTGAAACTGTCTCACCCGCTCTCCTATTTAATTACTAGAAGAAGAAGCAAAATGTTTTCAGATTTTAACACCCCTACCCTAATTTCACAGGTTACAACTTCCCTGCGATTTGGCTTTCATTTTAGTAAAGATCATGATCTTTCCACGCTCTTGAAGCTGAGGGGCCCAGTTCCCGCCACCACTCCAGTCCAGATTTTTCATTCTCCCGACACAGCCAGGCAGCACAGCCCACCAAAGGCAGCACCTCTCGTTTTCCTTCCCCGAGAATGCTTGTGGATAACATAACTGTACCTCTGCCAAGACTGGTGGGTAAGAAGTGCCAGCAGAAAGCCCGTGACATGGCCGATCAAAGGAAAGATGAAACTGATGGTCAGAAGGGAGATGTCTGACTTCCAAGATCCTTTAGCCAGAACCACACCAGCAACTGCGACCAACAAAAGGAGGGCCCCACCAACAATGGCCCCAATCTAAAGTAAACCGATAAAATAAGTACATGTAAACATCAGGTGTTTTTTTTTCTTTGCCCTATGAAGCACTGCACTAGAAGACTTTGAAACTACTAGTTTTAAAAGCAAGGGGAGGGGCCATATTGTGCAGCGGCGCCCACGCCCACGGCGGCTCGTTCCAGAATTTCGCTTCGGCTGGGGCCAGCAGAGCCCAGGGCTGGGGCAGGAGCCACAATGTCGCGGGCTGTGCAGACAAATGGCACTCAGCCATTAAGCAAAACATGGGAGTTCAGTTGATATGAATTACAGCGAACATCTCAGGAGACCATAACAGATTGCCTGGAAATTGTGGTTGCACCTCGAAGTCTACACAGTGAATTAACGTGTTCAATTTATTTGGATGTATCGAAGAACACGATGACCAGAAAAGAGTGTTTACGTCGTTTTTTGTGCAGATTGCACGCTCACCGCCCTCAGAAGTCGCCACAAAGAATGTCCTACCTGTCGGAAAAAGTTAGTTTTGAAAAGATCATGAAGGCCAGACCCAAACTTTGACGCACTCATCAGCAAAATTTATGCAAGTCGTGATGAATATGAAGCTTGTCAAAAGAGAGTATTAGCCAGGATCAACAAGCACAATATGCAACAAGCACTCAGCTTTTGAGTAAGGACAGCAGATACAGGCTATGAACAGGCTACAGCCAGGCAAGAAACAGATTAAAAACGGTAGTGGAGCAGAAGATAATGTGGCAGTTCTCACTGCAGTGATGGATCCACACATAGCAATTTGGAAGCAGGACCTAGTAACAAACGGACCAAAGCATCTGATAATTCTGGGCTTGAACTTGATAATAACAATGCAACGGTGTCAATTGATCCAGTAATGGACGGTGCTAGTGAAATTGAATTAGTATTCAGACCTCATCCTACACTTGTGGAAAAAGATGACAGTGCACAGACAAGATACATAAAGACTTCAGGCAGTGCCATGGTTGAGCACTTAAACAAATATTTGGCTGTGAGATTAGCTTTAGAAGAACTTGGGAGCAAAGGAGAATCAAATCAGATGAACCTTGATACCGCCAATGAGAAGCAATATATTATTTATATAGCAACAGCCAATGGCCAGTTCACTATATTAAATGGCTCTTTTTCTTTGGAATTGGGCAGTGAGAAATACTGGAAAATGAACAAACCCATGGAACTTTATTATGCACCCACAAAGGAGCACAAATAAGCGTTTCCTAAAGCCAATTCTGAGCATGAACTTTTTTAATAGCCTATTTCTTTACTATTAAAGATGTACCGTCATTACTTTTATGGACAGAATTTTGGATATGTTGTTCAGTTTTCTTTCTGAGCCAGATTGGCTTATAGTATTAGAATCTTTTCTTCTTAATTTAAGATTTTCTTTTTGGAAGAGACCACAATTATTCTGTACTTTCTCTTTCCTTTTAAAAAATCTAAGTTAGTATATTTTCAGAGTGTGGTTCAATTTAGAACCTTTTTCTGACCCAGGAATTTTTCATAGTTCTTGATTCTTAAATGAAAATTCAGTTGGCTGTCCTTCTCCCTCTGCCCTTGAAAGTTTTTTTAGCCCTTAGAATGTTATATGCATTGTGACTTATTTTCCTCCAGAGACTTGTACATTTATAGTTTTCTGTATTAACTATAGTATCTTCATGAAGACCAAGGCTCAAATTTACTCTACTTAAAAACAATTCTCATAGAATTATTAATTTCATGGTATTTTCTTCCATATCCCATTTTAAAAAGAGATTCTTTGTGAATTTATGTCCATTGTCATGTAATGTTACTTTTTTTTTCTTTTTTTTTTTCTCACAATAATTTTTCAATTACTGGTCCTGGGGAAGAGTATCCAAACATTCATTTACAGATTTCACCAAAGAAAAATTACATTGTATTTTTGCAATCTTTAAGTGTGTATTTAAAGAGGGTTTTGTTTGTTTGTTTGTTTTTTGTATTCTGCTATCATTTCAGTCCCTTAATTATGTGTTTCATATTTTTGTCTTTTAAAATACCAGAGATAAGGAGATTTGGACTTTAACCTGATGAAAAGTACAAGATGTGTTCACAGCTTCCCTATCTTATTGGTAGCCATCTAAGTTTCAAGAATAGCATGGCACATAGAAGTAACAATGGGAAAAAAAGCTTGTTTTGTTTGAAAAGTGTGTTCAGCATTTTGGATTGCCAGACCAATTTATAAATTTGATGCTTTGCTAATTATATGCTAGAGAAGGAGGTTAACAGAGCTTGACCCTTGCTTTGCTATACAGTGAAAGATAATCCGTAGAAGAACGCTAAGCAGTAAAATAAAGTCATTTAACTCTTCTTCATTTGGTTTTATATGGAGAGGAAAGGGTTACAGTTCTGGGTGTTTGGGAGCCTAAGGGCTTTATGCTGACAGGTCAGATAAGATCGACTTGTGTGTTATTTTTCATTTCTGTCCTGATTTTAATGGTATGTTTCCAAGTTTATATTATCACAGTATTTACAAAGATATGTTTGCACTGAAAAATTAACCCAAAGGGTTTTTGATAGGAGGGACTGTCCTCCAGTCTCATGGTAATTGAAGCCTATCTTAGTCATCGTAAATATTTATCTGTCAATTTTGAAAGATCAGAGCTAGCTGGATGTTTTAAATCTTCAGCCCAGTATGAAAATTTCAAAGTGTTATTCAAATTTTTGGTGAAAATATTTAAAATCTGTTTGTACAGTTTTTTTAGTAATCTGTGCCATGGTGTTTGAAAACCACCAAAAATTAAGGGAAATTTTATATTCAATTCCTTTTTTTGGTATAATGTTAAGTTGTATAGATTATTAATGCATGTCCACTGAATATAGCCCTGGTTTTATGTTATAACTGCTTAGATTTGATTGGCAACATTAGATTAGTGGTTGCATTAAATAACTAAATTCCCGTTGTGATCATTATTCTGCCACAAATCCTGTGGGAAGGCCAAAAGAAAGGGGTTTTAAATCTACTCTTTGTCTTTAAGCAAAAAGTTATTTGTGAATATAAACTTTGTGATTAGAGAATGTATGTGTACTTCTCTGTCAATATGGGAAGATGTAAACTGTTTGCATCATAACTGAATTCATTGGATATGTAATCCTTTGCAAAATATAATTATAATTATTTCATAGAAAAATAAATAAATAAAGGGGGAGGGAGAGGTTAGAGGCCATCTAGTCCAATTTCATTTTATAGAGGAGAATCTTGGGTTCCAAAGAGGTCAAGTGATTGGCTAGGCTAGAAATTGAAGGGACAGGACACAAGTCTAATAAGCTCCTTATTTTACGACAGGGACTCTTTTTTCCTATAGGTAAAGGATTTGGCCGGAAGGATTGCATAATAGAGTTTTCCACAGAGAGGACAAAACTGTGAACAAAGTGAAATGTGACAATAAGCCTCCAACACCCCTGTATCACCTTAGACACCTCCCTGATACCCAATTGTCCCCTCCCCAGCTCTGCCCTAAATGAAATTGGCCCGTTTTCCACTAGCCAATATGAGACATACTGACAGATTCAGCTATCCTCTCCTAAATGAATACTGTGTCTCTTACTTTGGTGATATAAACAAAATTTTTTAAAATGGTGAGATAGGAAAGGAAAGAAGGGTGACTCAGGACAGTCTGGGAAAATCAGGTCCACGCAAGGTCCCGTTCATACCAAGCACTCTGCAAACCGTGCACCTAGGGACTGCTCCAACCTTGACTTGGAATGACTCAGGATACAGAGGGAGATGGTTATGGGGGTAAAAAACAGAAACAAAAACAAACACAAAATCAACAATAATATACTGTTACATCAATAATAATGTAGCATAGATGTGCTCCAAGGATCATTTTTACTACTCAAATCTAGGGACAGATGGGGGCCTTTCCCTAACGGGGAAGATTCTAGAACACACAAAGAAAGTCTCTGATTATAAAAGCTCCTCTTCATCTGTCTACCAAACAGGAATTTCAAACTTTAGAAGTCACAAGAGCAAATGAAGAAAATCAAAGTTTGTTCAGAAAATGTATTAGATCTAAAAACCATGAGGACTAAGAAGAGAGAATGAAGACGAACTAAAATAATAATGATATCAGCCTATTTTCCTGAGGTGCACTAAAAGTTTCATGCATGTTTTAAAATATTTTCTGCCACAAATCCTGTGGGAATGCCAAAAGAAAGGGGTTTTAAATCTACTCTTTTTTAGATGATGAAGCTGATGTCGAAAATGTATCTGATTTCTCCATTGACACTGACGGTCAATAGAGACTCTTAAAAGATCATGGGAGTTTTTGCTAGGTGCACTTTTAAAGAAAGTAGTCAAAACAATGTACTTGAAATGTAAGAGATTTTTCGTAATCATATTCTCTCCACTTGTTTTGTATCTAACCATACACTGCTACATTGGAAATTTTGTCCTACTGAAATTGAAATGTCTCCTATTGAATAATGAATGTGGAAAGAACAGACTTTATCCCAAGAATACAGCTGACAGAGTGAAAATAAAACATGCACAAGAGATGCTAGAGTCACCTATATTTAATGCATAACATTTCACATTTTCTCTTGCTTTCTGTGCCCAACAGATTTCTCTGCTTATCAACCCCTCTTCTCTCATTCTTGCTACTTTTTGGAGAGTGGGCTGCAAGTGACATATGGAGAGTGAAGCTGAGTTTATAGAGACCCCAAACAAAGAATTTAACTTTATGGAGCCAAGAGGCATTTTGGCTGCACCCGGAGCTATAAGACCCCATTATTTTCTTCCAGTTTTCTCCTTCATAGCTTCATCTCTTTGGAGAATCGATGGGGAGTTTTCCAATCTTGTGCCAGATTGGGAAACAGTATCCATTTATGCAGGCAAGTAGAGAGGCCATGTTCTACCAGGTAGAGCTAAACACAAGAACCTAAACTTATACAAACCATAAATCCCACACTAAAATAATTGAGGTTATTTGCTGAACCCACAATTAACCCCAAATGTCTCTTTCTTTATAAACATAACATAAAACTAAAATATTTTTAAAGCTTCATGAAAGCAAAATATTACAATTTTATATATTCAAGAACTATATAAAACTGGAAAAATGAAAAACACCCTAGAAGGTTGATCTCATTGATCGAATGTCTCCTCTCCAGCTAGTTTTTTTTTTTTTTTTAAGCCCCATAGCAAGAGCATTCACCTGTTCTCTCGGCAGACAAAAGCCAACCGTGCTTGCAAAACCAAGGACAAGTAGGGGGCGCTACTTATCATCATTTCGTGACCAGACTCTTCAATCATTTCTGAATGGTTTCACTTAAATGGTCACATTTATGTGGTCAGCAGACCTTGCCCTTATGTATAAATGGTAACTTGAAAGACTCCCCTAAGAATGGTTCTGAGAGGCAGCGCTTTATCCTGCTGTCTCGTAAAACCAACCATATTCCTAAACATGGCATTTCCTTTCATGCACTCTTGACCAGCTTTCACCTTGGGAGTGCCTATGGGGAAGCCCTATGAATGGGGCCTCTCTGTCCATGCATAGGCCTTAGCCCTTCTGTCACTAAAGAGCCCTACACTTACTGGGATATTGTAAGCATCAATGAATGGGTTGTCACTCCTATGGGAAATGCAGAGAAAAATACATATTCAGCTGGAAATGCACAGGCCAGAGACAAAAACGAAGGACCTGTAAGGCTGGGTGTGGGGCCGAATTTGACTGGCTCATTTGGGCCGGACAGTCATGGCCTACCTCTGAACTTGTGCGTCTCTGAGGCTGAGTATGTGCTAACTGCAATGTGGAGTCATTTACCTTGAGAATGATTTTGGATTGTTTTGACCACCTGTAATTCACATAGACACCAAAGGCCACGGGAATGATCAGGCACACGAGGGTGATTCCTGAAGAGAAGGAAAACCCATCAGATGGCATTGCCTCTCTCACCCCGACTAGTCAGCCCTCCTCCAGAATTTCTATTTCAATTAGATAAGAGCTTTAATTAAAGCTGCTATTTTTCAACTGGCATTCACCTCCAAAAGTGAAAAAAATCTCGGAATGAACCTTTGAAGGATATGTGCCACTAACAAATACCCCCAGGCTACACCTGTCATTTTTCTCTCATGATCCCTTTGAATTTTAAAGACAGCTAGGAGTATAATGATTAGAAATGAGGAGGATCATTTTAAGTGTGTGAAATTCTTTGGCTGCTCTGTATGGGTGCTACCCCTCTACAACCATGTGAGGCCATTGGGACATTTGTGTCACAAAGTAAAGACCTGTTACAGGCATAAAAACAGCCTGTTACACGTACCAAAGCAAGTTCTCATATTCTCCAAGTGTAGCCAGGTAGCCCAAAGACAGATAGAAAAAAAAATGCCTTTCTAATTAGCAAAAGGAAATAAAGGCCCGAAGGCAGGCTCAGTAGAGGCATCCACTTGCCAATAGGGCTCCATACACTGATGTTTTCCAGAGCCACCTTCCAAGTGGGCCAGATGCCTGCACTGCTAGCTCCAAAGTTATATGAGTTGCTCATAGCATTTTAGTTTTTAATTGTTTGTGAGTGCCTTTCAGAATGTTATCAAAAGATAATACGTGAAATAACTTGTTGATCAACAAAAGCTGCACATTAAATCATGTTTTCTAAATTGTTGCACTCAAATTTTACAAATTCCATGCGCTTCCCCTGTCATAGGGAGATGTGTCTGTTTTCCCACCAAGTCTTTCTTGGGTGCTCACAGAATACATCATTTTAAACTAAGGGCCGCGGGTTGGACACCCCCAAAGTCTTGAAATGCTTGAACCCTGAAGGCATCATGTCGAATGAAATAAGACAGACACAGGAGGGTAAATATCATATGATCCACTTACATGAAATAATTAGAATGTGCACATTCGTAGAGTCAGAAACTAGACCAGTAGTTTCTAACCGTCAGGTTACCAGGGACCAGGGTGGGGCTGGGGATGTGGCATTCATGCTTAGTTGGTCCCGAATTTCTGTTTGGGGTGGTGGGAAAGTTTTGGCAACGGAGGGTGGGGATGTAGCACAGCTTTGGGAATGCAATCAATGCAACTGAACTGTATATGTGAAACTAGTTAAAATTGGAAGCTTAGGTTAAATATGTTACCAGAATAAATTTTAAAAAAAACAAGCAAACATGGAAATGGGGGGTGCAAGGGTAGTTCAGTGATAGAATTCTCGCCTGCCATGCAGGAGATCCGGGTTAAATTCCCAGCCTGTGCACTTCCCAAAAACAAACAAACAAGCAAAGAAAAGAAAGAAAGAAAAATTCAACAAATGGTGCTGCAGTAAGGGGATATTCACATGGAAAAATAATGAAATGTGACCCCCATTATACAGCATACCAAAAAAAAAAACATGAAACGTACAACACAAACAATGAACCCTAATATAAACTGTGGACTACAGGTAATAGCATAGTTAGAATAATATAGTTTCATCAATTGTAACAAAGGTAGCACAATAATGCAAAGTGTAACTAATAGGGAGAACTGTGTGTGAATGGGAGGTATATGGGAACTCTGTACTTTCTTGCATGATTTTTCTGTTAAGATACAACTTCTCTAATTAAAAAAAAAAAAAAGGATTATAGTCTTAGTTGAGACTCCAGGTTGACACTCAAAAGAGTTTTAAGAATTATATTTTCTATCACTTCTCCAAGGGCTCTGACCAAGTTAGGACAAGTGGATCATTTACTCAATTGTCTCTTCCAAGCCTCGTAACTACACATAGAGAACCCCAGAGAAAGGGCAGAGTTTGAGGAAAAAATAATATTCAGGGCAGGAGATAAGGAAAGAAATATGGTTAGCAGTTGTGTGAGCTCTGAAAATCAATGGGAATCATTTATGTTCAATCAGTAAAGAAAAGGTCAGGACTCACAGGCAACGAAAAAGGTGAAGTTGTAGGAACTGAGGTTTAATTAGAGCCACTGTGATCCAGTTAAACTTTGGATCATAAAAAGTCTGGCTGTTTTATAGTGTAATTATATAAGCTTAAACAATAACAAGTTCTTTGGCTTTATTTTCAAAAAATGATTTTTTGAAAAAAAGCTTGGACTGTCAGATTCCCAAGTTAGAATTCCAATCCTACACTTACCCTGTATGACCTTGGTGAGGTTACTTAACCTCTCTAAACCTGAAAAAATCTCAGAAGTGAGAATAATAATAGAAGCCATAGTCTAGGGATGTTTGGGGAAATAAATTATCTAATGCATAAAATCCCTGCATATGGGATAAATGACAAGCTATTATTATTACAATTACTGTTACTATTCCATTTCACAAGTCCAGTACACACCTATGTTCTGATATGGAATGGTGAGATTCTGCTCCAAATTCCAGGACCAGGTATAGAGATAAAGGCAGAGTGGCATCATTCCCAGGGCAGCCACTGTGGAACATGTCGTCATACTGATGCTGAAAGTAAAATTAAAACAATGCTTAGGAAGGGGGAATTTGAAATTAAGCATTTAGTCTTTATCAAAAGCACCTCCTGGGACATAATTTCTTAGAGATTACATGGGGTAAATTACTTAAGGCTCTCTCCTCTGATTGCACTGTATTCAACAAATTGTGTCGGACGGCTTATTCATGGTCTAGAAAAGATTTCCATTTATATTTATTTGAACACTTACTTGCCCTAAATTCTCTGCTCGGTGCTATAACGATTCTTGCCCTCAAAGAACCTACAATGTAGTGGCTGCTTCCTCTCCCCCTCACCAACCAGTCCTCTCATCTGTTTCAAATCCCTTAGATCCATCCAAGGAATCTTTTCAGCTCTTAAATATCCATCAGGAAGAAGTCACTGAAACGTCACATGCCATACAATCCCCACAGCCACTGACCCTCAGGGAATCAGTGTGGGATGCTGGACTAAATTAAAAGTTCTCTTCCAAGTTTCATATTGTGTGACTCTATGTTTGGAAATAGGGATTGACCCAAGGTGGAAGAGGTAGAGTAAAGAGCATTATTTCTAGCCTTTAAAATAGCATTACTGATAGAAGAACTGGGTCACTTCAAATCATTTTGAGAAGGTATCTAAGTTAGAGGTGAGAGTGGGGTATTCTATAATATCCTAGGTAAGCAAAGGAAAATTCCAGACTATAGCTGCTGTCAGCACTAGAGACACAAATGCGGCCGCCTTTGGAAGTCAGTTGTCGTGGATACATGAGGTGGATAAACCAAAGGCAAGCAGTCAGGCCAATAGCCACGCAGCACAGCTTTACCTGGGAAACAAATGTGAATATCAGAACAGAGTCCTGGTCTTTGGTAACAGGTAAGAATGACTTCTGATAGAATGGGTTTGTCTATCACCAACATTATTGTGATTAATTTGCCTCTAAGTAAAAAGGCTAAGTCATGTTAAGTGCCGTGGTTCTAAAGAATCTACAAGTACCTTGGGTCTGAGGAAAAAAGTCCTTCCATTTAGAACCTTCAAAGACTGTAGCTTGAAAAATGTACTTTTATTGTTTGGTGTGACCTAAGTTTTTGCTTCATGAAATTGTATTCTTCATATATAAAATCTTATTTTTTAAGTCTTTATATTTTTTTGATTGGGGAAAAGCACTTACTTGCACATTATAATATTTAAATATGTAATTTCAGTGCAAAGGTTTTTAAAAAAATGTTTCTAATGAGAGAAAACAAGAGAACCGGGTAGAAGGGGTCTCCAGCTTGGGACTCGGGGGAGGCAGAACGGCCCCTAGTACACGGGAAGCAGAGCAGCCTAGAAGGAGGTGGGAAGCCAGAAGGCTACATTTCAGGAAAACTTGGAATCTAAGAGCACTTCCAAGTGAAGGCTAAATGCCAACAGAAGTGCAGGGAGGAAGTCAGTGAATCCAGTGAATCCAAACTGTGCTGGTTTGAAAGGATGATATACCCTAGAAAAGCCATGTTTTAATCCTAATCCCATTTTGTAAAGGCAGCCATTTCTTCTAATCCCTAGTCAGTATTGAATATTTGAAACTGTAATTAGATCATCTCCCTGAAGGTGTGATTTAATCAAGAGTGGTTGTTAAACTGGGTTAAGTGACGACATGTGTCCACCCATTTGGGTGGGTCTTGATAAATTTCTGGAGTCCTATAAAAGAGGAAACATTTTGGAGAATGAAAGAGATTCAGAGAGAGCAGAACGACATAGCCACGAGAAGCAGAGTCCACCAGCCAATGGCCTTTGGAGATGAAGAAGGAAAATGCCTCCTAGGGAGCGTCATGAAACAGGAAGCCAGGAGAAGAAGCTAACAGATGATGCCGTGTTCGCCATGTGCGCTTCCAGATGAGAGAGGAACCCTGACCGTGTTCACCATGTGCTTTTTCAGATGAGAGAGAAACTCTGACTCTGTTTGCCATGTGGCCTTCCACTTGAGAGAGAAACCGTGAACTTCATCGGCCTTCTTGAACCAAGGTCTTTCCCTGGATGCCTTAGATTGGACATTTCTATAGATTTGTTGTAATTGGGACACATTTTTCTCAGCCTTACAACTGTAACCAGCAACTTATTAACTTCCCCTTTTTAAAAAGCCTCTCCGTTTCTGGTATATTGCATTCTGGCAGCTAGCAAACTAGAACAAATACCTATTGGGGATTGAATCATGTATACCACAAAAGATACATCCAGGTCTAATCCAAGTTCTGGTGGGTGTGAAGCCACTTATAAATAAGAGCTTTGAAAATATTATTAGTTAAGGTGTGGCCCAAACTGAATGAGGGCAGGATTTAATCCAATATGGCTAAAGTACTTATTAGCAAAAGAAACCAGACACAGAAATAGAAGACAAGTAGGAGAAACCAAAGAGAGAGAGATTGCCATGTGACAAAGGAATGCCATCACCAGAACTCTACCAACTTCAGAGAGAGCATGGCCCTGTCGCCGCCTCCACAGCAGTGAGATTTAAAAACAAACAGGTAAATGCTCTAAGACTAAAACCTAATCCACAATGGACATATGTGTACTGAGTTGGGGGGGAGGGCATAAAACATAAATAAGAATAATAAAAAACAGTGAGATAATAAATTCCTGTTATTTAAACCAATCAGTGTGTGCTATTTGGCATAGCAGCCCTGCACACTAAGAGAGTACCATTCAGTCTTCCCCCAGTTTTTTGTGCCTTTCACACTAATTTTATCTTCTGTCTCCCACCACCACTTCCCTGCAACCTGCCCCCACACCCTACTCCCAAGTTCTAGCTTTCCTTGGCACCTATCTGAATGATAGAAGCAGTGAAAGAATCAGGGAGAAAAATTAGGGGAGATAGGGCAAATGGAAATTATGTTCTAGACACCCTGGGGACTGAGAAAATACTTAAATTGCTGGAAAACAAATTGCACAATCGCCTTAAATATATATAAAAGCATTGTTATTGACTATTAGTGCCACTCTGCCCAGTGCGGTAAGGCAGAAGGACCATCATACACACAAACCCAGGGCCTAAAGTAGGAGTTTAACTTACCACAATGCTAGGCCCAGAAAGCCTGGGGAGCTTTTTAATATTCTTTGCTTAAGTTCTCACAACAGACTGCCTTGTTCACTGTGGGTGGTCTATCTGTATCTGGGGTGTGAATGATCCAGAGAAAGATTGCAGAAATGATCATACATCAACTACCCTCCTGCTCCACAAAGGAGAGGAAAGGAAAACCTTTATGGGTCTAAGGTCCTTCTGTACAAAAAACAAGGTCTCCTGGCACGTTATTGGACCTACAAGTAATCTGTTGTGCTGGTTGGAAGTTAATATGGACCCCAGAAAAGCCATGTCCTTTAATCCTCATTCAATGTTACTCAATGGGAGCTTTTTGATTGTTTCCATGGAGATGTGACTCACCCAATTGTGGGTGATAAATTTTGTCTAGATGGTTTCCATGAAGATGTGTCTCCATCCACTCAAGGTGGGGATGGTGATTGGAGCCCTTTAAGAAGGAACCATTTTGGAAAAAGCTGAGAGCCACCAAAACCACAGAGCCCACAAAGCCAGAGAACTTTGGAGCAAAAGAAAAAACCTTATGATATGAGAAGCAAAAGCTAGCAGATGTCACCATGTGCCCTCCCAGCTGAGAGGGAAACCCTGAACTTCCTTGGCCCTTTCTTTGGACTTAAGGTATCTTTTCCTGGATGCCTTAATTTGGACATTTTTATGGCCTTAGAACTGTAAACTTGCAACTTAATAAATTCCCCTTTATAAGAGCCATTCTGTTTCAGGTATATTGCATTCCAGTAGCTTTAACAAACTAAAGCATCTGTCATCCTTCCTCTAATAAATATCACCAAATTTTTCATCTAATGACCCTGCCTATAAAACAATCTGCTTAAATGGTTAACTTAACATTTTCTACTAGAAAAATGCATACACTATTAGTGACACAGTCCATTTAACTTCAATGATATTTAAAAGGCTCCCTTTGCACTCTGATTCATTTCTGGTGGAAATGCAAAATGGTCTACCCAAGGATGGATTTTTACATTATTTGGCAAAATTATACATGGGTTTACTCTTTGACCCAGCAATCCCACTCTTAGGAATCCATACCAAAGATACACTGTCAAAGATACAAAAAAGATATGTGTCCAAAGTTATTCAATATATATTCAACTGATCTTGTTTCCTGGGCATTCAAGTTGTTTCCAATATTTTACTATAAGTAGTATTATTAAATAATACATATTATGAAAAAGAAAAAAGCAAGGCAGAGAAAAGTGTGTACAAATATTACTACCATTTACCTAATTTATTGTGTCCATTCTCATTCTCCCAATGCCCAATAGACTCATTTATATGCTCACTGTTTTTTTAAAAATGGAACTATAAATTAAAAAGTGATTTTAAAAAAAGGTAGGTCAGTGGTAGAATTCTCACTACAGAATTCCTGAGTTCGATTTCCAGTCTGTATAGAAACCAACACCCCCTCCCCAAAAAAGAAGTTGTGAACAAAATTCCTTATTATATACATATCACATATCTGCCTCTGTGTGTGTACATGTACAGATAGAGAAATACATACACATAGGGAGAAACATTAAATAAGTCATTAAAAAATGGATACCTGTAGAGGGAAAGAGGAAAAACGTGGAGAGAATAGCAATGGAAGCTGGATTTCTCTGACTATGCATTGTTTATAGATGTGATTTTTTTTTTATTAGAGAAGTTGTGGATTTACAGAACAATCATGCATTAGATTTGGGTTCCCATGCAATTGTATTCCCAAACAACACCTTGCATTGGTGTGGAACATTTGCTGCAAATGACAATAGCACTTTTTTATAATTGTACATTTTTTAAATAGTAGTTACCTTTATTACAATTGAGGAAAGATTATTAAAATAGTACTATTCACTTAAAACCAGCTTAGGCATATTTTTCCATATACCACCTGTTATTAACACCTTATATAAGTGCCATACATTTGTTGTATTTATATAAATGTGATTTTGAAACCATGTAAATGTTTTACCTAATTTTAACAACAAAATTAATCAAAATGAATTTTTTAAACTCCTAGATATAAAAACAAAATTAAAGGTAACCCAACTGCTATCAATCAATGAATGGATAAACAAAACGTGGGGTATACACCACAGTGGAACATTATTCAGCCATAAAAAGGAATGACGCTCTGATACATGAGACCACATGGATGAACCTTGGGGACAACATGTTGAATGAAGGAAATCAGACACAAAAGAATAAATATTTTGTGTTCTCATCAATATGAAACAATTAGAATAAGCAACTTCATAGAGTCAGAAAATAGGACATAGGTTACCGGGGGCCAGGGTGGGAGTGGGGAATGGGGAGTTGATGCTTAAATTTTATAGATTTTCTATTTGCAATGATGGAAAAGTTTGGCAATGGATGTAGTGATGGTAGTGCTAGCATTGTGAACATAAATTAACGGCACTGGGATATACATTTGAATGTGGTTAAAAAGGGAAATTTGGGGTTGGATATATGTTACTAGAATAAAAAAATTTTTAAAAAATCTACAGGACTGCACAACACAGTGAACCCCAAGGTGAGCCATGGACTACAGTTAATAATATAATTATAAAAATATTCTTTCATCTGTTGCAACAAATGTATCACACTAATGCAAGGTGTCAATAATAAGATGGTATGTAGGAACACTGTATTTTATGCATGATTTTCCTGTAAACTAACACTTCTCTCAGAAGAAATTAGATCACATTTAAAAATAAATTAACATAGCAAATGAATATGATGCTGAATCATTACATTGATATCTCTTTTAGTCCCCAGTGTCTTAGAGCAGCTGGAAGTAAAAACCTAAAATTATGGAATTATAACCTCACCAAACTCTGAAATATGTTCTATAACTAATTGTGGTGCTGTGCTTCGAAATTTATTGCTTTTTTGCATATATATTGTTTTTCACAGAAAAAGGAAAAAAAAGTCGATTGTGATGATAAAAAAAGATTTATTCCTTCTAGCCTCCTATACTCTGGAGCAGCTAAAAGGAAAAACCTGAGAGGATCATATGGTAGCCCATTACAAACTCTGGGATGTGTCCAGTAACTACTTTTGAAAAGTGCTTTGAAAACTATTGCTTTTTTATTTCTTTACTTGTACATATGTTATACTATACAATTAAAAAGTTTTTAAAAAATAAATAAATCTAACAGTATATTAAATCTGTGGCTTAACCAAAAAAGAGAAATCGTTAAAAGTGGCTCTAAAATAAAGTAATTTGTTTTTACATTTCTAATGGAATATACCCTAATGACAAAAAGAACAACAGTAAAACCCTATTTCCAGTGATTCTTGTTAGTTATCAGTAATCAGTAATCATAGTTACTATATTAAAAAAAAATCCAGGACTCTGCACTTCCCCCCCAAAAAATCGTTGCTACAATATGTAATGTAATATAGGTTCTATATAAAGTTAGTTATTTTAATTTTTGAAACTAGTATATGTGTATTATGTATGATAAATCAAATAATTATGTTAATTTCATTTGGAGCCAAGATTTTCAGTATGAGAGGAAAGAGACAAATATAACAAGGAAGTTCAGTAAAAACTGCCTTCTGAAATCTAAAGCAGAAATATCAGTATAAAATCACCATGTGTTTTCTCTTTTAAAAATGTTTTCTAACTCTGCTGAAAATGGGGATCTGTGAACACCTACCAACTTAATAACATATCCATGTTATGTAATATGCAGCATATAATCATAAAATGCAATAATTAAAGTAACCACAGAGTAATATAAAATCTCTATCTTTATGCTCTTCCCCTGACACATCCCACTGTTCTCCACCATAGGAAACCAGATTCCTGGCATTTTTTGTTCATTTTCTTGTTTTTTAAAATATAATTCTAAGGGTGCATGGTAGTTCATTGGTAGAATGCTCACCTTCCATAAGGGAGACGCAGGTTCGATTTCTGGACCATGTACGCCCCACCTCCCTGCCCCCAACAAAAAATATATATATAAAAGTCTATCCTGTCTGAATATGTCCTTATGCAATAGGCTCTTTGGCAGGGCAGTTCCTGTGGGGGAGAGCCTGACTTAGGCAGCTGAATTCAGCTGGAGAATCAGCTGAGCTGGAAAGCTGAAGAGGACCCCACTCGCATGTCAGCTGGGGCCAGCCGTTAGCTGGGTGCCCCCGCTCTCCTCCACATGCCCTCTCATCCTCCGGGGGGTGAAACTGGCTTCCTTACATGGAAGTCTCTGGGCTGCAGCACTCCAAGAGAGTGGAAGCAGCAAAGCCTCTTAAGGTCTCAGTTTGGAGTCACAGAGAGTCACTTCCACCACGTTCTATTAGTCAAAACAGGACACAAGGGCAGCACAGATTCAAGGGGTGGGGAAATCAGCCCCACCTCTGGATGGGAAAAGCAGCTTCACTGCAAAGTAAAGTGCCTACCAGGATGGGAGGAATTCATGGCCATATTTTGCAATCTAGCATCGACACATACCGAAACAGTTACAGAATGAAGTCAAAATAATCCATTGAGTGAGTGGGGAAGGGTGAGATGACACGAGATGAGCCAGGTGTTGATAATTGTTGAAGCAGGTAGATGTGTTCAAAGGGATTCATTATACTATTCTCTCTACTTTTTGTATGTATTTGAAATGTTCCCAATAAAAGAATAAACAAACATCTCTTCTGTCTTTGTGGGGTACTACACAGCATTGCTACAGGTCTGCTTAGTTTAGGTTTTCATTACCTTATCCCTACATCTAGTTAGGATACGCACACTGGGGTGGGAACATTTAAGACATTTCCTGACTGGCCCCATCTGGTCTTTGGCGCCCTCGACACCTCCCTGCCTTTCCACTGCTCATTCTTGGCGCTCCCATTGCCCTCTGGACACAGTTTAATTGGCGTGATCTCACGTACTGTACTTGAGCCTACACGCACGCTTGTTTACTTGCTTGTCTGGGGTAGACTGTGAGCTCCCTGCCTTATTTGTCTGCCATCGCTGGGTCCTTGCACAATCTCGTGTGCAGTACACGTGAGCAGGTCCTTCCCTACTTACTGAATAATTGTACAGCTTAGAGCACACACACATCAACACACTGGTGCTGTGTAAGTCCTTTCTGACTTCTTGAAAATCCTCCATAGCAATCCAGAAGAACAGAAACTTTTCCATAAAAGCGTGATTAAAATACTGCTCCTTCCAAGTAAGAATGTGAATAAAATTGCAAGGAGTAAATGTTCAGCTGACCGGTATCCTTTTCAAAAATCTGGGCTCACATAACTCTCAAGTGTTTGTATACATCCCTTTTCTTCTTTCATTTTTCCTTTCAAATCGTCCTTGTAGTTCATGTTGGCTTGTTCAATGAGTAGGGTTTTTTCTTTCTTTCTTTTTTTTTTTTTTGTCTTTTTAAAGGAATTATACAATCCACCTTAATGTGCAACTTGGTTGCTTCCCCCCCCTTAACACACCATAGACAATCTTTCTAGCAAATATGTATTGTTTAAACTCATTTTTTAAAGGAACTGCAGAGTATTCCATAAGTGAAATATGCCACAATTTATTTCAACCATTTCAATAATGGACAAGTTGCTTTAGTTTTTTTGCCATTATAAGCAATGTTATAATATAACATCCTTGAACATAATCCACTCTAATTTTTTATTTCTGTAGAATAGATTCATCAAAATGGACTTCTATGTCAAAATCTGTTTTTTGTTTTAACAGATAATGTCAGATTACTTTCAAAAATTATTATTGTATTTTACACTCTCATACTTACACTGGATGTGATCGATCCCACCATTTTTGTCAACAATTTAATCTTTGAATCTTCATCAGAATGCTGAAAAACATATCTTGCTGTTAGTTATACTCCTGACTATCCATGACACTGAACTTTTCCGGATTTATTGATCTCTTGCACGTCCTTTCCAAACACCTTTGGTTGTCTGACTCTTTCCCCTCAATGTGTGGGAGCTCTTTTAAAATCAGAATATGTGCCATCATGTATGAAGGGAATCTTTTTCAAAGTGTATTATATATTTTTGACTTTGCTTCTGAATTTTGCAATAATAAAATTTAACATTTAAGTATTCAAATCAGTTTTTTAAAAATGTTACGGCTTCTGAATTTCTTGTCTTCTTAACAATCTCCCTCCACCTTAAGGGTATTCAAATAGTGGCTCCCATTTTTCACATTTTTTAAAGATGGATATTTTACCTTTATATTTTCAACTCATTTAAAACAGATTTTATATGGTATACTGTATGAGACTAATTTATTTTCTTCTATATTGAGAGGCAACTGTGTCAATACCATCTACTAAATAAACTATCATTTTCCAGTAAATTGAATTTAACTTTATCATATATTAAATTTCCAAATATATTCAAAATGTTTTCTGGAAACCCTGTGTCATCCTATTGGTTAATAATTTTCTTTCTTTCCTAGGCAAATACCAATTTTAATTAGTGCGTTTTCATAGTAAGTCTTTATATGCAGTACAATATTCACATAACTTTCCCTTTTCAAACTTTTCCTAGCAATTCTTGTACACTTTTTATTCCATATGAAGTTTTAAATTATTTTACCCTAATAAGAATGTTTACTTTGAACACAGACTTATACCTGACTAGAGGGGCAGAATAAAGGAAACCAGTTTGTCACCGTGCTAAAACCTCTGTGTACATAAAACAAGTGTTGGGATGCCTCTCCAAATTCTTAGCCTAAGATTGTACTATATCTTCTTGGCTCTCCAAGGAATTTTAACTCCTCCTGAAAGGAATTCCATGCTACATCACTTTAATCTTGAACTTCACGAGAGCTAGCACAGCATTCCCCCCTGTTTGGCGTAGGCTCAAATAGCAGTAAGGGGAGAGTCATGATGATGAGAAGCAAAGTGGGGTATTTATATTGGACTGATTCTGAGTCTTTGACTAGAAAGGTCACTATTCCATCTTTCATACACTTCGTCAAGCCTGGGATGCTCACAGTAATTGTCAAGGATGGTGACAGATGACCCTGATGCTCTGCCAACTGTTATAAATACCAGTGGAGCTGGAAAAGCACCCAGTGAACTTCTGTGAGTGCTGTGGGAAGTCACATCTTTTATTTTACTGCCATGAAATTCCAATGTGGCATGAGCAGAGGATGTGACTACTACCTGGGTCCCTTGGCTGTTCAAATATAGGAAAAGGGTTGACAAAAATGACTTCAGTAAAACAAAATTCCACTTGCACTAAGAAGTATGACATCATCATCCCCAAACTAATACAGAAAATGATGAGACAGGTTCAGCAAGTCTGAACAAACAAGGAAATCCTGGACCTTTCTTAAAACAGTGAAATTATAAGGAAATGTGTCACATCAAAATGCAGTGTCAATAAGTATAGTATTTTATAACTGGAGTTAAATTATTCAAATGTTTTCATTCCAAGCCGATACCATCAGGAACTCTGATGTTCAGAACTCCAAAAAGAGACATTTATTTCTCATTGAAAGAAATAAAAAATAATCTGGCTGCCTAGATGGACTTCTAAGATTGGGTTAACAGACTTGACCATAGAAAGTAATTCAAGGCCAAACATCAATGCAAGCCCTGCCTGCTGCCCAATAATAAAAACTAGAACACATTGAGCACTATGTGCTAGTTGTTATGTCCTATGTTTCTCTTTTATAGAGGAGAAAACTAAGGTTCAGAGAGTTATAGAAGCCTACGTAAAGTCACATGATGAGTAAATGAAGAAGACTGGGTTCAATTTTAGGGGCCTCCAAAGTCTCAAGCACGGATGGACTTCAGTTCACCAGGCCATGTCAGACTAACCTGAAGAGCCTGAAATCCTATTTCCAGGATCTCTGCTGAAGGACCAAGAACGTCTTTAAAAGCAAAATTTAACCACCAAAATTCACAAACTCCACAAGCACCAGGGGGCAAAATCCTTTCCAAACACATCCTCAAGGAAGGATAAAACTCATATGTCAAAATTTGTCCAACTGAAGTCAGTAGGAGATGTCCTGAGTTAGTTAATAACCCAATTGTATTTCATGAGCATTTTTTGCAACATACACAAGCAATCAGAAATCTTCATTCAGTACTTCACTCAATGCCTACCCAATGGTTACTAACACCAGGCTGGCGCTGGGCTCACAGCCCCAAGGAAGCTTGCAGACCTGGTGGGTCAGGCACAGAGGCAGCCTGGCTATCGCAATATCTCCTAGTGGGTGGTAAGATAGAGTTACACATTTGATTCTCTGAGGACCGAGAAGGAGAGGCATTTCTGCCCAATAGCTTCAGAAGAAACATTAAAAACTGGGATAAGGATTAGTGAACACTTGGAATTTATAATTTGCTTTTCTTCTCCTATAGTCACAAAATACTTAAAGCTTAAAAGGACATCAGAGAGTCAAACCAATTGATATTACAAATGAGGTGACAGAGGTCCGAAGAGGTAAATTAAATTGCTCGAAGGCACATAGAAACTAACCCATAGATCCCTAACTCAGCACTCTTTTGTCTATCCCCTTTAACAGTAACTTACATGGCATTTTGTGCCAGGTGCAATTCTAAGCACTTTGCCTGTATTAACTCATTCACTCCTCATAACAACTCCACAAGGTATTAACTCCTTATTTTAGAAGTGAGGAAACTGAGGGATGGGGAGTTTACAATAATCTGGGAGTTCACCAGTCAGCAAGTGGTGGATCTATTTGCTGTCTTCAGAGCTATGCACTAAACTACTACACTGTCTTGCAAGTATTTAGTCTTTACGTCCTACCTTCAAAGGTAGGAATTCAGCCCATTTCTAGTATGGTAGATTACAAAAAATAACTTCAATTCTTTACCCTTCCTTCTTCCATGCTGTCTGCAATGTGACGTTGTAGCTCATCCCACCAAGAAGAAGAGTCTATTTCCCTTGTAGCTTGAATCTGGGCTCTCTTGTGATTTGCGTTGGCCAATGGAATGTAGTAGAAGTGATGATGAGCTGGTTTCAAGCCCAGGCCTCAAGTAAGCTGCATGCTTCCCCTTTCTGAGAACCCCGCCACCACCATGTGATCGGGGTCAGGCTAGCTTGCTGGAGAATGAGAGACTGTGTAGAGGAGAGTCCAGTTAACCCATCAGAGACCATCCAAGACATTTAGCCAATCCCCAAACATGTAAGCGATCCCAGTCAAGCTCAGCCCAGAGGCAGGATAATTTTTAAAGTTCTTTATACATATTGGCCAATTGCTTCCTAAACAGTTATAATGAAGAATAGCATTATGATTGTAGGGGATGAAATAAGGCCAGCTGGCATTCCAGGTTTTGGGAACAGCATGCGTAGAAGAGGTAGAAAAATGTAGGATATGGTTAAATAACAGTGAGTGTTTATTTTGACTACAGAACAGATGTGCTTAAAAGGTTAAAGGAACACAAACCTGGAGAAATAGGTTAGACCAGGCTTGGTGTTTCTACCCAACTTAGAAGAAGTTGAGAAGTCTTTACATATGTAACATGTTTGTTTTCTCACCACCATATTGTGAGGGAAGTATTAAGATTTTTATTTACAGAAAAGAGGCCCAAGATGAGGATTTGAACACAGGCCCCAGAGCCTGCTTATCCACTTACTACAAAAGGACCAAGACAGAAGATGGAGAGAACAGTTGTGAAGATACTGCAATGCCGAGAAGGAAAACATGAGGGCCTGACCTGAGTTTACCTAAGCAGCCATTGCTGTGAACAGCATAGCAGGAAGACGGACCTGACACTAAATTGAATGAATGAGATAAGGAAATTAGGGGAGTCACAGGTGGTTATAAGAGGACAAGCCACCAATCATAAGGGAATGACTGGTGTCATCATCAGATACTCAGGACACTGAAACTAGTTCAAATATGTTGATTCTGAAATGCCTATTTCCCATGATCACATGGAGAACCTCAAGCCGACTGAGTGAAACATGGAATTAAAGCATGAGAAACATGTTTGGGATCATCAGCAGAGACCTAAAATTCAACCAAAATCATTTGTGAAACTGCAGATGTTGCACTAAATGCTCTTGGGCTATACCCAGCATTAAAAACAGATAGAGGGTGGGCCACAGTGGCTCAGCAGGCAGGGTTCTCACCTGCCATGCTAGAGACCCAGGTTTGATTCCTGGTGCCTGTCCATGGAAAATGAATAAATAAATAAATAAATAAATAAAAAGTAAATTATATAAATGTATTAAAAAAAACAGAATTCCTGTGACTATCTACTGAGTTTTGCTGAAAAGGGATTTTTGTTGGTAACGAATTGGGAAGAAATTTAATGAACTTGCATATTATTTTATTCACCAATACTGAATTTTCTCCTATTTGTGATTTTTACTGAAAATCAGGATTTATAACTCTTGTATCAACCAGCTTTTGAAACTCTAATATTTAGTCCCCATTTAAAATTTTCATTTCCTACAGTTTCTTTTTTTTTGCTGGTTTGTTTTATTTTGCTTGTGAGACTCAAAATCAAAATTCAGAAAGACAAGGGAAAAAAAATGCTAACATTTATTGCATACCTACCATATCCCTGGCATCCTGCAAGTACATATACACCTTTCCTTCTTAAAATATATTCTCATGGGGAGTAGGTCATTTTAACCCCTTTTTACAAATTAGGAAATGAGGCTTAGATAAATTGAATAATTCAACCAAAGTTAAATGCTAATTAAGGATAGCACAGTCAAAGGGAGTTAAAATGAGTTTTATCATTTTACAGACTTTCTATTCACTGGCGTTTTTATTACAAGTTGGCTAATAAGAGAACACAATAAATGTTCTTTTTCCCAGAACACAACTGTTTGAGAACATTGTTTAAAGATTTATGCTCTACTCAGAACAGAAGATCTAGTCATGCTAGTCATTGCTAAATGGCATGGGAAAAAAAGTGCCTAAATTGTAGACTGATATGAAACAGATGTTGAATTCAAATCTGAGTTCTGCCATGCTCGCTTGTAGCATTTGGCAAGCTATTTAACAAATGTGAGTCACAGTTTTCTCAGCTGTAAAATTTAGAATAATAGAAGGTCACTTATAAGGTTATTATGAGAGCCGAGAAAGAAAATATGTAAAAATATCCCATTCCCATCAAGATGCTTAAAAAATACAAGTTTCCTTCTTTCAAAAACTTTCTGGTCCTGGAATATATCACCGATATAGACACAGTCAAGGGGTATATGTGGACTTTATGTAAGGAATATTATTTCCCAATTATTATATTAATGAGAAACATTGCTGAATTTGAATTAGCAGGGCATACATAATACTGGTTCAATGGCTTAATAGTAAGATCCAAAACCCATTTAATGATTTTCTTTCAAATCTTAAGTGATAACTAACAGACCTTGTTATATGAAAGTTTATTCTTAGTCTATGTGGTATGAACCCATTAAAAAAGTTATAGGTAAAATATTTTCCATGTGCTAAGCACTTTAGCACATGCAGGAAACTAGAAACCTGTCTCTGCAGCTGACTCTCAGGCCTGCCATCTCCCAGTACAGTCAGACCCTCTGATTCATTGATTCACTGTATAATAATTCTCAAATAATGACATACATACATTTTACAAAGGTTTCAATTTATATGTGATTCTTTCCCTGGGCAGGAGGTGAAACAGTTTATAAGTAAGCAAAGCTCTAGAAAGACCACTGTGTTTAGCCCTTTCATTTTCCCAGTGGTGATCCCTCTCTTCTTTCCTCCAGTATTCTCTCTTCTTTCCCCACCCAAACATACACTCCATAAAATATGGTTAGTTGTTTTTTGTTAATTAATTAACATGGGGATGAATAATAAAGTGTAATGTCTTGCAAGGGTAACTATTTGCACCATAATTGGGAATAAGGTCCCGGGCTTAAATGAAAGGAATGAAATTCTAGTGGTAAATTTAGGCATCTGTAAAACAACTGGAAGGAAGCTTTTCATCCTGGGAGACTTTATGTTGCTCCCCAGTCAAACCAATAAGCCATCATCTGAACTTAAAGCAGACATCCCTAAAACTGAGTTTTCTACCATACTTCCCCTCCCAGAATCTTTATTTCATAAAGAGGTGCCCAGGCAATACTTGGTGATATGTTATGCCACCCCCACCCCCACAACTGCTACAAAACCACTGTCCTTAGCCTCTTGGGACTCTCAGCCTCTGTGACGGGAAATTGTGAAGCCAGGATTGTTGTTAAAGAGGTCAGTGGCGGTGAGATGAGTTCATGCCTAGAAAGGGCAACTGGGAGAGGTGGAAACCAGCGTCCACTATTACCTATAAACTGACTCCACAAAACAGAAGAGTAGTTGCCAATAAAGCAGAAGATGATCACAGCAAAGTAAAGTTTGAGCTCAGAAAGGGAAGTCCTTCCATGGCTGAACAAGTCTCCATAAAGTATTTTCCACTGGAACCCCTACTATAAGACTGGAGGAATTTTTAACACAAAGGTGGGGAATACCATTGGTTGGCTCAGTTATCCCCCCTGGAGAAAGGAAATCAGAAAACTGCTGAGCCTCCCTGAAATTGCTTACCTGAGATCCATGTCTCCATCAACCCAGAAGGTAAAAATGTTGGAGATGGTTCCCCCTGGGCAGCACCCCATGATGAGAACAGCAATAGCTTGGGCTGGTTTCAGAGAGAAGCTGATGGCCAGGAGATAGGCTGTAAGAGGCATAAGCCCAAACTGGCATATCAGTCCCACAGCAATGCCCCAGGGTCTCCTGATGTGTGACCACAGCTTCCGGACATTCACAGAGCATCCCAAAGAGAACATGAGCAGGCCCATCATCACAGCTGAAACCACTGTGAAAACAAGTTCCAGGTTCCCATGTACCTCCAGCTCCACTTGCGACTCCTCTTCCGATCCGTTGGCAAGACAGGCTGAGCTTCTGGAACAATTTGCTCTCATCTCCTCATCTCCTTAAGGCAGCATTGCAAATGAGCATCTGCAACCGATGGCTGGACAAGTCAATCCTGCTACATTTTGTAATAACACAACAACAGTCACACATGGAGAATCATTCCAATAGCTATCACCAGCCAGGTGATTCATATTAATCTGATCAATGTATTCACGAGTAGCATTATAAAAATAATTCTCGTGGATATGAAACAGGCAATAAACTGTGGTAAGTTAGGCTTTCCACTTCTGTTCTTACTCACCACTGAATATTGAAGTGAAATGAGACAAGCAGCCTTATTGTCAAGTGGACTGACTGGGCTATGTCGTCAGCATCACATTGTGTTCCAGGAAAACAGACTGGGTAGATTGGATGCCAAGATACAATTTCTCCAAATTCAGTAGGGATTTCAAAGAGCCAGGATGCAAATGTTTTGTAGAGATAAAGGCTAACTCTGGGGTGGGGGTGGGGGGCGGGGGGTAGCTAAGCCAGAGTCACACCCCATAGCATTAGCAAAGCATTTCCTCTGGGAAATATTAAACCCAAAAGAAAATGTCAGGAAGGACTAAGGATAATTTCAAGAAATTAGTCTCACAGGTTTTCTTCTTTCTATTTCTATTAGAATTTGTGTCTAAAGCCAATAATTAAACACCTGCAAGAATAACATGGTGCCAAATACATGATTTAAGTCTCATGAAACATGTGGAAACTTATTTCTGTATCCAAAATAATTCAAGGGAGCACTCACTTTTGCTTAGTCTGCTTTGAGATGCGTCCTGGTGAAGATTGAGAATCTTGCAAGGCAATGTAGTAAAGAGCTTGCAATGGAGTGTGGAGACAGTATTGAGGGCAAGCCCTGACCACAGTGGCCCTGGGGCCCCCTCTGTGCATTCTAACCGAGCTCGTTCGGTGAAACCAGACAAGGCATTTATGGTTCCACAAAACGAAACCTCCAGAAAAACAAGTGCCACAGCCCTTCTTACAGGGAGCAGAAAGTTTGTTTATGGAGCAAGGGCTGGCTGCTAGGCACACTTTATAAACACCTCTGTCTGTCTTAAGAGGGTTACTAATTATGCATTGTTTATATCTGGATTGGCAAATTCTTTTCCATGTCAAAATGCTCTGGGCACGTTAACTGTTGTGCAGGGAGCTGGACCAGTAGGGGCATGGCGGCAAAGCAGGAGGGTCCACTGGACCCGATGGGACCAAATCAAGAACATTATCAAAAAGCAGCAACAGAAATAATTGATGTTGAAACCAGGGTCTTCCAGTGGAATGATCAGGTTTTCAAAGTTTCTCTCTTTCTGGAGTTGGGAAGGGAATTCCTCAGGAATGATTAAGGCCCTGAGGTTGTTAATCAGTTTGTAAAAGAGACTTTGAAGAGAGGACTTATTATCCTTATTGATATGTCAAAACTCAAAGGATTAATTAGAAAGATTTTAAAGGCATGACCAATATATGCCCCAAGCTAGAGAGATGGATAACAAAACTCCCACTTAATCTTCACATTCATTTTATTGGAAGTAGCATCATTCCCCACTTTACTGATATAAAATAAAGGCTTGGAAGGAATATGTGATTTTCCCAAGGTTATTCAACAGGTAAATGGTATTGTTGGTATATAAATCACAGTCTAATTTTCAGCCTGTTCTCATTTTCCTGGAGTACACTGAAGTGGGAACAATAGGAAGCAGTAAATAGCACAATCATGCTGAAAAGAGTGAAAACCACTAAGGCTGCTATTTGGCATAAAGATAGAGAAATAACCCAATTAATCCTTAATCTGTAATTTAATTTTCTATGTTCAAAAGCAAAGGTATCTAATCTCCCTATTTAAGCCCAACTCTGCAAGGAAAATCATAATCTTCCACCGTACATGGGACATGACATCCAGGGGTAAAAGTCTGCCTGGCGATGCGGGACATGACTCCCAAGGACAAGCCTTGCCCTTGCACTTGGAGGATCAACAATGCTTCCTGACCAAAAGGGGGAAAAGAAATGTAGCAAAATAAAGTATCCATGTCTAAGAGAGTTCAAATAGAGTCCAGAGGCTATTCTGGAGGCTACTCTTATGCAAGCTTCAACTAGATATTACTAATTTCCATGGTTTGCCAAACCCCAACCCAAACCATTCCTGTTAACCCTAAAGAGCACCCAGGGCTCTATCTGAGATTCTACAGAAGTTTCATGCACTAAGGTTACTTTCCAGAAGCCTACCACCCCCAGATGGGTTCCTAGGTCAGATAAGTCCTGAAACCAAGAGGGGCCAGCCTCTCCAAGGACATCAGTTAGTTCCATCCCCCTATCCCATATTATCAACACCCTTTCCAACATGAAAAAGTTCAAATGGGCATAGCCCAAATATCGCCCAAAAATTGGGAGAAGGATCAAAAGAGAAGGAGGAGTTATAACAGGAAAGATAGAATTTAACAAATGAGTATGACTGCTGAATCATTATATTAATATTTCTCTCAGTCTTCCGTGTCTTGGAGCAGCTAGAAGGAGAAACCGGAAATTATGGAACTGTAACCCTTACCAAACTCTGAAATCTGTTCTATAACTACTTGTTACAATGTACTTAGAAATTATTGCTTTCTTGTACTTACGTTATATTTAACAATGAACATTTTTTTAAATGGGGGGAGTAAAGGCATCTGAATATTCTCAATACAAATGCACCTTAATTTTGAAATCCAGTTGTATAAATCGCAAGAAAAATTCATTTATTTCTATTCTCTGCAAAGAGAATTAGGAGTGAAAGATATTATCAGGAAGATCAGTTGTAAATCCTGGGCTCTTTAGGCTGAGACTATAAAGTCTGAGAGCAAAGTGCCAAAAGGAAAGGTAATTAAGCCTGACTGTGGAATTGTTCACCAAACTCTGAAAATCAGCACAAGGGAAAACTTCTAGAAGCTTGAAGGCCATAAAAGATCCTGTATGTTCAAAAAAAGTTTAGATAAATTCATGACAGAGTCAACACAGGTTTAAAAGGAAGTTGGTGGGAATAGAGGGGTAGAATATTTACTCAGGCATGACATAGAGGTTTAACTCTATATTAAAAAAAAATTTAAATCGCAAAAATAAAAATGCCATCACTTCACCAAAAACAGGCACAAAACACATGTGAAAAATTTTCACTATAAAAAAAAAAAGGCAGAAAGCTAACAAACATAGTAAAGTGATCAATACAACTAATTTTAAAAAAGTATATTATCAGAATGTTCAATAAAGGTTCCTAGATTATAAGATCTCATGGCAGTCACATCTATTCCTGAGTTGTAACCATTATTTCTAAATTCTGAGATGCTGTGCTCTTTGTGTATAACTGGTTGTTCCTTGGAACTTCAGGTATTTATGTAAAACCTGAGACTCAGAGCTAGAATATTACCCATATCGCAACTGTTAAAGAAGCTGAAAAAGAGAACAGACTTCAGAGTATGAGTGAAGCTTATCTGGTTAGGACTAAGGTAAATCAGACTAAAGGGTAAAGGATGATCTTGACTGCTTCAAAACTTCGACTTCTGTGTGAGATCAATAGAAGAGATGTTTATTTGGTACAAAAGTTATATTTTCTGTACCACCCTATCTAATTTAACCAGTGTGGTCGATTTATTCAAACAACATAATTACGTGGAAACTTGAATAGGGAATGAGATATTGTTATTCTGTACAAGTTAATATAATATCCTGTATATTTTTTTATAAAAATAAAAAAATATTTGCATAGTCCCATGGAGGGACTGGGTTTAAATGTGAAAATATTACTGCCCCATCTGGGGAATTGCTGATATTCTCACAAACATTAGGGACTCCCAATTTAATAAGCCAAGCCTTCAATCTTGGAGTTTGCCCTTATGAAACTCACTCCTGAAAAGGAGAAGCTAAGCCTACTTATTATTATGCCTAAGAGTCACCTCCAGAGAACCTTTTTTGTTGCTCAGATGTGGCCTCTCTCTCTAAGCCAACTCTGCAGGTGAATTCACTGCCCTCCCCACTCCGTGCAATATCACTCCCAGGGGTGTAAATCTCCCTGGCAACATCATAGATAACTCCCAGGGAAAAGCCTGGCCCTGGCATCAAGTGATTGAGAAAGGCTTTTGACCAAAAAGGGGAAAAGAAATGAAACAAAGTAAAGTTTCAGTAGCTAAGATATTTCAAATAGTCAGGAGGGCATTCTGGAGGTTATTTTTATGCATTATGTAGATATTCCTTGTTAGTTTCTAGTGTTTTAGAATAGCTAGAAGGAAATACCTGAAACTGTTGAGCTGTAATCCAGTAGAATGGATTCTTGATGATGACTGCATAACTATACAGCTTTTATTGTGTGGCCATGTGATTGTGAAAACCTTGTGACTAACAATCCCTTTATACAGTGTATAGGCAGATGAGTAATAAAATAAAGACAAAATATAGATAATGGGAGGTATAAGAGATATGCAATGTTTTGGGTGTTCTTTTCTATTTTTTATTTTTTGGAGTAATGAGAATGTTCTAAAATTGATTGTCATAATGAGTGCACAACTATACGATGATACTGTGAGCCACTGATTGTATGGTTTGGATGGATTATTTGGTGCATGAATATATCTCATTAAGTTTGCATTAAAAATATTTTAGTGGAAGGCTTGCCTAAAGTCTAAATGTTTAAAACCTATCAATGAAGGTTAAAAAAATGGTTAAATAAAATATATTGTGTTCTCTTTAACAAAGAAGTACATTAAGATAACAACTTTTGCCCATCAATAAGAAAAAAAAGTTTAATGTCAATATCACTGCTGATAAAAGTTGAGTGAAAAAGATAAGTCATATACCAGGTAGGCCTAATAATTAGTGCAACCCTTCTGGAAAAATTATGACAATATATACTACACACAAATAGCCTTTGTCTTATTTATAGTAATATTTTTATTTTAAAAAGCAGAAAAGTAAGAACTACTAAAAGTCCAATGAGAAACCAGTTAAGTAAATTATGGCAAAAGCAGACAATGAAATATTATAGAACTATTTAAAATGCAAACATAATTTTAACAAGGAGAAATGTATCTTTTCAGTGATAAAAATAGTAACAACTCAATTTATTGAGGCCTCCCTAAGTACCTGGTCCTGTGATAGGTTCCTTATGGATCTCATTTAGACCTCTCAACAAACCCATCTTACAAGGTCTGTTATGCCCTCATTTTACCCTAGAGTGAAGAGGCTTAGTGGGGTTCAGCTAGTAAATGATGACAAGGCAAAAGAATGGAAATCAGACTCTGGTGTCCATATTATATATTAAGAATAAACAAAATAATAAAAGTTCATGCACTACACTTGTATCAAATATTATTCTTGCTACTAAAACTAATAAACACATCTGGTCACAACTATTCCTAAACCTTCAACTAATGTGCCTTAAAAGGTGCTAACCCACTTTTTCTCATGGTGCCTGGGAGGCGGTCAGCTGACCCAGCATGCAGTTGGACACATCCTTCCCAGCCATTGGCTGCCAGAAGCTCATTGAAGTGGACGATGAATGCAAACTATGTACCTTTTATGAGGAGGGAATGGCCACACTCACAGGAATCGCTGCTGGCGCTCTGAGCGAAGAGTGGAAGGGGTTATGTCATCCAGATAAGTGGTGGAAACCACAAGCAAGGCTTCCCTATGAAGCAAGGTGTCTTGACCCATGGCTGTGTCTGCCTTTTACTGAGCCAGGAGCATTCCCGTTATAGATCAAGAAGAACTGGAGAAAGAAAGTGTGAATCTGTTAGGGGTTCCATTGTAGATGGCAATCTGAGTGTTCTCAACTTGGTTTTTGTGAAAAACGGGAGAGAAAGCGATTCCTGGGCTGACTGATATACTATGACTTGTCACCTGGGGCCTAAAAATCTGCAGAATCTGCAAACTTTCCAATCTCTCTAAAGAAAATGATGTCCGCCAGGATGTTGTGCGAAAGCCCCTGAATAAAGAAGGTAAGGAGCCCAGGACCAAAGTGTCCAAGATTCAGCATCTTCTTACTCCACATGTCCTGCAACATAAACGTTGGCGTATTGCCCCGAAGAAACAGCAAACTAAGAAAAATAAGGAAGAGGCTCCAGAACATGCTAAACTTTTGGCCAAGAGGATGAAGCTGGCCAAAGAAAAATGCCAGGAACAGACTGGCAAGAGACGGAGGCTGTCCTCTCTGAGAGCTTCTACCTCTACGTCTGAGTCCAGTCAAGAATAAGATTTTCAAAGAGCTACAAATAACTAAGATCAGACATCTAAAAAACAACAACAAAAGGTGCTGACGCAGGTGCACAGTAAATATGTTGTTGTTCTAGTTTGCTAGCTGCCGGAATGCAAAATACCAGAAACGGAACGACTTTTAAAAAGGAGAATTTAATGAGTTGCTAGTTTACATTTCTAAGGCCTAGAAAATGCCCCAATTAAAATGAGTCTATAGAAATGTCCAATCAAAGGCATCCAGGGAAAGATACCTTGGTTCAAGAAGTTCAGGGTTTCTGTCTCATCCAAGAAGGCACATGGCGAACACAGTCATGGTTTCAACCTCGGCTGGAAGGGCACAGGGTGAGCACAGCGTCATCAGCTAGCTTCTTCTCCTGGCTTCCTGTTTCATGAAGCTCCCCAGGAGGCGTTTTCCTTCTTCATCTCCAAAGTGCTGACTGATGGGCGCTCTGCTTCGTGGTGTTACAGCATTCTCTGCTCTCTTCGAATCTCCTTCACTTCCTCTTTTATAGGACTCCAGAAACTTCTCAAAACCCACCCAAATGGATAGAGGCATGTCGTCACCTAATCCAGTTAAACAACCACTCTTGTTAAATCACATCTCCAGGAAGATGATCTGATTACTGTTTCAAACATACAGTATTGAATATGGATTATTCTGCCTTTATGAAACAGGATTTAGATTAAAACATGGATTTTCTAGGGAACATACATCCTTTCAAACCAGCACAACTGCTGACTTTCTGAAAGAATAATATCCATTCTGTAAAGGATCGTATCCTAATTCACATATCTAAACCACACATTCATTTTGAAATAATTGTCTGATTCAGACATTCATGATCTGAATACAAAAAAATATTTCCTAGCTTTCATGACTTACAGCTAGGTTTCTAAACTACTTTATAATGGGCTCCCTAAAAAAATATATAAGAAAAACATCAGATCCTTGAGCACATCAACCAGCTCCCCTCAAAAACAGATGGAGCCAGGGCAAATCAGATAGTTTACAATAAGATGAAAGTGGCATTCATCCCTCCCATATGCACCTTCAACCCGAGGCCAAACCCCAAAGCCATGGCTAGAACAGGGCCACTCTCCACTGCTAGTCAAATGACTCTGATTAAAGGATGGTGCTGAGCACATGCATTTCACTGGTATGTCAGGGATCAACCCAGGCATCTGCTACACACTGCCAGCCTTCCAATGTGATCACGCCTAGCAACTATGCCTGGAGCATTTTAAGCACTGAATAAATGTTAGCTATTGCGGTGGTTATCATTAACAACATCTGTTGCATCTAACCCAGAAAAATAACAATATGAGTATCAAAAATTCTCCAATGTGGCGGGCCGCGGTGGCTCAGCGGGCAAGAGTGCTTGCCTGCCGTGCCGGAGGACCCCGGTTCGATTCCCGGCCCCAGCCCATGTAAAAAAAAAACAAACAAACAAACAAAATATAATAAAACAAGAAAATGTTTAAAAATGTTTCCCTTTCTTCCTCCCTTCCTTCCTTCCATCCTTCCTTCCTTCTCTGTCTTTCCTTCCCTTCCTCCCTCTCTCTTTAAAAAAAAAAAAAAGAAAAAAAAAAATTCTCCAATGCTTCTGCGTTCAATTTTCTGATTTGATTTTAAAAGACTTTGGTTACTAAAACTGAGAAATTTATTTCAAATACTAAAAGGGTCATGAGATCACAAGTACATATATATACTTGTCATGTGATTCCATAATGAGAGGAGACCCCACCCCCACCCCATCAAGACATGACCTTCAAGATGGCGGCTTAACAACATGTGCATTTTAGTTCGTCCTCCAGAACAACTACTAAATAACAGAACAGAACAGCTCCCAGAGCCACGATAGTGACCGGACACACAGTGGACCCCAGTCTGGACCACTTGGACCGGCTGCGAGCACCCCCCAGAACCGTGAGTTCCCAAAGCTGCAGCAGCCAGCGCCCCTCCCCCACAGGCCACTTCCCAGAGGGGAAAGGAAAGGACTTTACCAGCAGCAGGGTCTGGGCACAATCAAACGCCAATGGTGGAACTAATTAACAAATTCTGACTACTAAAAATAGGCCCCCAGCTTAGGTGAACCTGATCAAAGCAGAGGTTGCTCATTTTTGCCCCGGTGCCAAGGGGACAGGACTGACAGAAAAAGGGGGGAAAAAAAAGAAGGAAACAGAGGTTTTTGTGGCTGTGTATCTACAAAGGCTTGACTACCTCTGGATACAGCAGCAGGACTTTTCAGGCTGCAACTGCCCCAGGCATAGGCAGAAGTGAGCTCTTTTGGGGGCTTATCTGAGCTTGTGCCTTCCCCAGGGGAGGGGTGAAGCCCCACCCAGGTAGAATCCCTCCATCAAGGAATTCAGACACCAGGGCTTGGTAATTTGAAGCCATTAAAACCAGCCTACAACCTCTCCTCTGTCTCCACCATGCCCCCAGCAGGGAGGTCTGCCAAAGTTAAAGGTACCACATCATCTTATGCTGGTGGGACCTGTAGTCAGACAAGCGCCCACACAGGGCAGGATAAGAAAAACAGAGTCCAGAGACTTCACAGGAAAGTCTTTCAACCTGCTGGGTCTCACTCTCAGGGAAAACCAACGCAGGTGACTCTTTCCTCCTGATAAGCCAGTTTGGTCTGGGAAAATCTGGCTGGGGTCTATAATATCTAAGTAGACCCTCCTAAGGGTGGGAGGGGGAAGGCACCACACAAGCAGGGCAAGAAACAAGAACACAAGAACTGAAAAATTCTCCTCTGTTAAGCGAAACTTAAGCTAAAGGTCCAGATAAAGCTGAACGGAATGTCAAAGAACAGATAGACAACAAATTCATCCAGAAGAAAACCCTAGATAAAAGAAGTGAAAGCAACCTCCAGAATAAACTAGTTAAGGTAATTAAATGCCTAGACGCCAGCAAAAATTAACAAATCACACTAGGAAAATTGAAGATAGGGCCCAGTCAAAGGAACAAACCAACAATTCAAATGACATACAGGAGCTGAAACAACTAATTCAGAATGTACGAACAGACATGGGAAACCTCATCAAAAACCAAATCAATGAATTGAGGGAGGATATAAGAAGGCAAGGAAAGAACAAAGAGAAGAAACTGAAAGTCTGAAAAAAGAAATCACAGAACTTATGGGGATGAAAGACACAGTAGAAGAGATGAAAAAAAAAAACAATGGAAACCTACAACGGTAGATTTTGAGAGACAGAACATAGGATTTCTAAACTGTTGGACTGAAATCCGACAAGAAACAGAAACTATAGGAAAAAAAAATGGAAAAATATGAGCAGGGACTCAGGGAATTGAAAGACAATATGAAGCGCACAAATATACGTGTTGTGGGTGTCCCGGAAGGAGAAGAGAAGGGAAAAGGAGGAGAAAAACTAATGGAGGAAAGTATCACTGAAAATTTCCCAACTCTTATGAAAGACTTAAAATTACAGATCCAAGAAGTACAGCATACCCCAAAGAGAATAGATCCAAATAGACATACTCCAAGACATTTAATAATCAGAATGTCAGAGGTCAAAGAGAAAGAGAGGATCTTGAAAGCAGCAAGAGAAAAGCAATCCATCACATACAAGGGAAGCCCAATAAGACTATGCTCAGATCTCTCAGCAGAAACCATGGAGGCGAGCAGACAGTGGGATAATATATTTAAATTATTAAAAGAGGAAAACTGCCAACCAAGAATTCTATATCCAGCAAAATTGTCCTTCAAAAATGAGGGAGAAATGAAAACATTTTCAGACAAAAAATCACTGAGAGAATTTGTGACCACGAGACCAGCTCTGCAAGAAATACTAAAGGGAACACTAGAGACAGATATGAAGACAGAAGAGAGAGATGTGGAGAAGAGTATAGAAAGGAAGACTATGAGTAAAGGTAAAAAGAAGGAAAATTAGATATGACATATAAAATCCAGAAGGCAAAATAGTAGAAGAAAGTACTACCCATGCAGTAATAGCACTGAATATTAATGGATTGAACTCTCCAATCAAAAGACATAGTCTGACAGAATGGATTAAAAAACAGGACCCATCTATATGCTGTCTCTACTCAAAGGACATGAGGCCAAGGATGCAAATGGACATTTACACACCAATGTTTATAGCAGCATTATTAACAATTACCAAGTGATGGAAACAGCCAAAATGTCCATCAACAGACAGTTGGCTAAACAAACTGTGACATTTACATAAGATGGAATATTATGCAGCTGTAAGACAGAATAAAGTTATGAAGTATGTAACAACATGATTGGACCTTAAGGACATTATGCTGAGTGCGATTAGCCAGAAACAAAAGGACAAATACTGTATGGTCTCACTGATATGAACTGACATTAGTGAATAAACTTGGAATATATCCTTGGTAACAGAGACCATCAGGAGATAGAAATAGGGTAAAATATTGGGTTATTGGAGCTGGAGGGATACAGATTGTGCAACAGGACTGAATATAAAAACTCAGAAATGGGCAGCACAATATTACCTAACTGTAATACAATTATGTTGAAACACTGAATGAAGCTGCATATGAGAATGATAGAGGGAGGAGGGCTGGGGCATAAATGAAATCACAAAGAAAGATAGACAATAAAGATTGAGATGGTGTAATCTAGGAATACCTAGAGTGTATAATGATAGTGACTAAATGTACAAATTTAAAAAATGTTTTTGCATGAGGAAGAACAAAAGAATGTCATTACTGCGGTGTGCTGAAAACAGATGGTACTTAATATTTTAAAATTTCAACTAATGTGTGAGACTAAAGCAAAAAATGTTTATTTGGTACAAATCTATACTTTGACTAGTGCATCTCCTAATATAACTTATGTAGATAGTTGATTGAACACCATAAGTACATGGAACTTTGTATAGGACATGAGATTTTGTTGGTTTGTCCAGGTGATGCCCTGATGAATCCCAGAGTGATTTGATCAGTGAGTGGAAAAGTATTTGCAAAGTCCCCTTCGGGGAATGGTGAGAACGGGGGAAAACTCAACTTCCCCAAGTTGAATTCTTGATATTCTCACAAGTAGTGTGGACAACCAAAGCTATAGGCTGAGCCCCCAGTCTTGGGGTTTGTTCATATGAAACTTAACCCCACATGGGATAGGTCAAGCCTACTTAAAATTAAGCCTAAGAGTCACCCCCAAGAGAACCTCTTTTGTTGCTCAGATGTGGCCTCTCTCTCCAGCCAACACAGCAAACAGACTCACCACCCTCCCCCTGTCTATGTCGGACACGACTACCAGGGGTGTGGACCTTCCTGGCAGCATGGGACAGAAATCCCAGAATGAGCTGAGATTCAGCATCAAAGGATTGAGAAAAACTCTTGAATGAGCTGAGACCCAGCATCAAGGGATTGAGAAAACCTTCTCAACCAAAAGGGGGAAGAGTGAAATGAGACAAAGTGTCAATGGCTGAGAGATTCCAAACAGAGTCGAGAGGTTATCCTAGAGGTTATTCTTATGCATTAAGTAGATATCACCTTGTTATGCAAGATGTAATAGAGAGGCTGGAGGGAACTGCCTAAAAATGTAGAGCTGTGTTCCAGTAACCATGTTTCTTGATGATGATTGTATAATGATATAGCTTTCCCAATGTGACTGTGTGATTGTGAAAACCTTGTGTCTGATGCTCCTTTTATCTACCTTGTCAACAGATGAGAGGAACACATGGAACAAAAATAAATAATAGGGGGAACAAATGTTAAAATAGATTTAGTTTGAAATGCTTAATGAAAAGGGATCAGTAAGGGGTATGGCCTATAAAATTTTTTTTTCCTGTTTGTTATATTTTTCTGTTGTCTTTTTATTTCTTTTTCTGAATTGATGCTAATGTTCTGGGAAATGATCATGATGATGAATATGCAACTATGTGATGATATTGTGAATTGCTGAGTGTATGTGTTGGGAATGTTTGTTTCTTGTAATTTTTTTTAATTAATAAAAAATAAAAATAATAAATGACCATAATACTCTGGAGGAAATTTCTACTACTTGTGCAAAGTAGCGTCAATGTTTTTAAACTGTGCTGCTAGAAAGTGGGCAGGCATCTTCTGGGTGACATGTGAGTGATGCAGCAGAAGAAAGGAAGTGGTGCAAGTAACCCAGCCCTGGAAAGGTTTGGTCATGTGTTGGATTCAGAGAATACTTGTTTTACCTGCTGTACAAACCTAGTAAGAACAGGAAGCTAAATTCCAACAGGAAAGAGCTATATGGTAAGTGGTCACTAAAACAGTAAGAGAGAGGGTATCTGCTTCTGGCACTTGGAAGAAGGTGATTTGACAGAGAGTTGATTTGATGGGGACAGAAATAGCACCTACAACTAAAGTCCACAAAGGAGATTAAACCCTCATTCCAGGGCTTGAAAAGTCTCAAAGTGAAAAGCAAGCCTTTAGAGTGGAGTTATATAATTAGAAGAGAAGGAGAGGGACTGAACTGAAAGGAGCACATGAATGGAAGGTAGAGGAAAATTTAAAAATGGAGCCCATGACCCCAGGTACATTAACATAAAAATTTTTTTTCCTTCTTTAAGAATCAACTAAGCCTAGTAGATTATGACCATTTTATAAATAAAGTAAGCCAAGGTCATTATGCCCTTTTCACTAGTCAGATCTGTTCCAAGGGATAACATGCCTAACCCCTTCCCCCACCTCCCTCATGAAAGCCTCCACTATTTTATTCTCGCCCCACTGTATTTCAAGAGGTAAAAGAAAATCGTAATTGGATTTCACTTTGGGCTCCATAATGGTAAAGTGATGGCTCAGTGAGGTCTGAATAGTTTCATCAATGGTCCTGGTATTTGTCCCCCAAATTCCAAGAGAGGAAATGACACAAGACACATACAAAAATTAACTCAAAATGGACCAAAAAAAACCTAAATATAAGAACTATAACTATAAAAACCCTAAAAGAAAACATGCAGGAACATCTTCAGGAACTTGCGTTAGGCAATAAACTCAGACTTTACAACAAAAGTGCAAGCAACAAAAGAAAAAGTAACAGACTTCATTAAAATTAAAAGTAACTATGTCTGAAAGGATATTATTAAAAAAGTGAAAAAACAGCCTATAGAACTGGAGAAAATATTTGAAACCATTTATCTAATAAAGGTATAATATCTGGAATATATACATATATATTTTTTAAGTGCCTACAACAACAAAAAGACAAACAGCCCAATGTAAAAATGGGCAAAGGATTTGAATCAATACTTCTCCAAAGAAGATATACAAATGGCCAATAAGTACATAAAAAAATGCTCAACATCATTAGCCATTAGGGAAATGCAAATCAAAATGACAATAAAATACCACTTCGAACCCACTAGAATGGCTATTTAAAAAAAGGAAATAAGCAGCGGTGAGAATGCAGAGAAATAGGAATCCTCCTATTTTGTTAGTGGGAATGTAAAAAGATACAGCCACTGTTGAAAACACTTTGACATTCCTTCAAAAAGTTAAAGGTAGACCTACCATATGGCCCAGACATTTTTATATATCCAAAAGAGTTGAAAGCACAGACTTGGACAGATATTTACATACCAAAGTTCATAGTGGCATTATTCACAATAGTCAAAAGTTGGGCCTTATTCCAGCTCACTAGAGCACTTATAAAGAAAACCTGATAATCAGAGAATGAAAGGAGAGGCTATCACTATATCTATGTCTGGAGACAGACACAGAGGCCAAGGAGCCCCAAGGACTGCCAGAGCCAGCACCAGAATGCAACAGTCTTCAGCAAGAAAGCAAGTCTTGGTAGTATCTTGATTTTGAACTTCTAGCTTCTAAAATCATGAACCAATAAATTCCTATTGTTTAAATGAAAATTAGTTTGTGGTATTTATGATAGCAGTCCAGCTAACTAAGACACATGAAAAAATGTATATATGTAAAGTGGATTGTTTTTCAGCCATAAAAAAGGAAAGATGTTCTGATATATGCTACAATGTGGATGAATCTTGATGATATATTCAGTAAAGTAAGTCAGACAAATATTGTATGATTGCACTTATATGGACTAACTAGAATACACAAATTCATAAAGACAGAGACAGGATTGCAGGTTACCAGAGGTGAGAGGAAGACAGGAGTTGATGATTAATGGGTATAGATTAATGGAGATAGAAAAGTTCTGGTGATGAATGGTGGTAATGGTCGTAAAGCATTGTGAATAAAATTAACACAATTGAATTGCATAATTGAAAATAGTTAAAATGGGAAAACATATGTTGTATATTTGTTACCACACACACAAAAAAAGACCTAAGATCATGTGAAAGTGCATCCAGACTAAAGATGAGGACAGTACATCACCCCCCAAGATTCTGGACTTGGAGCTGAATGCAGCACTAGATATGACTTGGAGGAATAAGTGAGTATATTTTTAACATGGGAAGAAGGGTGTGGTAAAACATACTCTCACTCTTAATCCATACCTGAGGGTGTAAACCCATTGTTAACAGAACCTTTTGACTAGGCTACTTCAGTTAAGGTGTGGCCCAGGTGAATCAGGGTGACTCTTAATCATATTTCTGGGGGTCTTATAGGGAAGGTCACAGAGAGAAAAGCCATGGGAAGCAGCCAGAAGCTGGAAGTCAAAGGAACCCGGAAGAGAAATGAAAAGATGCCATATCTGTTTTGACATATGAAAAAAAAAGCCAAGGAACCCCCCAAATTGCCAGCACTCAGAAGACACTAACCATAGGAGGAAGCAAGCCTTCCAGACTCCAAAACTGTGAGCTAATAAATTCCTGTTGTTAAACCATCCCATTGCATGTATTTGTTTTAGCAGCTGTGAAACTAAAACAAAAGATGAATGAAAGTGAGCAGCTGAAGGTACTGGACATGCCTGTTGATTCCTTTCCAGCATTCATTCTCCTCCCTGTGTAGTAATAACCACTTGATTTCTTTTGGAGAAACACCCACTTCATGATTTTTTTTTTTTTAACATTTGTTCCCCCTGTTATTCATTTTTATTCCATATGTTCTACTCGTCTGTTGACAAGGTAGATAAAAAGAGCATCAGTCACAAGGTTTTCACAATCACACAGTCACATTGTGAAAGCTATATCATTACACAATCATCATCAAGAAACATGGCTACTGGAACACAGCTCTACATTTTCAGGCAGTTCCCCCCAGCCTCTCCATTACATCTTGGATAACAAGGTGATATCTACTTAATGCATAAGAATAACCTCCAGGATAACCTCTGGACTCTGTTTGGAATCTCAGCCATTGACACTTTATTTTGTCTCATTTCACTCTTCCCCCTTTTGGTCGAGAAGGTTTTCTCAATCCCTTGATGCCGAGTCTCAGCTCATTCTAGGATTTCTGTCCCACATTGCCAGGACGGTCCACAGCCCTGGGAGTCATGTCCCACGTAGACAGGGGGAGGGTGGTGAGTTTGCTTGTTGTATTGGCTGGAGAGAGAGGCCACATCTGAGCAACAAAAGAGGTTCTCTTGGGGGTGATTCTTAGGTCTAAATTTTAAGTAGGCTTCACCTATTCTTTGTCCACCTCACAATTTTGAGCCATACAATTTGAGTGAAACTGGCCCAGACTTCATTTTCAGCAGTGGATCCTGAGTAACTTAAGCCAATCAGCTAAAATAGGATTCTCAACCTCAGCACTACTAACATTTGGGCCTAATAACTCTGTGTTGTGGGGAACTATTATGTGCATCACTGCACGTATAGGAGCAACCCTGACCCTTACTCACTAGATGTCTTTAGGATCCCCCCACATTTGAGATAACCAAAATGTCTCCATTCATTGCCAAATGTTCCTGGGCAGGAGGGAGCAAGAAGCCAAAATTGAGCCAAATCCACCCCTTATTGTACTAATCAGGAAACGTGGTTTCAATAATAACAGGTATGCCTTATTTAGTACCTCTTATATATTAATCCTCAATAGCAGCAAGAGATAGTGTACTAGTTAGGCTAAACTTTTGGTTTATATAACAAAGAGATTCCAAAATGTAGCGGCTTAATGAACAAAGAAATTTCTCTCTCACTCAACTGTCCTGATAGGGGTGGGCCTATCTGGTGCGGCTCCATTGGGGTCAGTCAAGGCCCCATGCCTCTTTCATATTGTTGTTCCATCCCCTGGGACTTATCCTTGTCTACCACCATCAAGGCTGTAGTGGATTGAACTGTGCATCCCAGTGTGGACATATTCTTGGTCTTGGTCCACATTCTGGTGAGTGTGGATCCATTGTAAATAGGATCTCTTGAAGTTGTTACTTCAATTAAGGTGTGGCCCAACTGAGTCAGGTTGGGCTTCAATCTAGATTACTAGAGTCCTTTATAAGCAGAATGAACTTCAGACAGAGAGAGAGGAAGCCATGTGGAGAAGAAGCTGGAGGTCAACAGAACCTGGAAGAGAAAGAACACACCACCCTGTGCATTGTTGTGTGATAGAAAAGCCAAGGACCACTAGGACCACTGGCAGCAGCCCCAGAATGCCACATTCCTCAGGGATGAAACACTGCCTTGATTTTGGACTTAGACAAACCTCAAAACCATGAGCCAGAAAGTTCCCATTGTATAAAGCCAACCTACTGTATAGTATTTGTTTTAACAGCTGGATATCTAAGACAACTACCATGTCTAGACTTCACCCACAGGGAAGGAGAATAGGGAGTAGAGGAGGTGCACACAATGCATGAGGTCTGGAAGTGTTGCACATCACTTGCCCACACATCCCATTGGCAGGAACTTAGCTATATGGCCATACTCAACTACAGTAAGTCAAGCAGGGAATGTGACCTAGCCATGCAGCCACGTGCTCAGCTACCTCACCATAGCTATGGAAGAAAGGGGAAAGGATTTTGGAAGAAAACTAGAAGTCACCACAATGTATCACCATTTTATAAATAAGGAAAGCAAGGCACAGAACTTAAATAACCTGCCCAAGACTTCACAGCTGGCAAGTGGGACTGGAACCCAGGCAGTCTAGTTCCAGAGCCACGCTCTTAACCTCTGTAGCACTACTTTTCAAATGCTTTGAGCCATAAACTACATAAGAGTTGCATTTTACACAACTACCCAGCACACATTTGCACATTTGCACATTTGCGTTTGTGTATGCACATACTTCATGAATTGTTTCATGAAACATTTATCATTATCACAGCCAAAGAGCTCTGATATTTCTACTCTATTCTATTTCATTTTTTCATTGTTAGTCACACCCACTAAATCAATAACACAACCCCACAATGTGTTGCGATTGGCAGTATGAAAAACAGTGCACTGGAGTCAATTCACATGAGAGAATTGGAGCTCATTGGAAGGCTAACTTAGAGCTTATGGTATGAATAGTATGAATAAAAATCTAGAGAATAAGCTTCAGAAAACAGGGAGGCCTAAGCAGGCTAGGAAACCACAACCAGAAGTATGGCTAAAATCCTGCCATAAGAATAGTCTGTTAAGATGTACCTGAAACCCTCACTATTTTATTTCCACCCCTGCCACTGGGCATCGGACATCACTGTCACTGAAGTGACTTCCAGACTGGCTTTGTTTCTGTGCTTCCTTCACTCTAGATTCAAAGTCCCAGGAGGAAGTATCTCTTTGGTATCCTTAAGCCACATGCTTGTGCTCAGGCTGCTGGGATCAGTCATAGTAAAAATAGGCCTTTTCAGCTCATAAAACCACAGGAACGAAGTTAGATTCTGGGCAGCCCAATAGCAAACAAACAAAAGGCAGATTTGGCACTCTTTTGTAAAACTAAAAAATGTTTCCTAAAACACAGGAACTCCATCGCTAGGCATAAAGTCTGAAGAAATGCCCCCCCACACACACATGTGCAAGGAACATATGTAAATATGTTCACTGAAGCATTATCCTTAATAATGAAACACTGGAAACAACATAAATATTCAAAATTGTTTCAAAAGACTGGACTGGATCTTGATTATATTTAGATTCTGGCAGCAAGCATGGCTGGTAGATCATAGGAACCAAATAAACACTTTCTTCCTCTTGGGAGGTAACACGTCTACAGAGACCATGTTCTCAGTTCGTACTTAGACATGCAGTACAATTATAGAAATGACCCTGCTGAATTTTGCTATGGGGCCTACTTGCCCATGGAAACCAGCCAGTTTCTCCAGTATTAGCTTTCAGAGGAATAAAGCTGATGTTTGGATTTCCCATCTGCTTATTCTTTTATATTATTTCATTTTTGGTTCAGATAGTGAGCAAGGGACAAAAGAGTCATTCATTAGGTGCTGCTCCAAATTATAACATCTACCACATTTAACCAAGAATGTTCAGAATTAGGGTGGAATTTGGGGATTAAAATAATAAGTGGAAAGATTTTGGTGCGGCCAGAATAGGTGGCTTTGAGCCTTGGACTTTAGCAGGAGGGCAGAGCTTTTTGACCTACGAATTTTCAGAAATTATTACTGAGTCATGAGGTTGGATTTTACAATTGTGCAGTTGGATTTTTAGCTGCTTGACCTGGACAAACTAGCCTAAGGCACTGATCATAGGAGATTCTCACCACAGTTGGTCACTGAAATTTATGACAGCTTGGTGCTAATAAAAACAGCTTCAGGGACTGGTTTTACAGATATAGATCCAAAATACACAAGACATGAAGCAATTAGCATGTAGGCCTCACCCATTGTAATCAAAGTTAAGTTCTTTTTCAAGGACACAGGCCAGTAGGGACCATACTTAGCCAAATTCTGGCTATGAGAGTGGCCTCAGCACTGGCTGCCTGAGACCTGGTGAGTAAAACCAGCATGCAGGCATCAGCAGGCCTCTGGATGGCTTAACAGGAGCTGACAGCCCAAGCCGAATTTCAACAGATACAAAAAGGACATACAGACAGTCAAGCCAAAGGCAAACCAAGCAAGTGGCCTGATGGTAGAGACTTCTGGAAATAGATGCGTTTTGAATTCACAGGGATCTAGAATTGGATCTCAGTTCTACCCTTTTCAAAGCTGTGTCACCTTGGGCAAAGCCCAATTTCTTCACCTAGCCTCTATTACTACTAAAATTCCTTCCTGAATCAAAAAGGAATTTTGAAATATGCCCCGTTAAAGACACATCAACCATACCATGCAACCATTCCTCTCCTTAAGGCATTTACCCAAGAAAAATAAAAGCATATGCCCACACAACTGTTTGTTAAGCTGCCAGAATGCGATATACCAGAAATAGAATGGCTTTTAAAAAGGGAATTTATTAAATGACAAGTTTACAGTTCTAAGGCCATAAACATTTCCTAACTAAAGCATCCAGAGAAAGATACCTTGGCTCAAGGATGGGCGATCTGGGAAGGCACGTGGCTGGCATCTGCTGGTCCTTGTTCTGGGTTCGTTGCTTCCAGTGTTTGGTGCAGTAGTTCCTCGCTAAGCATCTGTGGCCTTCCCTCAGTTCCTCTGGGACACAGCTCTGGATTCGGGCTTGCTTAGCATCTCATGGGAAGACACATGGCAATGTCTGCTAGGTTCTGCCCGTGTCTAAGCACCTTCTTTCTCTGTGGGTACAGCAAGCATCTCCAAACATCCATGTCTGTAGTAACTGTTCTCCAAACGTCTGCCTCTGCTCTCTCTGTCAGCTCTGAACTTCCTCCAAAATGTTTCCTCCTTTAAAGGATTCCAGTAAACTAATCAAGACCCACCTTGAATGGGTGGAGTCACATCTCATCTAATTAAAAGGTCATACCCACAAATGGGTGCATCACCTCAGATGTGGAGATAATCTAATCAAGTTTCTGCCCTGAAGGTTGAATTACGATTAAAAGAAAAGCTTCCTCACAAGATTGAATCAGATTAAAACGTGGCTTTTCTGGGATACAGAATACTTTCAGGCTCAACAGACCTCAAGATAGCTTGATCTGTAATAGCCAAAAACTGGAAATACCTGGAAAGTGTATTAACAGGTTCATAGATAAAGTGTGGTCTATCCATGCAATACAATATTACCCAGTAATAAAAAAGGCACCGACACCCAATAGCATGAATGAATCTCAAAATGATGAGACTGAATAAAGGAAGCTAGACCAAAAATTAGCATATACTATGATTCCATTTGTGTATAACTTTCCAAACTAATCTATGGTTCCTAAAAGCAGATAGATTAGGAGTTCCCTGAGGAAGAGGGTGAGTATGAGGGAAGAGCAGTGAGAGAGACTTACAAAGGGGCACAAGAAAACTCTTGGGGTGATGGATATGCTCTTATCTTGATTGTGATAATGGTTTTACGGGTATATACAAAAGACCAAACTTATCAAATTGTATACTTTAAATGTGTGCGATTTATTGTACCATCAATTATATGTCAATAAAGCTGAAAAAAAAATGTGCTGAAGCATACATAGGGAGGAAACAGGAGGAATCGAATCCCCTGAGCATTATCCTCAAAAGTGGCACCTTCTTAACAATTAAGATAATACATTGACATTCATTCATTCAACAAATACTGATAGTATGGGTAGGCACTATTGTAGAGACTTGTGTCACCATAGGAAGTAAAATAGGCAAATATACAAGTAAACAAATGTACAAAATTACTGCAGATAGCTATGATGCCATACAGAAAGTAAAGCAGGGTCTTGTCACTGAAAGTGTTTCAAAGGGAAAGGCCAATTTAGCTAAGGTGGTCACAGGAGGCTTCCTTGAGATGTCATTTAAGCTAAATAGAAGGATTAGGGAGACAGCCTGTGAAAATTCAGATTAAGAGAATTCTGGGGAAAATAGACAGCAAGAGAAAGGCTTCAAGGCAAGAATGAGTCTGATGTGTCACAGGACAGATAGTCAGCCAGTGTGGCTAAAGCACTGTGGGAGGGATAAAGTCAGAGAGGGAAGGAAATGTCAGATCACGTAGGACCTTGTAGGAAGTTTGAATTTTACCCAATACTCAGTGGGAAGTCATAGGAGGGTTTTGCTCAGGGAAGTAACATGATCATGACTGATTTATCAGAGGTCACTCTGGCTGCTGAGGACAGACTCCAGAGCGGCAAGATGGCGGCCAGGATACACCCCATCCAGACGGCAGAGTGAGATGCTCCAGGGCTCCATCCCCTACAGAAGCTTTGAACAACCAGCAATAACTGCCAGGAACAAATATCTAAAAGCTCCAAAAAATAGTGAAAGGACTTCAGTAACAGTGAGGCAGGTTAGATAGGGAAAGAGGGAGGGGGAAGTGACCCTAAGACCCATCACGAAAAGTTCCTTTCAGCACATGCCCACCTAGCCCCGGCACACCTAGCCCTCACTGATGTCGGCACCCAAAGACAACTGAGTATAGGGTAAAATACAAGTGAGAAGTGCAGCTCATCAATCACTTATTAGCATAACCAGAGGGGGAAGGGCCCATCCAAGTCCTTATAATCCAAGGATCCTGATCTCAGAGGGCTTCTTTGAAAAACACCTGCGCTCAGCCCCTTCAAGTGTGTACTTTCACTGCACATTAAACTATTTGGCTGTATACACTGACTGTCCTTAATTCTTTCCTGTGACTGAGTCAAGAACCCTCACGGTGCCAGCCCTTGGTTGAGATCTTGATTTCTCTGAGAACTTCTGGGCTGTCTGGCTTCAATACGGAGAGCGCAAATGAAGTAAAGGACCCCTCAAAAGTGGTAGGATCTCTTGGCATCCTAGCTGGCCTCTCCTGCATCCCCTCATCAGCTTGGCAGGGAGCCAGCCATGATCCCAGTGTGGATCCCTGGTCCCAGTTCCAGAGAGAGAGCAGAAAACCTTCATGCACACTGGGAGCATGTATGTAGGGCCCAATATCTCTGGTGGTGGTCTAGAGGACTCGCTGTCCCAGAACTTGTCCTACTGTAAGAGGCAGCTCTCCAAGTTCTTCTATACAACACTGGGAAAGCAGTCAAGTTGTCCTGCCTGGAACACAGGATTGCTCATTATAGGACATACAGAGCTGCGCTTGGGACCATGAAGAAACTGTTTCTTAAGGATGTGTTTTCTGTAGACAGCATATAGAAGGATCCTGTTTTTAATCCATTCTGCCAGTCTATGTCTTTTGATTGGGAAATTCAGTCCATTAACATTTAGTGTTATTACTGTTTGGATAATATTTTCCTCTACCATTTTGCCTTTTGTATTATATATATCATATCTGACTTTCCTTCTTTCTACACTCTTCTCCATACCTCTCTCTTCTGTCTTTTCATATCTGACTCTAGTGCTCCCTTTAGTATTTCTTGCAGAGCTGGTCTCTTGGTCACAAATTCTCTCAGTGACTTTTTGTCTGAGAATGTTTTAATTTCTCCCTCATTTTTGAAGGACAATTTTGCTGGATATAGGAGTCTTGGTTGGCAGTTTTTCTCTTTTAGTAATTTAAATATATCATCCCACTGTCTTCTAGCTTCCATGGTTTCTGCTCAGAAATCTACACATAGTCTTATTGGGTTTCCCTTATATGTGATGGATTGTTTTTCTCTTGCTGCTTTCAAGATCCTCTCTTTCCCTTTGATCTCTGACATTCTAACTATTAAGTGTCTTAGAGAACGCCTATTTGGGTCTAATCTCTTTGGGGTGCGCTGCAGTTCTTGGATCTGTAATTTTAGGTCTTTCATAAGAGTTGGGAAATTTTCAGTGATAATTTCTTCCATTAGTTTTTCTCCTCCTTTTCCCTTCTCTTCTCCTTCTGGGACACCCACAACACGTATATTTGTGCGCTTCATATTGTCCTTGAGTTCCCTGATCCCCTGCTCAAATTTTTCCATTCTTTTCCCGATAGTTTCTGTTTCTTTTTGGAATTCAGATGTCCCATCCTCCAAATCACTAATTCTATCTTCTGTCTCTTTAAATCTATCATTGTAGGTATCCATTGTTTTTTCCATCTTTTCTACTTTATCCTTCACTTCCATAAGTTCTGTGATTTGTTTTTTCAGTTTTTCTATTTCTTCTTTTTGTTCAGCCCATGTCTTCTTCATGTCCTCCCTCAATTTATCGATTTTGTTTTTGAAGAGGTTTTCCATTTCTGTTCATATATTCAGCATTAGTTGTCTCAGCTCCTGTATCTCATTTGAACTATCGGTTTGTTCCTTTGACTGGGCCATATTTTCAATTTTCTGAGCGTGATCCGTTATCTTCTGCTGGCGTCTGGGCATTTAGTCAGATTTCCCTGGGTGTTGGACCCAACAGGTTGAAAGATTTTTCTGTGAAATCTCTGGGTTCTGTTTTTCTTATCCTGCCCAGTAGGTGGCGCTCGTGGCACACGTTTGTCTGCGGGTCCCACCAGTAAAAGGTGCTGTGGGTCCTTTAACTTTGGAAAACTCTCGACGTGGGGGAAGTTCACCAGCCGAAGCGGCTTGGAAGAGTGCCAGCCGGCCCGGAGGTCCGAACGCAGGGAGGGTTGCCGGCCGCCGCCCCCCGGGAGAGCACCCGTCCGAATTTCCTAGTCGGCCCGGGGCACCAAGCGTGGCGGGAGGGCGCCAGCCGCCGTGGCCCGGAGAGTGCACCGTTCCCAGCCGGACCGGGGAGTCACGTGTTTGGAAGGGAACTCCCGGTCACCGTTCTCCATGGCCTGGGGATTTCCGATCCAATTCTCTCAGTTGGTCCGGGGGGCTGCGCGTGGTGGGGGCGCCAGCCGCCGTGGCTTGAGGGGACCGCCTGCCCAATTCTGCCAGCTGGCCCGGGAAGGAGGAGGGGAGGGACTCCGGCCACTTGCTGCCCCGCCCGGGGAAGCCCGCGCCCCTTGGCGATCTCACCAGAGCGGGTTCTCCCAGCCAGTCAGCCGTTCCAGGATGGGGTACGCTGTCTTTTTTATCTCTGTCGTGGTTCCGGGAGCTGTTCTGTATCGTTTCTACTCCCCTATGTCTATTCGGACTCACACTGGAGAAACATCTTTTAGGTCTTTTTTCTCTTCCTCCAGGGCTACAATTTTGGTACTTTCCCACTCTGCAGTTCCCACGGGGTCCAGAGAGCCTCTTTTGTTGCTCAGATGTGGCCTCTCTCTCCAGCCAACACAACAACCAATCTCACCACCCTCCCCCTGTCTACGTGAGACGTGACTCCCAGGGGTGTGGACTTTCCTGGCAACAGGGGATAGAAATCCTAGAATGAGCTGAGACTCAGCATCAAGGGATTGAGAAAAACCCTAGAATGAGCTGAGATTCAGCATCAAGGGATTGAGAAAACCTTCTCGACCAAAAGGGGGAAGAGTGAAATGAGACAAAGTGTCAATGGCTGGGAGATTCCAAACAGAGTCGAGAGGTTGTCCTGGAGTTTATTCTTATGCATTAAGTAGATATCATCTTGTTATTCAAGATGTAATGGAGAGGCTGGAGGGAACTGCCTGAAAATGTAGAGCTGTGTTCCAGTAGCCATGTTTCTCAAGGATGATTGTATAATGATATAGCTGTCACAATGTGACTGTGTGATTGTGAAAACCTTGTGTCTGATGCTCCTTTTATCTACCTTGTCAAGAAATGAGTAGAACATATGGAATAAAATTAAATAATAGGGGGAACAAATATTAAAATAAATTTAGTTTGAAATGCTAGTGATAAATGCAAGTGAGGGGTAAGGGGTATGGTATGTATAATCTTTTTTCTGTTATTGTTTTATTTCTTTTTCTGTTGTCTTTTTATTTCTTTTTCTGAATTGATGCAAATATTCTAAGAAATGATGAATATGTAACTATGTGATGATATTGAGAATTACTGAATATATATGTAGAACAGAATTATATGTTAATGTTTTTGTTTGTTCTTAATTTTTTAATTAATAAAGAAATTTAAAAAAGGTTTCTACAATGAATAAATAAATTCAGCAATGTGGTGGTATACAAGACAAACACACGAGGGAATAGGGAGTTAATGCCTAATTGGTACAGGGTTCTTGGAGTAATAGAAAAATTTTGGTAATGGATGGTGGGGATGGTAGCATGGCATTGCAAAGGTAATTAATGTCATTAAAATTTATATTGGAATGTGGTTAAAAGTGAAATTTTAGGATGTCTGCATGTTACTAGAATAATAGTTTTCAGGACATCATAGGACTGTGTGTGAGCAGTGAACCCTAAGTTAAAAAAAGGGCTATACATTGATTATAGACCATGTATGGACTGTATGTGTGTGAAGATTTGTTAATAAAAATATTTTTAAAATATATGGGATATAGTTAAGAGTATAATAATAATAATATTGTTTCATGAACTGTAATAAAGCTGCCACACTAATACAAAGTGTTAATAAAAGGGAAAACTGTGTGTGTGTGGGTGGGAGGTATATCAGAATTCTTATTGTCTGCATAAGTTTTCTCTTAAAAATTGTTTTTAAATGTGGCACAATATTAAAAGTTGGTAGATCAGGATATCTGGGTAGGGGGTATTATGTCAGAGTTTGGAGTTCTCTGTATGGATCTTGTATTAGTTTTGCAACTATCCTGTAAATCTGAAATTATCTCAAAATTAAAAGTTTTTTTAATCTATAGAGCACACAACGTTATAGTCGACAAAATCAAAACGCCAAAAAAACCAACCAAGCAACCAAACAAAAAACAACCCACCATAAAACAGAAGATCAAAATAAGAAAAAAGAATGAAAGAAAGGGAAAATCAAAGCCTACTGCACTGCTCTCACAATCCATTAAGGGCGTCGCCATTCCTTGCATTAAATGCTAACACACCACTCATCCACTTTCCCTTCTCAGAACAGGAATATTGAAGATTGAGTCTTCAACTTTTAAGTTCTAGAAGATTCAAAAGTACCCCCTAAAGCGGGTCAATCTGACAGCCAATTCTAATTAGGCAGGGACTAGTATCAGAGGTAGTCTGTCAGGGTGAAAACTGTATTGTGCTTAGCCTCAAACGTTGGCCCAGCAACCCACTAGCTATGTTGCCTTGGATAACTCTTTAACTTCTCTTTGCTCATTCCTCCCCTCCACAAATTGGAATAATGGATAGTATACCCCTTCCCTGTTTTATAAGGTTGTTACTAGGCTGAAATTTAGATAATTAGGCATGTCCCATGTGCCAAAGAATTTATAGATATTATCTTTACTCTTCACACCAATCTTGCAAAATATGGAATAAAATATCTTTGTTTTATAGATGAAGAAACCGAGGCTTAAAGCAGTTACATGCTCAGTATCTTCAAGTTAGTAAGTGAAGGGGCTAGAATTTCAAACCAGTTCTGACTCCAAAAACCTCACACGAAATGATGTGTTAAAATATGTATTCGTACCGAAGCCCTTTTTCTACACAATCGCCAGTGTAATGACTGTAGAAACTGGTCCCTCAAGCCACGTTTTCTGATCCTGTCTGCTCTAAACATTAACACACAAAATATCATACGGGTTTGGAGCGTGAGCATTTGAAACTGCTTTACTCACCAGAGCACGTAAACCCTAAAAATGATGCTTCCGTTCCTCAAACTTCACCCGTGAGAATCTGTCACAGTCAGAGCTACACGGTCCGTCCTAATCGGTTCCCCCAAAAGAAGCCCCTAAATTGCTAGAACCGTCTTAGAGCTGAAACCTAGGTTTCAGGGAAAGGCCGTGCTTGCAGCCCTCCCTGTAGCTCCTGTTTCTGCACAGCGTGTGCCCTTTTTCAGCCACGCGGCCAGGAGGGCCCTGCTCCGCGGAGACCCTGCAGGGAGATTCTCCATCCCCTAACCGCAGGGGAAACCTCCCTCTGCCTCTCGGGCGCCTCTTCCCGAGCGAGGTGGGGCCAGCATCACAAAGCCCTTTATTGAGGCCCCCACGTCACTGAGGGAAAGCAAGGTTCTGAGCGCTGCGGCTCGTTCCAGCCGCTCCGGCAGAAAGGTGGCGTGTGCGCGGCCATGGGCGCCTAACCAGGCGCGTGCTCTGCCTCGTTCTGCCGGGGCCCGCGACCTCCGCGGAGATCCACGGATTCCCGTAATCAGGCGGGGCCACGGGCACAATCTCCCGGGGATCCGCGTCCCTGAGGCCACGACCGACCTGCCGCACAGGATTTTCCACGCTTGCCGCGCCTGTAGTGCGAGTCAGAGGAAGGGTGGGGTCGGGGCGTGGGAAGGTGCGGAGGGAGGGTCCCTCCCCTTGGCCCCGGGCGCAGCAGAGGGCCGAGGCTTCCACGCCTCCTGAGAACCGGTTTTTACGAGGAACTGGTTTACAGGGGAGGGAAGGAGACTCTCCCCGAAGAAGTGTGGACGGGAGAGAAAGTGGGAGTGGTGTTTAAAGCTTTCCAGTTTTGAACTTCATGGTTTTGATTGAGGGAAAAGCTGGGAAGGTCTGCACTGTTTAAAGGGCTTGGGCTGGGGCGGAAAGTTCCTGTGCCAGCAGAGCCATTTGTGGTTTAACATTGCCTCAGTCAGACCCATTTCAGTGATGTGCTGTTCCAGCTGGTTTGGCAGGATCAGCCAATGACAAAGCACATGACAAACACAGATACTATTAACTGGATTCCTGTCTCGGGATAGCAAATTTTAACTGGCATTTTCTCCTTACATGGTAGCTAGAAATGATAAAATGAGTTCATAGAAAACAAAAGAGAACATTATTGGTGCATTAAGGGTAAGGATATATGAACATTCATTAGGGACATCCTAACATTTAGTTTTCAAGTGCTTTTTTCTGAATCTTTTTGCTATTTGGCTATAAAAATACTCAAGTGAAAGCCACTAATTTGGTCCCATGGGATCATTTCAGGCAAAGTGAACAGAGTATCTGTGTCATTGCATCAACCACCCATGTAACAAAATTGGACTGCAGTCATTCACCATGGCTTATGGCTTGCCAAGAAAGAACACAGTGAAAACCATTTTAAGGGGTAGTTGCTATAATGTGTAAGTATTTTTTATCACTATAAGTATTGACTGGGAGTGGGGAGGTATCTTTGTTAAAATGAAAGTACCAGGTATTCCCCATGATATATTGGACCCTATAAGGGTGTATTTTCAGGCGACTGGAAATGGAATTTTTTTAAGGCAAATGCTTTTATAGGAATTTATATAATATCTTACTTGGTGTTTACAACATGCTTTTCGAAAGAGAATACTGAAGTTTAGAGGGATAGGTTCATCAAAGTTATACAATCATATAGGAGAGCAATGACAGGGCTAGAGAGTCTGAGTCTTTTTATTTCAAAGCAACTTTTTCTACTACAGCTCACCACCTTAAAATACCCTTTAGATAATCCACATCTATGGAAAATGCCCTGTACCTCTGAAAGTCTTGTATAGGCATCAGTATTGAGTGAACATTGGGCATCGATCAGCATAATTATCATTTGAAACAATTTTCAGGAAAGAACACAACTATAGCAAATATCACTATAAAAGTAACTTTCATTATGAAGATATTGCTATGTCTGGACAATGATTTAAAGTGCTGGTTCTGTGGTTTTGGGTATGCAATATTTTAATCATGAATACTCTGCAGAACGAGTGCTTTCTTTGGCTTCTGTCATTCTTTCAAGAAAGTACTTGGTATCATACTATTTCTAAGAACTGCTAAGAGGGACAGAATAGCAGTAGCCCTCTTCAGAGTTCATTTGCTAAAGTAATTTCTTACCTTGGACTTTTTTTGTTAATAGTTTAAAAAATTATAAAATAATATGTCTAGCAAAATAGAAGCATATGAAAGAAAAATACCGCATTCTTACCCCATTTCCGCTCAGAGGTAAAATGTTTTGTATTTATCTAGAAATTTTGCCTGTTATATAACTGTGTGTGTGTGTGTGTGTGTGTGTGTGTGTGTGTATGTACACACAAACGGGATCATATTACACTTTACTTTCTACCCCACCCCCTACCCCTGACCTAAATATATGTTGTATAGCCTAATGGTTAAGAGCACAGATTCTGGAGTCTCATCTTCTGGGTGTGAATTCCAGTTCTGGAAACAACAATGTGTGGCCTTGGGCAAGTTGTTCTCCATCCTTCAGTTTTGTAATCTGTAGAATGAAAATAATGGTAGTACTTACCTACCTCATAGGGTTCTGTCGATTAAATGAGTTCTGCTTAAAACAGTACCTAGCATATGGTAAATGCTATATAATAAACATTAGCTGTTTTACAGCTCATCTTTCCAATGAAAATATAAGGATGGGCCTCATTCTTTCTAACAGCTGCATTGTGTTTTATTTACATTCATGTACCTCAGTTTGTTTCATAAGGCCTCTCTTTTTTATTTGAAAAATTATTTTATTTAAAAGAATATACAAACACTAATTTATTTCTTTTTTTTAAATCGGGTTTATAGAACAATTATGCATAAAATAAAGAGCCCCCATATACCACTCTATTATTAACACCTTGCATTGGGTGTGGTATGTTTGTTACAATTGATGACAGCATATTTTTATAATGGTACTATTAACTTGGTTTAACTTAGGGTTCACTGTTTGTGTTGTGTAGTTCCATGGATTTTTTTTTTTATATTGGTACCATATACACAACCTAAAATTTCCTCTTTTGACTACATTCAAATATATAATTCAGTACTGTTACTTTCTCAATGTTGTGCTACCATCCCTTCTATCCATTACCAAAATTTTTCCATTGTCCTCAATAGAAACTCGCTACATTTTAAGCCTACACTCCTATTCTCTACCCCCACCCCACCCCCTGATAATCTATATTCTAAGTTCTGATTCTATGAGTTTGCTTATTCTACTAATTTCATATCTGTGAGATCATACAATAGTTATCTTCTTGTGTCTATTTACTCAACATGATGTCCTCAAGATTCTACTGTCTTCTGTTTCTGTTTGTTTTTTTAGGCAGTGCTTCAGAGAACATTGTTATAAATAACATCTTTGTGTACTTGTTCCAGGACATCTATAATTTTTGTAGATGTCAAGCTACTCCTTAAAATTAGGCAAAAAAACATTTCAAGAAAGTGGAGGAAGAAAACAAAGGGGTGTCATTTGTGTGACACTCTCACTTCCCCTGCTTGAACTAAAGTAGATCTTTTCATTTTGCTCGTGCACGTGTAGCTGAGCTCACATTTGATTATAGGCGGGAAACAGGTAGATGATTTTTTTATTTTAGAGCTAGGCTAAGCAAAATGATTCATTTAAGGTTTATAGTGACTTCTTTTTTTTTAAGTGTTGTAATTTGGGATTTCAACCCCCCACTCAGTTTTCTAAAAGTTCTGGTACTGAAGTTTCAAAATAAATACAATAATTCTGCAAAATAAAAGCGAGTCTGAGGTCTTCACAAATTAGAAGCATTTAGTGGCTTGGGATTCAGATACACCCAAATTTAAACAACAACTGTGGTTCTGTTTCCTTGAG